>NC_142030.1:93762797-94081408 GCF_982192425.1 Myodes glareolus | reverse complement strand
TGTAAATTATTCATTAATAAAAGTCAGTTTCCTCATTTTCTAAATGGTATATACTAAACATATATTTAATGACTATTTATTTAAAGAAGTCCTAAATTATTAATCTCCTGTTTCACACCAATAATCACAGATTCCTTTAAGGTGTTTTCCATGCTACCCATTCAAGGATTCATCATGTTGTGATAACTAATTTTAGCTTTGGGTAGACATACTGATAATATTTCAAATATGTTGGGTGCCAAAGCTTTCCTAATTAAACATACACCCAGCATGTGAGTCACACAGCACAGACTTAAGTATTCACTGTCTGATTCTTGGATAATTTATTTTCTCACTGAAAAGTCTCCTACCTTGGTCCTAACAAAATGTACATATTCTGCCTACGCACAGATTTTAGAGAAGAAAGTAAGCTGTCTAGTGAATTCATCTCCAGATTAAAGCTGTAATTACATTGCCCTTCTGATAATCTGGGGATTCATATGAATTGTTTATTTTATCTTTGTTCCCATTCCGTGCACCACCAGCCTTGTTAATAACTTTGATCTCTCTGTGTACTGTCAGGATGTCTGAGTGGAATGGTTGCATGTGTTTCTGCTTTCTCGTGACTGAGCAACACAGTCAATCTCTGTGCCATGTGACCTCACACTTTCCCCACAACTGAGTGTCAAGTGTCTGCTAGAATTCAGAGTTTACAATAAGAAAATTTGACTAACCGATGTCACCAGTGAAATAGTAACAGTCATTTCTGTGCCTACCTATTTCTAGAATAGTGGAGGTTTGTTCTCCCACCACACTGTAGAAAGGCTGTTTATTACAGAATAAAGGGCACTCTTGACCATAAAAGAATAGTGATCTGGTTTGGTATTGAGGGTGTGTCTCACTGCATCCGCAGCGGAATCTGGAAAAACCCCAGAGGATGAGTATTCCCTGCCTGGTGGAATGTGTCGTCAACTGTCAGCTCTCGGGATGGACGGCATGGACAGCGTGCTCACAGACCTGTGGCCAAGGAGGTATTCAGTTTCCCTTGTTTGGTCCCACTACTAACAGTAGCTTGATAACTGGCAAAAACCATGGTGAACAGTTGAAGCTGACCCCCGGCTGACCCAGAGAACAGACCTCTAAGCTGCCCAGCAGCCTCAGCAGGTGGAAGAAATGGCTTGTAACCACGGCCAATCACAGAAGAGCTGGTTAACCTATGGTCAGTATCCTGTCAGAAGATCCCTAACTCTACCAGTTGAACACATGTGGCCATGGTGAGTTTTAGACTTTGTATTGTGTCAGTATAGCTGGACACAGTGACTAGAGACTTGCTTCTGTCTGTGTACAGAAAGGGCTTGTTGCTGGTTCAGGAGTTAATCAATCATATAGGTTGACAGAGACCATGAGTGTTAACAGAACCATTTCCCAGAATGGTGACATCATTGTGGTTGTTCTTATGAGCCACATTGGAAGTGGTATTCCTCTCCTCTGTTTAGAATTCTCTGTTTAGTTCTGTACCCCCCCCCCATTTTTAAATTGGCTTATTTGGAATTTTGATGTCTAAGTTTTTGAGTCCTTTATATATTTTGGAGGTTAGTCCTCTGCCTGATGTGGGGTTGGTGATAATCTTTTTCCATTCAGTAGTCTGCCTTTTTGTCTTATTGACTATGTCTTTTGCTTTACACAAGTTTCTCAGTTTCGGGAGGTCCCATCTATTTATTGTTGCTCGCAGTGTCTGTGTTACTGGTGATATATTTGGGAAGTGGTCTGAATGGGGGTGACAATTATATATGGCTGGGGCAGATTGCAGGGGCTGCTGGCAGTGGTACTAGAAGTTACCCCTCCTGCTGGTACTGGCTTTTTGGAACCAATTCTCTTTGGATGGACACCTTGGTCAGCCTGGATATAGTGGGGAGGGCCTTGGTCCTTCTTGGGAACAATGTGCTTTGCTCTGTCTGGGGAGTGGATGGCGGTAGGGTTGGGGGAAGGAAACTGGAGGGAGTAGGAGGAGGGGAGGGAATGGAAACTGGGATTTGTATGTAAAATGAGAAAAGGATAGTTTGTGTTCTTTTTTAAAGAAAAATAAAATAAAGTGAGGAAAAAGAAACATTAAAGAAAAAAACATTTGTCTGTGGGCAAAAGTGTTGTGAAAGAAAAACATGCAATGATCGTAAGATAAACTAGAGTCTTGAAACGTTACAGTTTATCAACTAATGAATGTCAGAAACTTGGAAAAGGGACCTAGGAAAAGATCTTGAGGCCATGTTTAGTCACCAAGCAGAGGAGAAGGAAGGAACTTCAAGTTGGAGGAATCATGGGATCAGGTAGAAGCAGACATTAAGATCTGGACCTTATTGCTTACCAGCAATCCTAAGAAACCGTTTTCCCAAACTCCTGAAACTGAACTTCTAATTTGTACAAATGGGGAGAGTGGGGCTCTTCACTCTTAGTCCTGGCTCCATGGGGAGCTAGGCAGAGTCAGCCTGTAACAGGAGCTAAGAATTGAACTGTTAGATTCCAGAGAGGACAGAGATGAAAATAGCAACCAGGATGTGCACTGGGAAAATGTAACGAAGGACAGTGACTGTTTTACAGAGAGCGTCACTCACAATGAAAGTGTGGGGATCCCAGATAATGATGATGATAATCAGATTCTGACAACAATAGCAATAATAATATCCTACCTTCTGCACAAAGGTAATTAAAAGACCCAAGAAACAAAATATTCTATTTTAGGAACAGGATATTGTGATTGTTCTGCACATTTCCCAAACCATGCCTGAGAGGCAGTTTCCATGAGGAAGCCCTCCAAAATCAGAGCCATACAGGTTCAAATTACAGCTATTTAAGTATTTAAGTTTCCTGAGGTCAGCAGTATTGCTCTATTATCTCAATATATATAATATACAATAATATATCATCATATATAATTAGTATAACATTATAATTTATTATCAATTAATATTATAATTAATACAATGACATAATATAATATTATACATATAATACAAATGTGTGTGTGTATGCGTGTGCATGTGTGCTCATGTGCACAGGTATGCTTTGCCAAGGTCTGCACATGTACCCAATGCAACTGGGCCAGACTGAAACCTCTAACACTGCGAAGCAAAATTGCCTCTTCTCTTCATAAACTGATCAAGCTCAGGTATTTCTTGTAGTGCTGGAGTGCTAAACCACACAGGGGCTTTGCTCACGGCTCGATATGGGGTTAGGACGTCACACACCGTCCTCATCAGGGCTTCTGTTGCTGCAGGGGAACACCATGAGCAAAGCAACTGGAGTAGGAAGAGTTTGTTTGGCTTACACTTCTACACTGTCCATCATCAAAGGGAGTCAGGACAGGAACTCAAACAGGGCAGGAACCTGGAGGCAGGAGCTGGTGCAGAGACCATGGAAGGGTGCTACTTATTGGCTTGTATTTTATGGCTTACTCAGCCTGCATTCTTTTTTTTTTAATTTTTATTTTTCCATTCAATTATTTACACTTCCTTCCCTCCTCCCAATCCCCTCCCGCTAACCCACACCCCCTCCTCCCTCTCCTGCCCTGATTGAGAGAGGGCCAGGAATCCTGCCCTGTGGGAAGTCAAAGGCCCTCACCTCTACATCCAGGCCTAGGGAGCTGTGCATCCATATAGACTAGGGTCCCAAAAAGCCAGAACATGACGTAAAAAACAAGTCCCAGTGCCTTTAGCAATAGTTTCTCAGTCAGCTCCCATTGTCAGCCACAGTCAGAGAGTCCAGTTTGATCACATGTTCATTCAGACCTGGTCCAGCTGGATTTGGTGAGCTCCCATTAGAACAGGCACACTGCCTCAGTTGGTGGACCAACCCCTCGCGGTCCTGACTTCCTTGCTCATCTTCTCCCTTCTTATGCCTTTCAACTGGACCTTGGGAGATCAGTCTGTTGTTCTGATGAGGGTCTCTGTCTCTATCTCCATCTGTTACCGCGAAGATTCTATGGTCAGTCTGCTTTCTTATAGTCTCTTAAGACCAGGACCACCAGCCCAGGGATGGCTCCACCCACAATAGGGCCTTCCCCCATCAATCACTAAATAAGAAAAGGCCTTATAGTCATGCCTACAACCTGATCTCATGGAGGCATTTTCTTAATTCAGGTTCCTTTCTCTTAGAGGACTTTTTGTGTCAAGTTGGCATAAAAGTCTCCTGTGCACACAGTATAGCAGCTGTATTATTGGAGTGTTCACTTTTGTTAACTCCTACCTCCTTCACATCCGTTAGTAGTACTGAAGATTCCAAGGCCCCTAGGATACTTTTCAAAATTCTCCAATAGGTACAATCTTCTTTATTGCCCCTTTCATAATTCATCCTTTTACTTTTACTCAATATTCTTGCAAACTTTTTTTTTTAAATCATGCAGATGTTTGTGTCTTGTGCATGAGTACAAGTTCCCACCGAGGCCAGACAAAGGCATCAGAGCTCCTGCAGCTAAAGTCAGAGATTACTGTGAGCCTCTCACCTTGGGTGCTGGAAACAATCTTAGGTTTTTCTGCAAGAGCAGTTTGTCTCTTAACCACTGAGGTTAACCAGCCCTAACTCCGCATTAATCATAAACTAAGTGATACTTTAAAACTGCAAATGTCATCAAGTGTTCTCCTATGGACTTCTAGTTACTCACACAATCATTCATCTATTAAACCAATGCGCTTGATGTAGGCTGTGTTTCTCGGTGCCACAGTGGGAACACAGTGACAGTTTTCCTGCTTTCATGCAGCTTACAGTCCAGCCTAAGGATAACTCATTGCAAATAAACGGGCAGCAGGCAGTTCTGGCTGTTAAAACTAACAGATGACAATGTTGCTAACACAGTGACACCTAACTCCACAGTCATCTCTTTTCAGCCCAGCGGTGGGCTTAGCTACAGGATGGACTTTCTTGTGACAATGGCTCTTAAGGGAGAGAGCCGGCCCATATTGTCTGTCTCGATTGCCTCCCCTGTCCTGCTCCCCCTCTGCACCAACACACATTATTCCGGACACCATTCAGATCAGACCATGTTCTCTTACACAGCACATCTCACCACCGCCGCCACCGCTGCTTCCTGGCCACCATGTCCATCTTCCCCAGAGGTCGACATCACCCTTGCTCTGGTTATTCATGAGCTAATCTCCCCTGTCCCGTGCAGCAGACTACATGATTTCAGGAACAATTTCAGTTGTCATTTGGCCTTGTCCAGCTGATTCTAGACCATAAAAAGTCAAACTCAGAGGGGAGAAGAGTTCCAGCCTGGATCTTGAGCTTAAAGGCAGCCAGCCCCTACTACTGGCTATTTTCCTTTCTCTCTCCCTAAGTAATGAAGCTCTTTGTTCTCCACACCCAAGAACGTGGCAAGCAGGTGGAGACAGAAAACACATTTCTAGTTATTTTTCCTGAGAAGCCTGTGTGGCTGTAACAAGCCACTGAGAAATAGCAGCTCGTTGTGTCGTTCCAAGTCTTCACCTTGACACTCAGAATCCCAGAGCAAACGCTTGGTGTTAAAATGTCGCTTTCATTCTCAAGCAGCTCTACTAAGGCTGAGGACTCATCACACTGCAGATGTCTCTGAGAAACCCACATGCAACACCTCCAAAACCCGCGCCCCGCTTTGCAGAAGTCTAGGTGGTTCCAGTTTCAGCCTAAATCCAACCTTTCAAAATCCACAGAAGAATAAATAAGACAAAGGATCCAAGTTTTCAGAAGAATGGCTATTTTCTGAACTGAAGCCATGCACATGTGTAATTAGTCAGGCAACGGCTCCAGCTAACTTTTCATAAATGGGATAATTTCTTGGGGAGGGGGTTCATTTCTTAACCCATAGACATCTTTATGTTCTAAAATGCTTGATGTAAAAATATGGTTCAAAAACATTCCACAATCCTGACATCGGGAAAACTTGCCAGCAACCAAAATGTGGATGTGTTCAGTCATTGCTCTGGTCACAAGAAAAATACAGGTGGAAGGCCTTGGTCCTGCCCCAAAGGGTTGTGCCAGACTTTGTTGACTCCCCATGGAGGCCTCACCCTCTCTGAAGAGTGGATGGGGAGTGGGGTGGGAGAAAGGTAGGGGGAACAGGAGAAGGGGAGGTAGTAGGAACTGGGATTGGTATGTAAAGTGAAGAAAAAACATTTTTTTAAACAATAAATGAAATAAAAGGTTTATATCTCAAAAAAAAAAAAAAACGAATGCCTGACTATCCTGGTATGTCATGATGTCCCCTCTGACTGTCAAGGTGGGAAATAAATTACATCATGTATGTTACTCAGTGGACACATTCTGAGTACATGGCATTCTGCCAGGAGCTTGGGATAAACTGCAGGAGACAGATAAGATCTCAGAGCAATGTACAGGAACTTCATAAAACCAGTACCCCAGCGGAAAGGTGAGTGATGAGACCAACACACGGGTTAGGAATACTAAGTGATATGGTCAAACTAAAATTGATGGAACATTACAAGACTCTTTCAGGCAAGAAGGAAAAGGGGAGCACTGAAGAGCAGATGCTATGCCAAAGAGGAAAGGCCGGATGGGCCACTGCCCTTCAAACCAGCGACACCTTCACAAGGATGCTCAACGCTGAATCTCACAGGAATTTTTGACAATCTGTGTTAAAGGCTTCAGTTACAACCTACAAACATAAATATAAAGACGAGTATTATTCCAATCATACACACTTGAACCTGGCCTCAATTTGATAGATAAATAATTAGTAAAATATCACACTCCACGGGGGAATTGTATACGGGTCCATTGGCTTTTTAAGCACCTTCTTCCAGACTGTGTGGAAGGAATGGTGTTATGGTTACACCCCACCCGATCTTCCCACTATTTCAGCCTTCCTGCTCCAACCTTGAGGCAGCATTCTTCCTTGTTTCCAGACTGTGGAAATTCTGTATTTAAGTCATGCCCCAGCCCGGAAAAAATAAAACAATCAGTATCCATCAAATGCAGGCCTACATAGCACAAACTTATTCCTGGAGTTGGAAAGGTTACATGCTATCATTGGGAAACATCTGCAGACATGCTTGCCTCTGCTAAGTGGTGTGCCAGCATCTGCCTTCTGTATGAGTGCCTCCTTTGTCCTGCTGATTGTGGCCAGGAGACAGAGAGGTGAGACGAGATAAAGCGTGCATAGTCACATTAAAGAGGGGGAGGGAGTTCCCTGAGAGTCAGCCTTCGGCACCTGCAGCTCGGGGCTGACTGCTGTATCAAACAGAGAAGTTCATACAATTACTTCTGTTTATGAATTCACTGAGTTGTTGGCCCAGGGAGCCAGGCTTCACCATCAAACTCACAGAACGTCATTGATCTGAGGGAAATTTTGAAATGGGTTTTGACTGCATCTTCCAAGCTTATGAACTGCCTCTTTAGCGCACACCTGGAGCCTGTCATATAGTTTTTAATTGTGTTAAGGATTTCAAGGTCAGAACGGTTTGAATCCAATTTCTTTCAGGTTAGGGAGAAGCTGATTCTCAGCTTCACTGGGGGATCTTTTGAGAGAGTGCTCCAAGATCAAAGCCAGTAATAGAAGAGCTTAATATTTGGATTAGTCATGTTCTTTGTCTATTGCATTTTCATCAGCTCAGTGGAATACAGAGCTCCCTATATTTAGCATATCATGAATTATTTATAATTATCACTTAACCAATAAGACTCTAAAAATGTTATTAATTCCAGACCATGATTCTTTTGCTATTTTATAGTTTCTCCATTCAGTGTACATGAGTTGATATTATTTTTCTTTACCATACAATTCAGCCCGCTTCTTAAATTTCCCAGATGGCTTGTAATTTTTCCATCTCTTCTAGATCACAATGAAGAAAAAAGCAAACTAATTTTACATGAGTTCTAACACATGAGAACTTTTCTTATTGTTTTCTTTTCCTTTCTTTTTTATGTTTCAAGATGTCAAGGCAAATCAGTAACCTTTCCTTTGATTTGACTGGTGTGGAATTTTTGACTGGGCACAAGACTAATAGTTCTAACAATTCAAGCTCATTTACTCTATGGAATAATTGGTTCTTTTTTTTTCAAAGTTTATTAAATTATAAAAGTTTTCATTTCCGCCCCACCTCTCAACACCCTCCCACTCTCCCACTCCCCCCACTCCCTCTCCTCCTCCCTCTGTGGCTGGAATAATTGGTTCTTATGACAGGAGGTCAGGAAGCTACAAAAGAGAATGGGAAAGTCTGGGCACAAAGGCCCAGGACCTTGACCTCGGAGGTTGGTTTTTCAGTAGCAAGCTTTAGAGTTTTGAAAGGCTAACTTGTATTTTGTGGGGTCCGTGCTATTTTATTCTATAAAATGAAGACGTATCAGAGGGGCAGTTTGTTTTGTTTTTAATATCCATTGATCAAGAACACAGTTATCAATGCCAGAGATGTCAGTAATGTTTTCATAATGGTTGGATGATGTGTGCTTCCCGTTTGACACACAGCCGGCACAGAGACACAGTGTGTCATTTGGGTGATAGGCAGTGACATGGCCAGCACAGAGTCACAGAGTGTTGTCAGCTTGGTGACAGCTAGCAAGATATATGGTGTGTCTGTTGCAGAGACTGCGTTTGAACCTGTGTACGGATGACTCTAAGAATGCTTTTTTCCTGCTAGTGGCCCTTTGCATGTGATTGTCTGTCATTGCCTCCTATACACATGACCCTAGTTTGATGCTATACCATTTCATACACATTCTTGTAATCCACTTAAACATTCCAGAACAAGCAGGGGAAAACAATCTAAGTTTGGAACATGGGCATATTAGTACTTTAAAAAATAGGAAAGGGGGTGAATATTATCAAAACATACTATATGAAATTCTCAAAGAATTAATAATTCTTTTTATAAAAGAAAGAAATCCCTCTCAATGTAGTCTGCTGAATACTATACAATGTCTTATCTATCTACTAAGATAGCTGTGAATATTATAGATAGGAAATTAATGACCCTGATTTTTTTTTCCAGAAAAGAATGGATAGAGTAGCTCAAAGATTTCTAAAGTCCTTCTCTGTGGCCTTTCACCTTGGATGCCGTGGGGTCTCTTTATTTCAGACCTGACACTGTGTACATTACAGAGTCATGCCAATTTGCACCGGTGTAGGTGGGCAAGCAGTTAAATCAGATGCCCACAGTCTACCACGGAAAGCCTAGAGCTCTTACAACCAAGCAGAACTTAAAGGCATTTAATCATCTTCCTTTCAAAGACCTCTTCTGAAGCCATGGTCTGTCTTGACCTCTAACTGGTCTTGTTACTTCCCCCAGTAACTAACCTCTCTCTTAGACAGATGGTCTTGGCTGAGACCAAAGTCATCTGGACTCCAGCAGTCTCGGCAGTCTTTATCTTGCCTGAGCTGGATGTGCTCTAGGATGAAAGATGTCTAGAGCCTTGAAGCAATTTTCAGATGACCCAAGGAATCTCTTCGGAGAACAAGCCTGTGTGGCTATAGCTCCGAGTGAAGCCTCATTCCCTCGTCTCTCATCTCTAAGAAAGTCCAGAGCAGGGCCAAGAGTGGGTGTTAAATCACTGCTCAGCACTGTAATTTCTCCACCTTGTCAAACATTAGCTCTGATCCCAAATTCATCTTCATCAATGCCTACATTTAAAATTAATGCAAAACTGCAGGTGATGCTTGTTAAAAGTACAGTTTCAATCAAACTAAAGTACAAGTCCATCTCCTTGAAATGAGTGTTTCATATGCAATGAAGCTGTACTGTTGTTGGTGACTCATTAGGATGAGTTCATACAACAAGAGTTTTAGTGGGAGAAAAAGGCATGGATATGTTACCATCAGTTACTTTTTGCTAAAGGAAAATATGAATTCAGGTTAAAAATTCATAGGAATTCAGAGGACAAAGCTAAGTGCCATAGTGAACTTTCTCAAAAGACCAAGCAACTGAATCCTAGCACCCAAGACCCATGATGAGGGCCAGGCGAGATCTACTGGAAAGCACATGCTTTTGAACTAAAGCAATCGTGTATTCAGTACTAACTCAGATTCTGGGAAAGTGTGTAATGTTTCTAAACTTCAATTAATGGTGTCTTTAATAAGATTAGTAATAGATGTATCCCCAGCCTGGGGTCCTGGAGAAGGGATTTGTTTGCTTAAGTTGATGGAATACAGATTGGAGAGTTAGAATGAGAGGGAACAGAATCAGAACAAGGAAGACAAAGGAGTTAAATAAGAACAGGCATACCAACCTTGCATGAAAACACAGGGTAGCCACCCAGATGAACTAACTAGTCCTTCCCTCGACAGTAAGGAGAGTTTTACCAGTGACGCACTTCTTAGAAAATGCCTTACTACAGAGAAACATGACTGAAATTAACAAGGTGAACCTGACTGTCTCTTTCTTGTTTATCTTGACGTCTGCTAGAGTTTACTATTGAGCAACAGTAAATGAAACAGGTGTCAGAAATAAAAATAAATCTGTAAGGGAAGAAAGTGGAAATACTTTATGCAATAATCTACTTTTGGGTGCCCATCAATAAAGACCAGTGTTAGCCTGAATTTCATGTCACAACCTCTTTTCTGAGAGGTAACTGACCAGCTCCTTGGAGATCTCAGTTTCTGGATGAGCACTCCATACCAATAAGCATACAGTATATGCTCATATTAAGAAGAAATAGTTCCTTATTGGAAAGTGAGACAAACATAGAGATATTCATTAGCATATTTGAAGGCCCAGGTCTCTTCATGTCCTGCTGCGGCTGCAGTAGTTTATCTCCGGGACTACACACTCAGCACACAAGCATCCAGCAGTGCCTTTGCATCTGCTGCTTAGATGTTTTCAACAATGAGCTGTTGGGGGTTCCCCCGTGCTCTTTTTTTTATTTCTCATGCTTTCTATCCATCAACACTTACATATACATACACTATCTCCATGTTATTTTCTTGAAGCACATCAAAACCGTCTGTAGTTATCCCAAACAGCTAACTCAGCAACTCTGTGCTGGACCCCAGTGGAATTCTTATTTGAAGCATGCTGACATCTGGTTGTACAATCAGAGTGGTCAAGTGCTGTATTTTTTTCTCTATTTGAGACATTTTTTTTAAGAAAGAAATCTTTATATTCATTTCGTTTTTGTGTGAAAAATCTTGACAAGTTTTTAGCCAACTTTGAGGTCTTTCGAATTTGCT
This sequence comes from Myodes glareolus, assembly GCF_982192425.1. Classification (NCBI taxonomy): domain Eukaryota; kingdom Metazoa; phylum Chordata; class Mammalia; order Rodentia; family Cricetidae; genus Myodes; species Myodes glareolus. Next base: position 94,070,283 of record NC_142030.1, on the reverse strand, counting down.
TTAAATGCCTCACAAGCACCTTGTCAGTGTGGCCTTATTGTGTAGTTTGAGGACTGCTGAGTTCAAAGGAAATCTAAGAGGGGCCAATATATATTTCAATTCCATGTGCAAGTACTAGGATTGCTCTGTCTCTGCTTCCAGTTTAGTTTTCAGAACTAGTATTTTATGCCTTATTTATCTCTAGAGATCTTGCCATATAATTTTTCCCTAATTAATAGTTCTTGCTAATTTGATAGTTGGTACAGTACCACTGTTGGCTATAATGATGTCTTTGTGGTCCCAGAGGAAGAAAAGGAAACAACTCAGAGAGGTAAACTGCTAGCTAACAGCAGACATGGTCATTTCGGTCGATCTTAAACTGGAAACTGATTTTGCAGAAATAACCTGAACAAAGAAAATCAACCCCTTCCCTTCATCTCAAAGATGCCAGTCATTAGACACACTGTCTGCTCTCATCACTAAGCCCAGGATTCCCTGAATAACTAGGATCTTCCCTTGTGCTTATTTTGAGAAACATAAATTTAAACAAGAGAAAGCAAGAGCATGCCCAAGGAAATTCCTCCTTTTCACATTAGAAGCCTGGGATACAAATGGCAGCACCCTTTCCTGTCACCCAGAAAACAGAAGAAACCCAGGTCAGAACATAGGGAATATGGCAGATTATGAATTTCATAGCTTTGTACATTCCATAAGTAACAAGATACAGGAGGCAACAGGAAACATTCTTTGTGAATTCATCACAGACATATCTGAATGCTTGCTCTTAGCACTTATATAAAAATATTTCTGAAACACACATACAAGTAGCATTGTACAGACAGAGTAGGTTATATATATATATATATATATATATATATATATATATAGAGAGAGAGAGAGAGAGAGAGAGAGAGAGAGATGTATGCAACAACTGATGAAAAAAGACTTGAATTTGAAAGAGACCAAGGAAGGGTATATTGAAAGGTTTGAAGGGAGGAAAGAGAAAAAAGAATTTAATTATAATCTCAAAAGTTCAAAACGTAAACACTCGAACAAGTGTAGAGTATTTATTAGACACCACTCTGAGATGTTCGTATACAGTGTGAGATACAGCTAGCTCATTCTCATCATCTGAATGTTTCGCACCCAAGTCTTTTGATATGGGTCTCTAGGACTCTCTATGCCGCATAACATCAAGATGCTCATGAGCTTCTCAAGCCATGCTCCTCCCACAGGTTTCCTCTGTCAGCATGCCATTCTACCATTGGTCAGGGAATGTGTTAATCAATCACCAGGTATAGGCGGAATGGGGACCCACAGCAAATGAATTATTAAAAGGACTGGTCTTCACACGGAAGAGTCAAAGGAGGCCAAGGCGTGAAAAGTGACTGAAAGATCAAAGACGTTATGATCGTGCTACAAGTACCAGTCATGGAAAATGGATTTTCATAGTATAATCAGGAACTTATGTAAGAAACCTGCACGGTTGATCTATTCTTTATCCTGATGGTGAGCACACAGTCATAATTATGATCTGTATGGCACTCGACATTGGATAAACTCAGTTACAAGTTTCTAGTTTCCAGAAAAAGAATCCCATTTAAACATTTTAGTACTTATTAAAAATAATTTCATTTCCATTTAAAAGAGACTCACTTCTAAATGACATTTTCCCCAACCTGAATTATCCTCAGATAATAAGGCCCTTCCTGATTCTTCGTTTTATTTTACAGGACAGGAAATTCGTGCTCAGAGGACTCAAATTACTTTCAGAGAGTCATGTCATTTTCTAGCTGTTAATTTGAATGAACTGTTTCCAACTATGGATAACTGGTTCCAGGCCCAAGTTTCTCTCCACTGTCCCTTGGCCATTTTAAAATCTTCTTCCATCCCCACTGACTTCTAATGCCTGTAGTTTGACCATATCTTACACACTTTCCCTCCCCCTGCAAAATTCATAATCACAAACAAGAATTCTGCTGCATCTGACTCTAAGGGTTCTTCTAGGCTAAGGGTTCTGTCCAATATGAAATGGATCCTGAGAACCCTGTATCACTCTGCTGGGAGGACCAAGTCCACATCAGAGTACCATCTGCATTTTTTCCTGCTCCTTTTTTAATTTGAAAGTTCAGAATTGATGAGACTTTAATTATAAGGGTACATTGGCTATTTGATATAACCAAAATATCCTTGGCTTAAAAAGAAAAGGGACATAATGGAGCCTGTAAATACTCCAGGCCCGTTCGCGCTTTCATATCTTTGCTGAAATATTTATGATGAACCTGAAAATTCCTTGAATAGCAAGGAATTTTAAATAAAGATTTACCATATTCTTCTTGCTAGTGACAGGCACATTTGAAGACCTTATCTTTGCATCTCGGTAGCAAAAGACAGGATCAGCCCAATGGCTGTGCTCACAATGACTGCCCTGAAGTTTTCATTGTTCAAACAATAACATCATCACTGTTTGTAATACTTTTTCTAATTCTTTGAGAACTTTATACAGTGTGTTTTGTCACTTACCCCTGCATACCCATAACACTTCCCACCTCCCCACCTCCTCACCTCATATCTTCTCCATTTAACTTTACAATTCACAAGGACAATTTGAGCTACATGGTTTGGGGCTCTCACTGGGGCTGGTTCCCCACCAGGGAACACACCCTTAAAGAAAGCTAGCTTTCTCCCCTAGAAGCCATCCATAGCCCCTTAGCTTGGGGGTGCTCAGGAGCCCCTTCCCCTCCCTGCTAAGATGTTGACTAGCTTGATCTTGTATCAGTCACCTCTGCTGCTCTGAGTTCTTATCGTGTCCAGAAAACACTGGTTCATTCTGATGCCCCTTAACTTCTGGCTGTCATGATCTTCTTAATTCTTCCCCTTATGTCCATGAGCCTTACAGAAGAGTGCAATATAGGTGTCTCATTTGAGACTGAACACTCCAGCCACATTTATTCAAAGCATTTTGATCAATTGTGAGTTTCAGCATTAACCACTATCAATTTGGCATCTTGATCAATGAGGTATGAGAAATGAACTGATCTATGGTTGGAGATACATGAATTTACTGTGTCTGATTAGCAGAATAAACAGGGTCTGAGAGTTCCCCAACTCTGGGTCCTTGGCAAGATTTGCAATATGAGGTTTATGTTTCCTCCTGTGATATGAGCTGGAAATCCCACCAGAGAGTGGTTGTGAACCCCTTAACATTCATGCCACTATTGCACCCCAGAGACTGTCTTGCCACACAAGTCATTATTGTAGTTAGCGGTGGTTGCGCTTGAGTAAGGCTGTTGGTGCTTTTCTTCCTAAGCCCCCTGCCAACAACAGAACAACTCCTGGTACTACAAAAACTCATCAACAAGGAGGAAGCTTCCTCCTCAGTACCAGTTTGATTTCTCCATGTTTTATAGCCAACATGTGTAGTATCTTTAGCCATAGGATCTTACCATTAAGTTCTAGCAAGCAACTAAGAAAAATCAGTATTATTTGGGGTTTTCTAGGACCTTCCTAATCAATAACTCAAGGGAAGGTATTTCACATCTGGCACTGAACTTTCTATTTGACAGCCTAGGGTACTGGGAGGAGCATTATCCCCTGTGTAAGTTAACTTCAACTAAATACTTTATATAAATATAAATACATTGTTCATATGCACACATGTGTACATGTGTGTAGGTGTGTGTGAGAGAGAAAAAGAGAGAGGGAAGCTGATAAGATAGTGTGATGGAAGAGGGTCTTCTGTCTATGTGTTACTTTCATTGGTTAATAAAGAGACTGCCTTGGCCTTTTTGATAGGCCAGCCCGTGGGTGGGCGGAGTAGACAGAACAGAATGCTGGGAGAAAGAAGAAGAGGCAGAGAGCCGCCCACCCTGAAGCTGCCAGGTCAGACATGCTGAATCTTTCCCTGTAAGCCTGTTATTATTTCTAATAATCTGGTGAGACACAGATTATTAGAAATGGGTTGAATCAATATGAGAGAGTTAGCCAATAAGTTCTACAGATAATGGGCCAGGCAGTGTTTAAAAGAATACAGTTTTCATGTAATTATTCCGAGTGTAAAGCTAGCTGTGTGGGAGCCGGGATCCTGGTGGGAACACAGCCTGCCACTCCTTTGTACAACAATAGTGAGTTTCCACATGGCCTTTTCAAATATCCTTGATGTTTGCCATTCCGCTGACTCTTCCTCTACCCTATTCCCCCATCTCTCTCCCCATCTAAAGTTCCCTCCCTATTATTCATCCTTTTTCATTTGCATCACCTATAACATCATAATGTTTTCTTTTGCACTTATTAGATTTCCTTTGCTTTCACCTACAACAGAAAATATCTGTCACTCGAATGGAAATGAATAACATGATTCTAAAGTACTAGCCATCAACGCACCGTCCAGTTGAGAACAAACTCAGAGTTATTTGGTCATAATAAAATGCAGCCTTTTTATCATTACATTGTAAATATAATTACAAAACCAAAAAATAATGTTGCTATAATGTATTAGATAATATGTACTTTTTTGGCAAATAGAATAGACAAAAAATTTAATTTTGAGGAGTTGTTGATCAAAAATTCACATGAAATCTTGAGCCAAGTATGTTCATAGGCTATAGACAACATTTTATGAATGATGCCTGAACTGTAATTTGATTTTAATGGTTCTGGGAAATGTCCAAATGCATATGCAGGAGCTCTGTGCTCAAGATGCATAGTGATTCAGCATCCCCATATTAGCACAAACACAGTCTGTTGTCAGAAGTTCCACTGATGTCTCCCAAGACTTTCCTCTATAGTTATCTCTCCTAACATCTTGCTGTTTAACCCAATAGCATGGCTGAAACAACCTAGGTATGACCATAATTCTCCACATGATTGGTGCTTAACTTTAGGTAACCAGCCTAAGTGCTTTGGGATTTATTTTTCTCACCCATAAGACAGACAAATGGAATTTTCTCTGAGATTGTTCTATTGTGAATCAGTACATATAAGTCATTTAGAATATTGTCAAGGTACCACTTCAATAAGTGCTTTAATATTATTTTATTATTATGTATTCTTGATAATGTGATGTAGATATTTTATAAAAATTAGGAAATTTAATTATAATTATTCATAATTATAATTATGAAATTATAAAAATTATGAAAAAAATTATGAAACACATAACCCTTAGGGGATTTTCAGTGACATTGTCTTTTGTGGTAAGCTAAGGGCTCACACATGCTAGGATGAAGTTCTACCACTCAGCTACACCCCCAGCCCCCTCAATTGGTGCTCTTTTCAATTAGTACTTAAAGCATTGAGAATACAATGTTAGCAACAGGACTCACCCACTAAAGAACTTAGATTCTCAGGAACTTCCTGGTTTTCTTCAAGTTTCTTCAACGAGAGATTTACTTGATCACTAAAGTCTGTGATAATAAGTCCTGTGAATGACAGGAATTGATCCGGTCCTGCGGTAGTATGTTGCCCTGAGTCTTTCAAACTAATGCTATGAAAACACAATTCTATTTATCGTCGGAGAGACACATAGGGTATTTCACATCTACTGAAAGACCACAGAATTTTCTCTAGATCTTCTTGTCCTCGCCACTGTTCTAGCCCTGCGGTTGCTGTCAGGTCCTTAGATTAGCTTCTATCCTCCAGCTGGAGACGTCTCTTCTGTCCTTCAGCTGGAGACATCTCTTGCAGCCCTGTGCACGGCACTCTTCTCATTCCACATCTGTGTAGTGCTTTTCTGTTTCAAGTTCAACATTTTAAGAAAATCCTCTCTGATTCCTTCTGGCATGGGGCACGGGGGTGGGTATGCATAAAACTCTGACTTTCTTTAACATGTGTCCAATACACTAACATGATTCACTTTGTAACAAAGAAACTATATCATATTCATAAATAAGATAAATCTTAGAGCAATAATTGAACTAAATGTGTCCCATACTCATCAGTAAGAAAAAACAGGAATGAAGGGGCTGTGAAAATATGGGAGGATCAATTGAAGAGCTTGGCTCACTCCATCCGCTGCTCTTTTGGACTCGTCTTGAAAGAGCTGCTGTGTCATGAGGAGACATCATTTCCTCTGCCACGCTTAACCCACCCTTTCCTCTAACTGTGGCATGGAGTACCTCTCTTAGAATATATGTTTTTGAAGTATCGTTGGTTTCTCCACATAAGTCAACGCACAATTTTTCTCTTGTGCTCGGTGAAGGAAGAAATGGTCCCACAATCTCTAGGAAAATTGATCTTGTTGAATTAACTGGGGGAAAACTGTACAGAGCTCAAGGTGTGACCATCCTGTGGAATGTCTTAGAGTAGCCACTTATGTGGCATTTGTACCTCATTGTTTTGGAACTTACTGGACCAAAACATGCAACTTTCTCTATTTGTGTTTAATATTTGTACCCCCTGTTGGAGGCAGAGGGTATGCATGACAATTTTATCCCTACAGCTAATGCACAGCAAGAAGCCTTGATCACAATAAAGCTTAATAAATAAACATTTGTTAAGGAAATTGGCATTGTAGGATTGACAAAATCAACCTGTTTGACAGAGATGCAAAGCTCAGACTAACGTAGAAGATGGGGATAATTTCAGATCATTTGAAACATCAATTTTGAGATAGTTTATGTCTCTCTCAAAATCTAAATTGCAATGGCAGAAACCGGAAGGTGAGGTGCGGGACAGAGCTCAATGCCATAGAATGTAGACTTACACATGTTCTTCCCTCCATTTCTGAGCCAGATGCTAACCAATAACTGACACCTCCCTCGTTACTTTAGGTCGAATGAGCCGGAGTCGATTTATCATTATGCCCACCCAAGGAGAAGGACGGCAATGCCCCACAGAGCTCACCCAGCAGAAGCCCTGCCCAGTGATGCCCTGCTATAGCTGGGTCCTTGGCAACTGGTCTGCCTGTAAATTGGAGGTAAGTCATGCAATGACACTTAGAGAATGCTTCTCAGTATGTGCAGAGCACTTGTCTCATCAAATAGAATGACTGAATAAATTACACAGCACCAGGTTCTGGGCACATGCTATTTTTAACACAATAGAGAACATGTAAAAAGGCAAGCAAGTGAGTTTGTTTCACACAGAGTTACACTGCCAGGAGAGTAAACAGTCATTCATTAGGCACTGATTATAACAAGCTGGGTCACAGAACTGCCGATCTCTTTGGCATCCTCAAGAATTCTATGCTTTTTTTTTTTTCATTTGCTTGTTGGGAATATCAAAGAAATTTTTTTTTAATTAAGCAAAAACCCTGACTCTGGAAATGCACAGCTTGCTTTGGATTGTGTTTCTTAAACGTTAACTCTTGGCATTGACAATTCCTTGCTTATGGGTAGGAGATGAAAAGAGGATGGAAGCTATATTCTAGCCTTCTTACATGAGCCAAGGTTACAGCCCTTTTCTTAATAATTACTATTTATTGGCCTGAAACATAAATGCCTGGTGACTTGACAGTATGTTTCAGACACTGAGCATGTGCTTGGTCATCGACTGCTTGCTCTTGCCAGCGTCTGGCTTAAGAAAAAGGTGCATTGATTTTATTTCTGTCTTTTAGCAGTTTATCCTTCAGTTCATACACAGAAGCTTATTTTAATTAGGCAACGATAACTTTGATTACACATCAAGAAATCTTCAGAGTATTCTTATAAAGATGTTCAGTGCCCCCGTCAAAATGGTTGTGTTGTGTGGCTTTGTAATAGTGCAGAAATTAAATGCCCATGTGTCTTTATAAGTCTCAGAGGAACAAAATTATGTGGCACATTTGTTCAGTAATCCTTTTGTTGTTGTTTGTGGACTCGTGCTGATTGATGCATTCAGAAATAACCCAACAGCCCTAAGCAGTCAAACCTTCTCTACTTGTCTAAGGATATGAGATACTTAGCGCAGTATCAAATAAATTAAGAGCTCAATGAATCGCATTTGGTACTAAACATTTGATAGAAACTATAGTTATGTTTATTAGTGTCATCTGTTCACATCGAGTCGAAAATTCAGTGTAAATGAAACCCCACTGCAGATCAGGGCCATGAGGGTGGGTGAGGGAATGTTCCCTGTTTACCATCTTGCTCTCAGGAGCTGGGGTCGACGTTCAGACTGTAGTGCATAAATTCTGTACAAGAAAGCGCTTGATTCATGAATGGAATTGTCAGTCTGATGCTGATTTCTCTTCATGTGGGCGCTGTTCTTAAAAGTATAACAGATTAAGGATGAATGTGGGCTGATCCCAGGATACACAGTGGGAGCCTACCACTGTTTGCCTTGGGTTTTAAGATGATCCCCAGTGCGGGCTCGTTTTCTGCACAGCTACACAAGCGGCCTGATGGACTGTCAAAAAGAAACTCTCCTCCATTCCTCCCGTCAGTTGGCGGTGTCAGGACTTTCAAAGCCTATATCCGCTGCAGCATCTTTAGACTTGTCTCCAAGTGCACAAAGTCCTCATGCTCATCCGCAAAAATGCACCCAGCAAAGTCAGCAAAGCCATCATCCGGATGTTAAGTTGTGAAGAAGCAGTCCCCACCGAAAAGGAAATTCAGTTTATTCTTGTTATTTGCCATTTTAGACAGTGACTTTTTACTAGAACATTTGTTTTGAATGTTATACTGGGGATTGATTTTAAACTTCTTCTCTACAAAAATGCATTTAGGGCTAACCCACCTTTGCCATGGTGTGTTTGGGCTCTTCCTAACTCTTATGCTGAAGACTGGCCAGTAATGTGAGAGGAGAATGACATCAGTAGGAGGGGCTTGGAAGGGTCTAGCCTCACGAGAGAAGGCCTGAGGCACCTGCCCTTGGCCCCCAAAACATGCAGGAGTTCTATCCATAATGAGTACATACTGGCACTGTGGTGTTGAACATCTCAGACTCGCTCGAGGAGTGCATGCCCATCACTTATAAATTACTAGGCAAAAGGAAGGCATTTTATTAGAGTAGCCTTCTTTATGAGAGACTATGCTAAATCAACCAACTATAATTTCTCTTATGTTTTTTTTTCTAAGAAAGTGTGTGGTATTCCAATTTGTGTACTGCCTCCCATGTTTTACACTTTGGATTTAAAATTTGGATTCACCCAAACTAAACATTTCATTCGTTTTGCCAGTTGACTTCTTTTCACTGTCTTTTGTGTGTGTGTTGGGGGGGGCTCTTATCTTGAATGACAGATACATTCCAAGGTCTCCAGAGGATGCATGAAATCATATAATACTGAACCTAATATTTAGCTTACTTTTCCATACAGCAATAGATATAATTAAGTTTTTAATAAAGTTTACTTCTAACCTGGATGCACTGAAATAATAGTAACTATAATGAATTAGAACAAGTAGTACAATATACACTCAAAAGATACACTTGAAAGATCCTGCAGGGGATAAGGAGTGAAATGTTTTATCGTGTTCTTCAGAATGGCATGCACTTAAACACCTAAGCTGTTTGTTTCTGAAACTTCCCATTTGATGCTTTTTGGATCAGAGTTAACAGCAGCTAACTGAAACTTCACTCCTGAATGTCCTCAGTCTCGGCTTGTCCTGTATGTAGAGAGCCCCCAAGCTGGTAGTCTGTGCCATCTTGCTTCTCCAGCAGCCACCCATGAGCTCCCTCGATGCCCACAAGCCTGGCAAGCCTGTACCATCGTACTTGACTAGTGCCGCCAGCTGGCTTGTGAGTGGATAGAACACCTATTCCATGCCCAGGATCAGTATCTTCACTACTTTAACTGACAGTTTTGTCTTTTTGCACTCCTGCTTCTGCAATAGCTGCAGCATCTCCAGGGTCCAGAAAGGACAATACCTATCCTCTGTAGACAGGAAAGACCAAGAAAGAGATGAAACCCAGGTTTCTATGTAGAGGGCTGTCAGACTATCATCTAATGAAGAGATACTCTCTCTCTCTCTCTCTCTCTCTCTCTCTCTCTCTCTCTCTCTCTCTCTCTCTCTCCACAGATACAGAGTAACCACAATAGCAAAAGGAAATAGAAAACTAACTCTCTACCAGTTTTTGGACTTAGTTGACACAAATTCAACTTGGTTTTATAGGAAAATTGATGCCAGAATGGGTGTTTATCAATTAGAACAGGATTGGGGGGGTGTTCTGGCATTCTAAATGCCTCCCCCACCTTGTCCTTCATCTTTTATGAGTAGCACCGAGGCATGGGATGGCACATCTAGAAGCCGTTATGAGCAACCAAGACGTGTCTGTGGTTGTTTGCAGCACAGGGTAATGCATCACCCTGGGTTTGTCTTCCCTCCTCTTCCCCTTCAGTCCTGTCTGATCCTCCCCACTGACGTCCAGACTCAGCACCTCCTTAACATCAAAGCTTTGCCTCCAGCTTTGCTTCCTAGGTACGTGAGAGGAAATGTAGCTGTCAGTTGAAGTCATCCAAATCTCCAAAGAACTTCTTTTTGAAATACAAACACCTAACTAAAGTCCTGTCTCATGAGTTGCTGCCAAAACCTTCAAGTAGGAAAATTTCCATCAGCAGATGGTTGAGTGCGGTACCCACCATGCCTTTTAATTCTTCATGTCTGTGTCGATGAGGCACTGGATGGATTTCCCTCGTTGTCCAGCTTCCTGAGTGACACTAGCATGAAGCATCCTCAAAACGCATTAGTACAGTAGTCAAACTGGAACAATCACTCCAACACAGCAACAGGGAAAAATCAAGAGTTTTAGCTGAATCCCAACCTGATCTGTGTGAGTAAGGCCCGGATTCTGCAAAGGAAGAAATGAGGAAGAATAAAAGGGAGATTCATACTCTAGGACTGTGTGTGTTCTCTAGTAAGGGGTTATAGATCAGACTATGTTCTTCCATACCTGGAGACAAATTATGCAGTTTTTCCCGCTTTATCAATTCTGCCCAAGTCCCAGAATGACCTTACTGTGGTGGCATAAAAAAAAAAAATGAAACTTGTGCCTGTATTTCTACGTCACTTTCTCTGTCAGCCCCAGAAGTTTAGAGATTGTCTACCACAGAGAGGGAATTCCAAAGGGAAAGAAGCTGCTGTGTGTCTTTGGGGTTTCCTTGGGAACCCAAACTCTGAAATTCGATCTGGTTAATTCTGAGAGCATCCTTTCTTCTCTCAGGGCGGAGACTGTGGGGAAGGCATGCAGGTACGCAGCTTTTCCTGTGTAGTCCACAATGGCTCAATATCCCACACAGCTGTCCATGTGGAGGATGCCCTGTGTGGAGAAGTACCCTTCCAAGAAGGAGTCCTGAAGCAGCTGTGCTCCGTGCCTTGCCCAGGTGTGCAGTCGCCCTAAAGAGCAGCGCCCTGCATGGTGATCTTGTTTATGTTTTATTTACCTTGGGTTTCTTCCTCTCGAAAAGCTCTATCCTATCAATATTGAATTATTTATTTGATTTAATGCATTTGAATTTTGAGCATGGTAACATTTTGAAAGATATAGAGTAAGGCAAAAACAGTGCTGGCCTCAGAAACAAAACTAAGCTAGCATCTGATCTCATCTCACTGACCGCTCTGAGCAATGGACCCAGCATCTAGGTAACAGGTAGACCAAGCAATGTCCCCCAGTTGCATGGCAGGAGTGAGGCAAGAAGCTTGTCAGGTTTCTGTAAAAACTCAGGTTCTGTGTAGACGTGAAGGTCATCACTAGAAACATAAAATGATTACTTTAATACTAACAATGCAGTAATTTGCGTTGAATATTTTAAAGTTTTGCAATATTTCCTTACAATATGGTATGTGTATACATACGTGCATTGACATGTTACATGTGCACATATACATTTAAGTGTACATCATTCACAGGCAAATATTTATATTTATGTGCCCTGTGTCTACTCCATGTGTTTACATTTACAAGTAAATATGCCTATGCATAGTGTACTTAAGTTCTTCAGGCAAAATATCTCATTTCAATGACTTATTTGTCATTTTTTCCACGGCTTCTATGCACATCCATTTTACAATGTTATGCTGATCCTTGTTTTTTTTTTTTCATACAGTATATTCTGGTTGCAGTTGTCCCTCTCCCGACTTCTCCCAGATCCTTCCCACCTTCCCTCTAGCTGCCCCACTATAACCTGGAGTCGTTATGACTATGACTTGAAGCAGTGTGATGACAATCTGATTTTTGCACTATCTTCTAAACTAGAGTGAGCCGTAAATTATTTCACCAATAATAGTACTTTCAGACTGAAAATCCATCACTATTTGGAGCCTCCCATGTCCCTGTACCTCCACCACACGCCCCCTTCTATGCCCCGTGTCTCTGATGTCAGTGTCTGCTTTCACAATGTGTCCCCTGCCCTGCACCATGTGACTATCCAGGAGACTGCCACATAACCCAGTGGTCGGAGTGGAGCAAGTGTGAGTTAACCTGCATCGAAGGGAGAAGCTTGGAGACCACGGGCCGCCAATCCAGGTCAAGGACATTCATAATCCAGTCCTTTGAGAATCAAGACAGCTGCCCCCAACAGGTTCTAGAAACACGACCTTGCACAGGTAACGAGGCCATTTTTTTCCGTACTTCAGCTCAGATGCTTTGAAGCATCTTGTGTTGGTGAGAGAGGTGTGATACACTCATTGTTTCCATGTTCACTTTCAGGTGGCAAATGTTATCACTACACATGGAAAGCGAGTCTTTGGAACAATAATGAACGGACTGTGTGGTGCCAGCGTTCCGATGGCCTTAACGTCACAGGTATTCCTTCCTAAGGTCTGCACAGAGCCGTCAGGATGGCCTCATGGTGTGCTTCAGTTGAGGAATTCCCTTACAAATTGAAGTAAGGTTGAAGAGCAGATGGCTTAGATGGTCTTCTTGAATGGTTTTCATCAGACCTCACTCATGTTTTTGAAGTCAACCATTCTATGTGAAGACTTATAAAGCATATAAACCAAGCAGATCAGATGAACCACAACAAAAACAGTCCTAAATTCATGATCACATGTAAATCTAAGGAAGAGGTGTTCTAGTTTAAGATGGTCATCTCTAAAGGGCAGGAGCATGTGCCATCTCTGTGATCACCAAGAGGAGCCCACTCAGCATCAGGTACCGGCCCACAGGCTCCACCCCACTCCCCTCTGCAACACAAATTAGCAGAGCTGATAAACACACAATTTTCAGATTGAAATGTTTTGACCTTAATGATGCAAAGAAAAAACTGTAGATGCTATGGATGCTGGTGTCTACCCACGGCAGGCTGATTTTGAGTGTTTCCCTGGTTAGGGCAATTACTTAATGCCTGAAAAGAGTCTGCAGGAAAGATTCCTTATTCTTAAAAGAGGGTACAATTTGATTGTACAAATGGTTTTCTCAATAATTTTAAAGATTTTTTGATGTCTTCTTGTCAAAGCAAATTAAATCGACATTGATTTTACTTTAGTAGTGCAACTGACAAACAGCTTATGCGAGGCTGGAAGAGGCAAGCAGCAAAAGAGACTCAAACCCCCTCCTTTATCCTGTTTATATGCCTTTACATTATTGGTATTAATCCATAGTTTAAGCCATGCAGTAATTTATTTTGAGCTACTTTTCCGTTTTGCAAGCTGATAAAACTAAGTACTCTTTAAGCAGGCCTAGCCAGGAACCAAAAGAAGACCTCCTACTCCACAGGGAGCCAAAACCTTGCTGGCACCGTGGTGAAGGCTATGCAGGCCCAGTGAACCTTCTCAGTGCACGGCATGAGGCCATCAGACAAGAGAGCTGGGGCCATTGGCATCAACTGATAAATACGTCTAGAGCCTACCTTCATTCTTAAAGCTTAAAAACCATGCCCTGTCATGGGTATGACTTGTAGTAATCCAGCCCGGAGGCCATCAGTCTGAAGACTGGATGCCCTGTCCCCAGACATAACGGAGAAATAGAGAGGTGCTGGGTGACCATCACCACAGACCTCCACATGGCCAGTTTCAACTCCAGGTGCTACCTTTAGATTGCAGTGGGTTTTATATTTTGTTTTGGTTTTTTTGACTTTGGTGTTTGTTATTTGTTTTTTGTTTTCCATAAACAATAGTGGCAATTTGGATGCTTCATGCCCAGGTAATGTCTAAGCCTGACTCTTCCTTCATAGCCTCGAGTCTGAAGCCTTTTTGCTGGCTGCCACCCCATAACGTGTAATTGGTTGACAATTACTACACTGCAAAGACTAGAGCCTGTAAATTCGACTGACATCATAAGAATAGAGTTTAAACACCGCCCTTAAGTGCATCAACTTTTCAATCTAATTATCTCCAAACTATTTCATGTCTATTACCACTTTGAATCAAGGAAGGCAAAACCAGTGCGGTACCTGGTTTTAGCCACACCTCACACTCTTCTTTAACCCCAGTACTTAGATAACCCTGCATAAGTGATTGTATCAGATCGTCCATCCTAGACTTCATGCGTTTGATTCTACACACATGTTGACCGGGAGGTCCTAGGTGACTGTGTATGTTCATTAGGCCTGGTCCATATAAAAATCCTTGCCACGGTGCTTAGCAATGTGACCCATGGGGCAACAGTGGTATTCTTTTACTTGGCCTTTGGAATCAGCCTAGTTAGTGCCAGCACTTGGCCTTTGGAATCAGCCTAGTTAGTGCCTAGCTGGCTCATCCAGGAACTGGAGAAATATCTACACGGAATAAGTCTCTAAGCAGCTGTGTTTGCTGCTCTTGAACCTAAATAGAGATTTCACTGATTCTTGTACTGATCCGGGTGCACACAGGCTCTGCCCTCAATTATAGACAACTGATAGACTCTTGATCCCAATGAACATGGAAAAAGTCTAAACGTCTCACTTTAGGCACATCTTAAGAGTGATTAATAAGACAGGGTTTAGCATGAGACTGACATATACATTTAATCCATGATAGAATAATAATGATGCCAACAATAATAACTATGCCCCCAGTAGGAAGGGGAAATCAAACTTTTAAATATGGTTATCACAGATAAATCCGCAAATAACAGTGATCTTTCCTTTGCAGGCGGCTGCTCCCCTCAGGCACGCCCTGCTGCTGTTCGGCAATGCACACCAGCTTGCAGAAAACCTTTCTCATACTGCACACAGGTGAGTCACATGCTCGGCTCCCCTACAGGCATTATAATTTCAGTGTTATTTATATGTAGTGTGGTGTGCTCCGTCGCTTCAGTGAGGAGTCATTTTACATGCTTATATTGCCATCTAGAGGTATGTGGCGAGATAGCAACTATGGTCAAGACTGCAGTTTAAGAAATCTGCCCTCAAACTATTGAATTGTTGCTCCATCTACCAATAACTGCTTTACTTAATTGATGCATTCTATTTTTAGCCTTTCAGGCAACTGAGCTTATTTGAAATTTTCAGTCTGTTCATGTTTGATAAAAAAAGTATTTTGCAAAATTTGTTACATTTCAGTGTTTATAGGGTGAGGAAAGCTTTAGTTTGCTGAAAATAGGTTAGTGATCACAGCTGAAAAAAAACATGCTTGTGTGTGTGTGTGTGTGTGTGTGTGTGTCTGTCTGTCTGTCTGTCTGTCTATCTGTGCGTGGTGAGCATGTATGTGCATGCATATATCTGTTTGGATTTTCTTTCATGCAGGGTTTTTGTTTTCTCCCCCATTCCTTCCACACACTTCTGCTTGTGAACTGATGTCAAATATTCACTGTATTGTAATTAGTGGCTCTAACTAGTTGCAATGCATATATAGTATTTTAAAGCTGTGTTGCCTATCTTAAAGAGGCAGGCTTCTTCCTGTAGTGTGTGTATCCTGAAAAGCAATTCAATGAAAGTAATTTAGGCACTCAGTCATATTTTATGACTCTCCTACTTCAAGGTGGGTTAATTCTTTACCACAGTAAAGAGGTGGGTAGGATTGCAGAAACTAGAAACCAAAAAGGGAAGAAATAAATTCTTTTGGGCTGACAATGTTTGCAAAATATAAGTTGTCTTTACCCAGCCTTATGAATATTCATGTTAATAAAACATAAATACCTCTTCCTTAAACCCTTGTCACATACAACTATCTGGATACAGCTCTTCTCTCAGACTAACAATAGAGATTCATCTTGGAAATATGTCTCAGTAATACCGCCATATGATAACGTCCATCATTGAAAGGACATGGCATTCTTATAGCTTTGTTGCGCACCGAACTGTGGGCAGTTCCCGCACTTGCTTCTCTGGCTGCCATCTGTCCTTTCGTAGGGCATTAAGGTGCTTTATTCAGCTTTAGTGGCTATTGCTCCTTAAAATCAAATTTAGTCAACAACTGATGATCCCAGAAAGACTAGCTGCTGGATGGGGATTGTTCTAAATGGCCAGAAGAGGCGGAGATCTGTTCAGAAAATACCAGAAGGTGAATTGTACATAAGGAGCCATAATGGCAGAGTCATAGAGACTGACAACCACACCCCTTTCCTTCGCTCTGATTTTCTGCTGTCTGTTGGACTAAGAGAAATTATTTTCCAAGTCACTTCCCAAGACAGATAGGAACCCTTGCCTATCATTGCTCATCACAGCCAGCCTGTCAGAGACACTCATTACACGGGAAAGCGACCAGAAACTCAGAAGCAAATATAAAGGACGCATCGTCATAATGTCAAGTAGAGATGTGCTATCGTGTAGCTCTGCAGTTACTACAATGAAGAGTAATGGGGAGGGCATCGTTTCTTTAACTGTGATTTCAGTAGAGTGTCTTTCCTCCACCTGGTCCTCCCTCCTAGGAGCAGAAAGAAAGTCACGACTAGTTAATCACCAACAGTCCGAGGCAATAAAGACATCTAGCATCCAGGATAATGACAGCTGACAGCTCACCATCACCTAATTCAAATAAAACATGTGCACACACTTGTGACTTTCCTTTGCAGTAAGGGAGAGAAACTGGAACCTGTGGGCAGTCATCTGAAACCAGTGAGGGGTAGGTGAAGATGAAAACGTGATGAAATGCCATAAACAGCATATCAATGCACCTTATTCTCAAAGCGCTATGATAACTATGATGTCCCGTTTGGAAAGTGTCCAAATGACAAGCACGTTAGAAAACTCACAAGTTATTTAGCGTTGATATTGGGATCCAGAGAGATGAATTACACATTTGAGCCCTATCCCACTGGCCACTCAATTGTTGAAACCCCCACCTTTCCAGGACATATCAAAGGCAAAGATTAAGGGATTTCACTGGTGTTTGAATTCTTCTTGATTCATTTGCACAACTCCTGTGTGACCGCAAACGTATTCTCTGTGCTGTAGGGTGGAGTCTGTGGCTGTGAGAAGGGGTACACAGAGATAATGAGATCGAGTGGTTTCCTGGATTACTGCATGAAGGTCCCCGGTTCCGAGGACAAGAAAGCTGATGTGAAAAACCTTCCCGGGAAAAACAGACCTGTGAATTCCAAAATACATGACATTTTTAAAGGCTGGTCTCTTCAACCTCTTGACCCAGGTGTGTGTCCACTGTGAATAAGGGATGCAAATTTTTCCCAGTGAACTCATAGTGTGGCCATCTCTCACTGTGGAAAGAATGGAAGGTGGGAACAAAGGAAGAAAGGAGGGAGGGAGGAAGAGAGGGAGGGAGGAAGGGAGGGAGGGAGGGAGGGAGGACAAAGCAGTCGTTCAGCTCAAGGTTTCTCAGATTTGAGTGTTTTGCAGTGCACACGCCCATGTAAGCATAAAGTGCTCTCATGGAAGCTTATTAGTCTGCCAATCACAGTCTATGAGGTAGTGAGTTAATACACCAAGTAGTATCTTGGGAAAATGTCTTCTAATTGTAAATTGTTACTGCTTCTATAACTGGATTTGTGCATTTAAATGAAATTAAAGGGGAAATTGGAATCGAATCACAGAAACTTACAGGAAATACCCATAGACCTACTGTGGGTTTAGAGACACTGGGGAAATGGTAAGGAGACCCAGTTTCTAAGATAAGCAAACTTTTCAGACACTGTGGCTTCAACCACCTGCTTTCAACAAGTATGACCTCATAGCCCCTCTGCCTCTGTTCCTTTACCTATAGAATCAGTATAGGGAAACCCACTTTGCAGGATTGTCGTGGGCAAGGACAAGCATCCAGGCTCTAGGGCTCGGAGATGGGTGCTTTTTATAGACAGGAAAGAAAATGTGCTGTCTGCCATCAGAGTGTCTGCTCTCCTGCCATGAGTAATCTCATTACATACTTGCAAGCTAAGGACATATTATCAGCTTTGGTGGAGAGATTAAGAAAACCAAAATTAGCAGCGCCAGGTAATTTCACCAGGATCATACCAGAAAGTGATAAGGGTGATGTCACTTCCAGATGCAGGTAACTAAGACTCTATGTGCCACTTTGCCAAGTGTGCAGGCATCTCTATGCTTCTCACACTAACTTCTTTTCCAAATTGAAACACTTCCAACCACAAGGCAAAGCCACATAACTGACAAGTAATGGGAAGGGAAAGACAGACAAACCTCGGACAGATGGACCCTAGAAACTTTCCTCCTGGACTGAGGCCTTGGTTCATAATAAAATTTCCCTGGTGGTACTTTTAAATGAAGGGAAAATTCGGAGTCCAGTTGCAAAGATGCTCAACCCAATGGGAAAACAGGTCTGTGCTCTGACTCCTCAGAACAAGCATCACATTTTACTTTGGTTCCTTATGTGCTCAGTTGCTATTAAAACCTCAGTTTTAACAGCAAAGTGAGGGCAGATTTAAATGGGGGGGGAATGCCATGTAGACTTTTCATCCATGACACATGCAACTTCAGGAAGATAATTATAATAAGGTCACAGTTGGGATAAACAGGCATATGTGTTGATGGATGGATAAATTTTAAAAATGAGCATGCATATATACATGCATGAAGGTGTCTAAACACATTCAAAAATGTATATGCAGACACACATGTGAGGGTATGTAGACAATATATGTCTGCATATGTGCATATATACACATATATGTAGATCTATATGTAGGCATATCAGCATTTTTGCATGTGTTTGTTTGTGTTGTGCCTGCATGTATCCGTACATGTTTTCATGTGGTATGGCACATGTGCTTGCGTGAATGCACATGTATTTGTGTGCACCATGTGTATGGAGGCCCAAGGTTGTCCTCAGGTGTTTTCCTCCTTTGCTCTCCACCAAGTATACTGAGGCAGTGGCTCTCAGTTGAGCCTGGAGTTTGCCAAGTCAGCTATCCTGTCTACCCAGCGTGCTCTGAGGCTCTCCCAGCTATGGCTCTCATACACTGGGATTACAGTCAGGTCACCATGCCTGCCTGGCTTCTCCATGAGTTCTGGGTGTGGGGACTCCAGTCTTTATACTTGTGTGGCAAGTGCTGTAACCATAGAACAATCTCCCCAAAATGGCTTTTTAGCCTAGTCAGTTTGGAACAACTGTTAGGTTCTAAGAGTATTATTGTACAATATATTACATCATATATAATATATTATTATAATATTATATATGCTATGTATTAAGTGAGAGCATAGTCTGAAACAGTCCCTCAGGGGACACTGAGGCTGACATACTATATCGAGCTGCCACACATTTTGATCTGGAATTTCTCTCTAAACACACCATCCTGCACATACATTCACACAAGAATGCAAATGCTTCCCAGTACATGACTGCTTATTTTAACAAGTGAGGAGAGGCAACTGAGATGCCCATAAAAGGAATATTATAAAAACATAACCATAGTTCAACTGTGTGATGTATCTCATAAACACACTGAAATGAGATAAACCTGCTTCTGTGACCTAGGACTATCACCAACCTATAGAGACTAATGAGAAACAGAGTTAGCAAGTAAACCATTACACACTTTTTAATGTTTGGGTGTGTGCATGTGTGCACTCAGATGTCTGCATATGTACATCAAGATTGAAAAGATTCACAGATGCAGGGATCAGGGGTAGCTCCCATGAGAAAAAGTGAAGGACATTTTCACCCCACAGTCCTTAAAATAGTTTGAACTTTAAGCCTATTCACTATTCTGTTATGTTTGCTGGGGGTGGCAGCTTGTTCATTCCTGGATGCCCAGACCATGACATAATCACACAGAAACTACACTATTTACAACATTGTTTGGTCAATAGCTTAAGCATATTTCTGGCTTACTCTAATATCTTAAATTAACCCATTTCTATTATTTTATCTTTTACCATGAGTCTTGTGGCCTACCAGTCAGTTTCTAGCTGGCAGCTCACATCTTTCTCCTCTGGTGGCTCCGTGGCTTCTCTCTGATTCTGCCTACTCTCTTCTTTATCTGCTTGGGATTCCCACTTTGCCCTATTCTGCTAAGCCACTGGCTAAAACAGATTTATTCATTAACCAATAAAAGCAACACATAGACAGAAGGACCCCCCATACCACCGTTACAAATGTGTATTTATTTATTAAGTTACTTCTTAGATTCACCCTCAAATAGCATTCTGGCCTGTTGCATTCATCTACAATGAGGAAAGAAGTGTTGGGCCACCACAAGTTCTGAGCTCTGAGGTTCTATGGCTGTCTTCAGTCACAGAATAAGTCAGGAGTATTCCTGCTCAGACTGTCAGTGTTAAAATTCAGAAGGGAGAATTTCATCATCAATGTTTCAGGACAACCGTTCTCAACTTTTTAAAAGATTTTTATGACCACAAAAAAATACAATTTCATTGAACCTCATTTCTCAAATGAGTCTCTGTTTGAGAAATGAAAAATAGGGAATTGCAACATTATTTGACATAATTATGATGTTGCTCTAAATAAAAACTTTTTACAATAGATCCGGGTGGTTGACCATCCCACACACACTAGCATGAGATGGTGCTGTGTGCACTGTGGACTCAGTGTGGTGAATGAGTCCCTGAGTATGTCTTTCACAGAGAAATGTCATTCATTTGGGGTGCTAACCTTTGCTTTTGTCAGCCCACTCACAAATCTAGTTAGCCACACACTTACATTAAATTAAGAAAAAAATAAAAATCTCAGTTCATCTATAGAAAAAGTACACAAATAGACCATGGTAGTTACTGGACTAATAAGTTTCATTTAACTGTGATAGATATGAAATCTAAAATGATGTTTTTAAACATGCATGATCATACATTTGCAATATTATATATAATATATTTTCTTAATACATGCACATAATTTATACATATATATTATTTATATATACATATATGCATGCATACACATAGTTGCCCATGTACACATAGTTGTAGGTCCGTCCATTGTACTGTGGCCAATCTATCAGGTTCTATATCCTTAAAAAAACCTTGATTCTCCCTTCCGCAGAAGCCCTTAACTGTTAATAACCCCTCAGCTGGGGCAGGGCTCTGTGCTCTTCCCTATCCTCACTGAAATGCTGGTTGGCTTGCTCTTGTCAGCTTTTGTGCAGGCAGCCACAGCTGCTGTGCGTCTATAGAGTTAACAAGAGCAAAGGTTACATTCTATCCGGATGACAGTGTTCCTCCAAAGTCCGTCCTGACTTTTGGCTTCTGGTCTTTCTGTCCCCTCTTGCATGATGTGCCCTGGACTTGGGGGGCACAGTGTGTGATATAGGAACCCCATTTGGTTATTTTCCTTCACCTAGTTCAGAAGAGAGAGAGACTGAAATGTGTGCCCTAGTCCTCTTTGCATGTGCGTGGAAGGAATGGCCTGAGACTGTTGGTCATCTTTTCAATTGTAGTAGTAGTAGTTGTTGTTGTTGTTGCTGTTGTGAGAATGGTGGTGTTTTATGTGGCATGTGTATACATATGAACATCTTCAAACAAGTTCAGTAATGCTCCAGTGGAGTTGATGAATTAAGGATTGTTAGTACCTCATGTCGCGGGTGGAAACTTGGGTTTATATTTTAGTTTCTGATCTATTGTTACTTTATTTCCTTTTTTGTTGTCATTATCCTTTTATATTTAGCAGCAGGCACCAATGTGTAGCTGACACCTATGGATATTTGTGAATTTAGATGAAAAAGAAATGATTTGGCCAAAAATTCTATTACTAAAATGCAGTTACACCCTTATAGGTTTTGTTCATTCATTATTTGAGACAAAGGTGACCTCAAATTTGTGATAATCCTCTAGTGCTGGGATTACAGGCCTAACCCATCATACTAGGCAAAACAACCTAATGTTTGTAAGGGTGAATTTTCTAAAGATTAAAGTGAGATAGACTGCTCATACCTAGAAAGCCACAGCAGCTGCTATAATGTTCTATAATTTATATGATGATTTTAAATTTACGAGTATAATTCTATCATTTTGCCTCCTTTCTTCCAAACCTTCACCTATATGACACCTTGCTCTCTTTCAAATTTGTGGTCTATATTTTCTATTAATTACTGTCACAGTTGTCTCTAGTAGATAATTCATACTCTTGGGATGCTCAAGAGAGAAATCTCTCGGCACCTGACTTCATGGAGCAGTTCACAGATCATGCCAAAACATGACCAACTTCTCCCATCGAGTAATTGGCTAGTTTAGCCAACCCTTTCAGATCTAGAATGAATCACCAGCTCTGGGGTGTCACACATTATGTTACTCTGTGTGTGCTTTCTCTCCTAAATGTTGTAGACTTCTGTATGCTAAGGTTGTATACTGTTTCTGTCTTAAACAGATGGCCGAGTAAAAATTTGGGTTTATGGTGTTTCCGGTGGCAGTTTCCTTATCATGATTTTCCTAGTATTTACTTCCTATCTTGTTTGGTAAGTACCAAGGAATGAAAATTTTATAAAACCTGTTTTTGTGTGTGGCATGCTAAAAGGAAACCATATTTTTAAAGTATTGGTAAAAGTGACAGGAATCTCATAGGATTGAGAATCTCATAGGAATACCATAGGATTGACAGTTGAACTACGGGACCTGTAACAGTATTGTTACCACTTGATACCATGTTTTTATTTGGGTTTTGAATAATATTGGAAGTTACAAAAGACAAACCATGTCTTGGCATTTTTGCTCTTAGCGTTTGGTTTGAACTGTGGGTTTATCATCATGCATGTGAGACTTCTCCTAGACAATGATGCTGAGTTCCACACCCAAGGATCTGAAGTTAGTTATTTTGGGGTTTGGCCAGGACTTCTGCACATAAATAAGTTCCTTAAGTAATTCTGATTTGTTGTTAATCTGAGAACACTACTTTAGATGACTCTAGTTATCACATTATTCCTAATTTATTATTAGTTCTTAATCTGGCCTGTTTTTGAAAAGGTGGGGTAAATCAGCCAGTTAGTTCGGCTTGTTAATGCATTTTGAATAACAAAGATAATATTAACTATCCACATTTAATTAGCTGTCGATTCCAGGGATCCTGCTTTGTAAGTGACGAGTCCTACTGCCTACTCTTTGGAAATTCTAATTAGTTTACTGTACAGAATATATTTTAGTTGATGATCAGTTCTTGAGACTACATATACATAAATAAATTTAAATATTTTAAAGTATGTGAAGAATATTATATTAGCTTCCAAAGCAACATTTTCAAGGATTCTTCATGAGATTAAAGTATTATTTGGCTTTTTTCTCACAACAGAGATATTTATATTCTTTATCTGTCTCATAGAATATTTCTTGAGAATTTTTACTCAAGTCTTAATGCTGACTCAAATCTGTGTATTTATCTTCAAATTCTGTTTCCAAGGCTATGTAGACTTTGAAATTTTTGCTTTTGGTCAGTTAAAAATTGGTGAAGAAAATCAGGTGACTTTTATCCCTCTTGCCACCTGTAGTGATCAAAATTGAATTCCTAGAAATGAGATTTCCCCCCAGCTGGTATTTCCCGAGCGTTGTGGTAAAAAGTGCTGTCCCCAGGATCCACCCTGTCCGCCACCCTCCAGTCCGAGGACTGGACACGCTGCAGTGTTCCAGCTGATACACTGGGCGAGTAGCATGGACATCTAGTCATAATGAACATATGCTTCCGAGGAGCTAAAGAGACCTCTGAGGTACCTGCCAACAGAGAGGGATAGAAAGGGGTGTTCTAAAAGTCAGAGTAGAGGACATGAAAGTTTGTAGGGCAATGCTCTTCAAGTTGCCCACAGTAAGGTTCCAGATCACCAGTCTACCCGATGGCAACATAAAAACAAGTGACTTCCTTGAGACAAACAACGTCACCCCAGCCTAGATTCTGTTGTTTCCACTGCACTCTGTTACCCAAGAAATTAAAAATGAGCATGTGGTTTTTAATATTTCTACTAGTGGAAATATTCATATAGGTCCATGAATATTCCCTTCATTATTTTTCTCCCTTCCCTATGATTCTCACATTTTTAAATTAGTCCACACTTCCAGCAGCACATATTTAATAAGACTCTGAGATCCTGGATTCTAGCAGTAAAATTGTGTTTACCAATACCCCTTCCCTCTTGTCGCTCGCTCCCTCTGTCATTTTTACTCTGATCTAAAATCATTTTGATCTTTGGACTTAGTCTCCCAAGCACTGGGACTAGGGGTGCAAAACCATGCTAGTTGAGGAGATCTGATTACAAAACATCAGAAGAATTTCTCCCTTATATTTACAGTGACAAACGTACATTGCATAAATGTAAAATGGATTTATACACCATTTCTCCCTCATTATGGCACTACGTTAGTCTTCCTAAAATATATCTCCACTGATCACTCCTCTCTTCTGTACACTATTAGTAATGTCTCATTTTACTGATGAAGTCAGGGTCATGTTTCACTGTCTAACTGAATGCCCAACGTCTTTCATGACCAAACCCAAACACCTCTCAATTTCATCCTCTGCTATTCCCTGGACCCTGGACACGTTAATTTGTGCTGCATAGACTCAAATCCTTTATCTTTATTGTCTCACAGAGGAGTCTTTTAAAAATGATCAATTTATTTATTTTCTATTTAGATGAAAAGAATTGAACAAGTATTTAATTAATATGCTTAATCATATATCCAATCCCAAAGCCTGTGCCATATATTAATATTTACCTTAAGTTATTGACTTCAGGTCGATCAATGAATATTTCCTTCGTTACTTTCCCCCTTCCCTACAACTGAGTCTCATTCATGGTAGTCACGGTTTATGCAGCAGTCATATGCAGTTTCACGTCTGCTGCTTAGCGATCCCGTCAGCCTCTCCATTAGCAATCAGACGTCCTCTCTTCTCTTCACCATGTTCATTCCCACACACAAGGTTGAGACACGGCATGTCTGAATCTGTGTTGCCGTTTCAGATGCTTTATCCCAACGGCCCACTCCATCTGTTCACCTTTCTCAGGCCATTGTGTTTGCCCTGTGTGTTTGCTCACGATCCCCGCTGAATCAAACCTTTCCCTCCAACAAAGGCAATTCTTGTGGCTTAATCCTCATGACCCCTTCAACAAAAGGGAAGCTTTCACAACAAGTTCTGGGCATTCGACCCAGACTTCCAAACTCAAATTCCAACCTACTCCCCTGTCAAAGAGCCAGAAATAGCTCATCTGGGTCTCCTTCCCTGGGATATTTACTTCATGTTGACAGTGTGGGTATTTGTGTAGATAGCATTCAACTTTCTAGGGAACCCCAAAGACTTGAGAGGGGCAACTATGCTGACTATGCTTTTACACCAAACATTGGATCATTATTTATTGAACACCGGGATAAGGAAATGAATAAATAATTTGATTAATATAAAAGGCGGGTTTTTAAAAGATCTTTGGGTTTGTGGATAAATTAGTCAAACATTTGTAATGTTAGGCACAGAAATCCTACATGGAAGCTGCTTTCTTTAATCCCCATGATTGTCTCCTGGCATGATTGTTCCCACTCCACTTTTAAAGGGTCCTTGACTGAAATACTGTTTCTGTCCTCACGTGACTTGGAGAATCAACTCTGTATTTGGCTAATCCCAAAGTGCAGGCTTCTTCTACACGTTCTCTCCCTTGAGTAATTCTGCAGGGTTTTCAGATGCAATGTGAAGGCCTCGGTTTCCACCTTAGAGCT
Source organism: Myodes glareolus (assembly GCF_982192425.1). Taxonomy (NCBI): domain Eukaryota; kingdom Metazoa; phylum Chordata; class Mammalia; order Rodentia; family Cricetidae; genus Myodes; species Myodes glareolus. The sequence goes on along the minus strand of NC_142030.1, from coordinate 94,044,479 downwards.
CCTACATTTTTCTACAATTTTTTCCACAGCCCGGGAGAGACAGGTCCTTCATTGCCTCAGAGCAGCTACCTATAGATAGCCAGATACATCTTTTCCCAGCCACTCATTCTATTAAAAAGTTTGTAGGAGCGTTAAAGGATGGCAGTTTGGAAATGTTCTATTTTCCACACAAGGAAGGTTTATGGTAAGAGAATTCCTACAGTATGCCAGGGTTTCGACATATACTTTAAATGAACGCAATTTATAATAAAACTTGGAAAGGTTTTTGAGAAAAGCAGACAAAAAGTCTCCCTAAGCATTTTTTTTCTACGATGACCTTCTGAGCACAGGTTTCCCTGGGAATAATGCATTCTAGAGTTCCCACATTAGTGTTAGGGAGGGATTTCATTTGTTTTAAGTACTCTAAAGACTCCCAGATCTTACACATTCATCGTTGAGACCCTTGGACTCGTGGTGTTCACAGATTACCCTGTGAGATGAGTCCCAGTGAATGAAGCCCTAATCTCAGTGACTCCAGGCCGTGCATGGCCCACCAAGGTCTCCAGCCCTCCATTGTCTCAGAGGTGGAAACTGTGCTCATAAATCCACATATGGAAGCAGACATAAAAACATCTGTGCACATTTTGAGTAGAATTTCCCAGGCCCGGCTTGCAGAGCCTCGCCAGGTTTACATGTCTCCCAGGCACTGATTTTATCTCCTCATACAAATCTAGCCATTGCTGTTCCTTGTTGTTACTCCCCAGGTCGCCAGCTTTCATTTCTCTTCACCTAGGAACATATAGCACATGCAAAAGAAGGGCAGACTGCCAAAAACTGTAGGAGCTACAATTCTCAACCCTCTATTTATTTGCTGTTCTTTCCCAGACAGTGGGGATATGGGGACATTTTTACCATTGCTTCAGAAGAAATTCTTGATACTCACCAGCGTAGATATACAGGGTGTCACTTCCAGGAGGTCCTAACCTCTGCTCTGATTTTTTTTTTTCACCACCTTTAAATGCATTAGGTCAGCATGCCAAGGAACCTGTTTCAAGCCAGGTTTATTATCCATGCTAGACGCTCCACGCAGCTGCAAATAAAGCCTCCGGAATATACTTATGATTCAAATGGATAAAGTTAAATTGGATGCTAGTCAAGTCATTATGCAATACCCCTCTGAGAACCGGAGAGCGCCTGGAAGGCAGGATCTCAAAGCTTGGTCTCTCTCAGCAGAGGATTCTAAATCAAGCTGCTGCTTCCCAATCAGCTGCTCTGCCTGGAAGCTGTTGGCCTGCAGCCTCTGCCCAGGACTCAGTAAATGCTCACTGGGAGCCTACTGCCTGCCAGGTGCGAGGCAGAAGCCCTGAGAGGATGCACGGTTCCATTCAGGAAAGTTTAAGAAATCATTTTTATCTCTTTGGCTTGTATGGCTTGCTTCAGACATCAATCAGAAAAATTGATTTTGCTCCTTAAATTAGCACTTGGGCATTTTAAGTTATGAAATCCTTCCTACAATTGGTTCTGTCAAAATCTTTATATTCGAATAAATTCAATTAACGGGGAATTCACCACTCTCACCACTGGGTGAAAGAAGTTAGACACAAAGGGTCACAGCTAGTAAGACGCCATTTGTGTCAGACATCCAGGACGGAGAGATGCATGGAGGCAGAAGGTGGGTTAGCAGCGGCCAGGGAACACAGGAGGGAAACAGGAGACACTGATCAGTGATGAAGATGCTTCCATGACAGATGGCGGTGACAGCGGATGGCAATAGTATATGCCACCACTGTGTTTTACAAACCAAAATGTTTCATTTTAATTAAATTTGGTCTGGATATAAAAGTCAATGCATTTTTCCAGGCAGAAGTGAATGTCACTTCTAACAAGCACCTCCCTCTCAGGTCCTGGGACTTATTGAAGGAGTAAATATTAAATGTTTGGCACAGACTTGGCACTCAGTCTGCACTGAATAAAAATAAACAATAGATGCTACTATGCACTACGTGCCATAACTGTCTGAAAGCAGGAGGTGGGGGGGCTGATGAGGATAGAGCAGAAGAGGGCTAGCCTCTGGAAACATGACAGAGCCAGGCTCTGGGGAGAAGGGGGTCTGTGTGGAGAAGTCAGCTATAAACAAGAATCAAGAATGGAAGTACACAGTGGATAGCCACGTGGATTTGTCTTGCCAGGATCTTTATCAGTAAGAAAAGCGCTCTTCCTCTATATGACAAAAGTTGTCCCTCACAGGTAAAGCGAGGCCCAGGTGAGGACAGCTTTGTAGAGAACTGTTGAACTTCTTCTGCTTGATTACAGTGGGTTGGTAGCCAAATAAATGCCAACTTTCAGGCCAGAGCAGAAATAGATTTGCTTAAAAACAAGGCCAGAGCAAGACACAGGGGTCTGGCTGCTCCAGCTGCTTGAAATGTTAAACATCTGGGGTGTGGAGGTCATGGCAGCTTAGGAATTAGTGAACAGCAGATGTCTACCTTCCTGTGTGTGAATATGAACAACTCCAGAAAATGGCTCTTCTCCTAAGCCGCTCACTCCACTAAACTATGTGTAAGATTTTGAAAATATGGTGGCTTATATTTTAAAAAAGTTAAATTGAGGAATACAGGCATAAACCAAAAACTGTAGTTTCTAATCATGCTGACGGCATATCCTTCTCTACTATGGGCTGGCGTACAGCTGGAGTCAGCTTAGACTGGGAAAAAAATGAGCTATGATGTTCACACAATGACAAAACTTCCCACAGTGCATTTTACCGTCTCTCCACTGATAAGCGTCCCAAGACGTATTCAAAAGAGAAAGCCCATACTTACTGATAGAGGAGTCGTTTGTAATTTTCCCACTTGAACTTCCAGCCTTCAAGATTGTCTTTGGCAGCCGAAGAATAGCTCTGTAACGTTTATCTGAGGAACTCTTTTCCTTTTGCAGCAAGAAGCCAAAACCACATCAAAGCACACCTCGCCATCAGAAGCCACTGACCTTGGCCTACGATGGAGACTTGGACATGTAACTTGAAAAAGGAATCCAAATGGAGACATCAACTGCTGCCTTAACTGCTTTCTCTTTTGTAGCTCTCAGACTTCTCAGTTCTTTGAGGAATCTCATGATGTGATCCCTTGGGCAGAATACAAATACTGCAAGAGTAATAGTGCCCCAACTTCATCTGGACACGGGAGTCAAGGATTACTGGGTCTGCCACTTTGTTTTCAAGTTGTTTGTGGGTGTGAGTATTTTACTTTTTTGGTTTTCCCAAGAGGCCTGAAAACCCTTCTCTTCCTGTTTGAAAATGAGAGGAAGAAAACATGAAGGATTTCCCACAGACTTGAGTAAACTTGATCTTAAGCCGCATAGTGACAATCCACGGGAAAGTCCAATCAAGGCATTTACTGTAAATGGCGAGTCTGACACTGTATTGTTATGCACTATATTAGTGCAGAGTCCTTATTCCCATACTTCAACATGAGTTTTCTAGAGTTTACATTGGTTCAAAAACTTTCCAATTGGATTGCCTATTTTCATGAACACAGAGAGAATGGGTTGCCATTTCCGAAGTTCTCTGAGTTTTTACCTTTAAATATTTTATTTTATTTTGTAGCCAGGGGAAGATGGCACTTTGTGGGCTGCATCTGTTGAGACAGAAGAGTGTGCGTTACAGCTGGACTAGAATAAAATGGGTGGTTTCTGGGTGAAATATGTACCGAATGTTACCAATGAAGTAGGTGATTGTACTGGAGAATGAGGTAGACTATTTGATAACTAAAACTGTATTTTAACAAAAATTTAGCTGTGTAGCTATAGCATTAACCACACACAGTTGTAATTCAGTTGAATGTTGACCAAAATATGCTTTTGTAATTTCAATTTTCTTATCTGAATATTTATAAATTATTTTGAATTTAATTATCTGACCTCATTTAATATACATTGAACACCAACCCTGTTTGTAGCGAGTCTTGTTTTTATAAGGTTTCAATAATATCTAAAGCAACACATTAAAAAGCTGAGACCATTTTATGAGCTAATTGTTTGTAGTCCCGGATGTTGGAAGTAAGAAGGTGCCATTGTGTGCTATGGATTTGTCTTTCTAACAAATAAAGTGCTCAAGAGACTGTAGCGCTGGCTGGCTCATATCTATTCACTTCCAAAGCTGTGCTTTGACAAAAACAATTTAACTCTCATCATTTTAAGAACTGGCAGATAAAATCACTGATAGAGAAAAAGAAACTCCAGTTGCTCAATATTATCAACTGTGTCAAAATATAGGTAGGCATCAGTCACAGAGACGGGGCAGCACGGAAGGGACATTTATACTCCAGGTGATGTCAGATCTACTACCATAACCCTGGAAACATTGATATGGAAATGACCCAGGAGAACTAAGCAAATGTTAAAGACAGAATGGTGCCAAGGAGCAAAGCAGACTGTTTTTATTTACTTGGTGGCATCTGATAACTGTTTAACATATAGGGAGGCCTTTGATAATTGCTCTTAACCGACATCGGTATTTTTTTTTTTTCAGGAAATAGGAGGTGAAAGAGGTTATCTTACTACCAACACTCTCAGAACTGGGCTTTCATTGTTTAGTTTCTCTGAAATAGCAGCCATGCTTGAGACAGTTGAAGAGAACCTGACCTGGACACTAGACCTGATAGGCCCCTTTAGTACCCATGTGACTCTCAACAGGAATATAAATTATAACCAAAAATGGAAGATAAAACATCATTTTCTTTTTAACATGCACATTAATAATAAGTATTAAACCTTGGTATGCAGTAAACATCACAATAAATACGGTCTGTGATTAGCACTTTATAGCACATTCAGGATTGGGAGCCTCGGGTCATTATATGTTTTCATTCATTACGGATTCAACTATTATAATATATATTGAATTTGCATTAAAATACTAGATTTTCAACAGTTCTGGCTTGAGTAAAATTGTTTCTCCAATAATATGAAATTGCACAAAATAATTTCTTTTTAGTTTACTCACATTTTCCCCATATCTTTGTCAATATAGATTCTATTCATTTATTAAAACAATACATATTTATTGAATAGCTGCCAAAATAGGCACAGTGCTCAGAGGTACATTACTGAAGCAATAAAATAGAGTCTTTTCTGACTTTCATAGGACTTTAAAATTATGCCACACAGCCAGGAATCCATAGACAGGAATTCCACCCTGCTGTAGTAAAGACGAGTGGTCATTGCCAGTAAATAGAAATCCTGTGGGCTGCCCATTAGTTCATTCACCAGGTATGGGAGTATTTTACCTTTATGAAACATATTACTCATAGAACAAAAAATAGTTTTAATCTATATAGTTCTTTTAAGTGTAGAGGTATATGTCTGAAGGTGAGAAGTGCTGTGTCGCTAATTAGTTGTCAGCCTTATGTCATCTAAATTACATTTTGACTCACTGCTGTTATTCTGCTAAAGGAACAAAGCGCTAACATACTCCTTGTGCCAGTGCATCCCTACACCCTCATTGGATAAGCTTTTCCTTCCTTGTAGCAGATAGTAATTAGCACAGTGACCCACAACTGGGCAATGTGCAGAGAGTGAGAGACTTTGAAATGCTCAGCTCCAAATGGGATGCCTTTATCAAACCCCTCCGCTTAACATTCAGGGATCTATAGGAGCGAGGAGGCAAAAGGGTTGTACGAGCCAGAGGTGGTGGATAACTCCCAGAAGTCAATGTTTTCCAGAAACACCAGAGCTGAAGCACATGTCCACTCACAGAGACTGTGGCAGCACATGCAAGAGTCAAGCCAGACAGGGTCCCAACATGGAGAACACAAAGTTCTTTAGTCAGGAAGCTATTTGCAATTGTTACCTGCTGGGTAAGGGACTCAGATTTCATCAACTGAATGTCACTAGAGATAACAACAACTCACCTAGGCAGGCCACAGGCCCAAAGGTAGTTGGCAAACACAATCCAGACTCCACTGCAGGTTTTATTGTACTGTGCTGTGCTTGCAGACAGGCATGCATTTCGTGTCTGTGCACACACTCATGCACATTTTGCTTCCTGTGACCTTTGGTTTTATTGTTTGGTTGATTTGGTTTCCTTTGGGGGAGTGAAAGACTATGAAGTTGAATGGATAGGGAATGAGGGGAGGATCCGGGAGGAGGTGAGAAAGGGGAACCATTCTCATAATGGTTTAATCATTAACCATTATGATTAAAACATATTGTATGGACAAAGAAATATTAAAACAATAAAATCAGTTTTCATAGTGAAGCACAGAAGAAACCCAACTGTGTATCTCTGAAAGTATACAGCGCATGTCCCAGGTAAGTAGCTTGTAAAAATACTGAATTTGACAAAAAAAGTTCTTTTTCATTTTTTATTTTGGATTAAACTTTTTAACTTAGAAATTTAACATGAACATATGGATTTTTAACTTCCTTGGGAAATTCAGATTTTAGTTCCAACTACCATAGTAACAAAGTGCTGTTATTAACTGAATGCTGGCTGCCGCTTTAGAAATGACATTCACTCTCATCCATCCAACAGCTATTTCTGGAAGATCTACTATACACTAGACACTTTTACTTTCTGAGCATAGCTTGGAGACTTAGACAAGAGGCCTAATGGCTACCGCCATAAAACTTGGGGGAGATAAAAACCAAAGCACAAAGAAAACATGCTTACATGGTAATAATGTCGCAATGAAGACCATACTGGCCAATGGGGTCAAGAGAAATTTGAGTTGGGGACAGTAGTTTGGATGTGGTTGATAGGAATGCCATGTAAGATGACATTTTGCTTGGTAAGATATAACCTGAGAATGGCACGAAGGGGGAAACTCATAACCCATTACAGGTGGACATGGAGGTGAGACCAGCTAACATGGGGGCCAAAAATAGGACCAAACTTGATGCTTATTACAGTCACAATGAAGACCAGTAAAAATGGCAATGTGATCCCAGAGAAGCAATGAGTTATCTTTCAATGACATTCTCAAATCCTTTTTCTCAGAGAGGCATTCCCCCAAAAAGAGTTTAATACTTTAACACTGAAATCCAGCAACCCATACATCAAGATTCAAGAGCTATAAGTTCAGGTTTTATTTTTTTTAATAAAATCTGATTGAAGTAGAGCCAAACTGATTCACTTAAATGTTGTCTGTGGCTTCCTTTGTACCTGGGACTGTATGAATCCTTATATCTGAGATTCTATGGCCTACAAAGCTGAAATTACAACTGGACTACATAGAAAAATACTATCTGCTCCCTTTCCTGTGAGCACATACAATTGCCCATTTCTAACTGGTCCTGTCTTCTCCCATCTGTTCTGGTGTTAAGCTCTGTGTGTGAGTGTCTGCCTGTCTCTCTTCACACTATATTCTTAATGTAGGTTTTCAGTGGAGTGAATCGACAAGGTCAGGCCACCCCTAGGCTTCTAACTTCAATACAAGGAGGTAAGTGTAACCCAACTACAATAGACCCTAGCTGACTGACTAGCAGGTTGGAGCACACAGTGCTCTGCTGTTCCTAACACAGATACTCTGATACTGGTTTCTCTCCAATTTGAGAAAGGTCAAGCCAGGTATGGCCTCATCTATTGACACCATTGGGTTATGGGCTATCCTTTCCTGTGAATCTCATAAGATTAACACATGTTACAGTGGACAAGAGTCAAAATCCATTGCTATGTATTTTCTACAAAAAAAGAAGGTTTGGGGCCATTAGATTACTGGGCTCATTAGAACAGCTGATCATGATAGTGACAGATACAAGCCTGAAGAGTTGAATACACAATATGAGAAAAGAATTAGGAAGGCGCAGGACATTGAACTACACATTGAAGAATGAACTCACTTTTATTGGAAGTAAAGGGAGAGGTAGTTGATAACTGGCTAGATATTGCCAAAGATTCAGGATTATTTCATTAGTCCTTTGGGGAAGATGTGGCCAAAAATAGAGGTCACATTGTGCATTGATTCAAGAATCATATTACACACTGCCATGTATTCACCAAGCAGAATGAACTGGCTCTGCAGTCCTGAAACCTGGGCTTCTCGGAACTCAGTGGCTAGAAAGTTCCTTCAGGGGTTTTTATTCCATGTCTACCAAAGTGCAGCCTCATAAATATCATTCTACAAATGGTAATTAATGGTGGGTCGATTCATCTGCTACTAAACTTTCTAATTAAAACTATATTTGAGTTTACTGTTGGGATAAAGGTTGGAGAACTAAAGAAACTGTGGGATTCAGCTGCAAGCCCAGGAAACATATATGTGCTCATGTGTAGACAAATCAAATCAGTCTCTTAGAGTGCCACTTGGCCTTCCTTTATTGTTTATAGAGAAAATTTAACAGACTTAAAAGCTCACCAGCATCAAAAAGCAAACACTATGATTTAGAGGTTTGCAAACTTCCTTGATTCACAGATTCTCAGATCACCAGTAATACTTTGATTTTTTTATTGCATCTGACAGCCCCATGCCAATTCTAAACCATTTTAAGATTTTGCTATGCCAAAAACAAAATCTTAATAATTCATGGCTTAAGAATACAGTAGCCTTTTAAAAACACCAATGAATTAAGAGCAAATTACTTTAACTTTTAAATAACCACAATTTTCAAATTTCTAGACAGCTGAGTGACTGTGGGTTTCCAGACCTGAGAATGAGATTAGCCACTGTCACTTCATTTCCTGCTCTTTATTGATTTTCACTACAGCAATCAATGATAACCAATTTCATAAAGATGTGACATCATCGGAAGAAGTGTGCTGTAATCCTATGTCGAAATATGAACTACCACAAGGCAATGGTTTACAACACTCTGACAGATGCTCCATTTTTCTGTATTATCCTCATAAATTTCAAAACTGTGCATGTAATCCCAAGAGACTTTTGATACATAACAAATCAGGGCTCTGTTTCTGGGTGGCTGCAAGTCCATTACGGTGTCAGATACCCATGTTGATTTTCTAGGAGATTGGTTTTCATCTGAGCGATGAATAACTGCTTAAGCCTCATTTTCTGTTCATAAAAACATCAACTTCAATTTATTTCTCAAATCTCCAAATATCTCTCTCCCAAAGCTATCGATCTACTACATATTTAAAACACAAGGGAGGCAGTAAAGGGATGCTTGTGCAGGTAACCACTCATCCTCCATAAATGAATTACATGCAAACATTTTTATTGAGACTCAATTAAAGTGGGAAGGCATGGTTTCTTTCTCCCCTTGTTTTCTGCTACCACACCCTCATAGCACCTCTTACTTAACAAGTGTGCAACATGACCACTTTAGTATCCAACCTAGTTTGCATTGATACAACACTGAGCAAAGCCAACTTGAAGGTAAAGGGTTTCTTTGGCTTATGGCTTATACTTCAGGCAGGAACCTGAGGGCAGGAACTGAAGCAGAGATCATGGAAGAATGTTGCTTGCTGGTTTCCTACTCCTGGCTTGCTCAGCTGCCTTCCTTAGACAATCAAGCACCACCAACTGTCCAAGAATCACCCACAGAGGGCTGGTCCATCCCGCATCAACCATTAATCAAGAAAATGCCTTCACAGACTTACCTACAGACCAACCTGATGTAGGCAATGCCTCAAGTGAAGTTCCTTCTTCTGGGATGACTCTAACTTGTGTTATATCAGAGGGGGAAACAATGTCAAAGGTAGCAAGAGAACATTAATTTAGAGCAACAGAAAGGAGATCATGAGAAATTGCGGAGTCATAAACAAATGGGGACTAAATAGTGAGGGGAAACTGCAGTTACTAATTGAAGTCAGATGGATACAAAGTCATTATCCTAAAAATAATTTAAGAACATTTTAGGGTTAGCGCCATAGTAAAGAACTTGTCTAGCAGGCCTGTAGGCCTTGAGTTTTATACCTAGCATTATTTTTTAAAAACCAGAGGCTGGAGGGACAACTGAGTGAGTAAGAGCACTTGCTGCTATTACAGAGAATCCTAGTTCAGTTCCCAGTACCCACTCCAGACACAAAATATCCAATGCCCTCTTCCGGCATGCTGGGCACCTGTGCTCATGTGGCATACGCTCACACAGATGTACACACATACACATGAATAAAAGTAATTTCAAAATGTAAGACAAGGTCAAGGTAAAAAGAAAAAAGCATTTATGACTGTAACATTTCAAAAATTACACATATTTATATAAATGTGTATTGTGCAGGTATGCTAACAAGAGGACACACATGGATTTGATGTGTTTCTTCTTAAAACTGGTTTTTAGGTTAATGCTGAGGTAAAGGGTTTCATTATAGCATCCTTACACGTATTTGTCATTACAACTTGTTATACTTTATTCCCCTCCTCCACATCCTCTCCTTATACTCTGAGCCCTCCCCCCAGAATATTGTCCTTTCTTCCCTAGGTAGTCTTATACTTTTTTATTACTTGAATTTGAGTTCCCACTCTAGTTCCTAACACCTCCCTTAAGATCTTTTCTCCCTTCTCATGATTCCTCTTCTAATTTCATGAACTCCAAACACACCACACACACACACACCACATGCACAAAGACACAGAGTTATACATCATTTTAAATGTAGGTTTTGTATATGAAAGGAACCATGCATTATTTGTCATTCTGAGCATAGCTTACTTTGCTTAGCAGATGATTTTCAGTTTTGGTCATGTCCCTGCATTTGCTTTCACTTTATTTTTCTTGTTGCTGCTTATTTTTGAGCTTTTATTTAGCTACAACTTTTCTCCCGCCCTTTTTCTCCCTCTGAACCTTCCCATATAATCTACTCAATTCTCCTTCAAATTCACAGCCTCCTTTTTTTTACTGTTATTGTTTGCATTTATTTGTTTGTATATACATATACATATATATATGTATATATATATATATATATATATATATATATTCCTAACTATAACCCCTTGAGTCCACATAATGTTATTTGTATGTATGTTTTCAGGTATAATCATTTGGCGCTGAATAACCAATTGACGTGACCTTCCCTGGAGAAGACCATCTCTCCCATTCCCAGCTTCCCTTAGTTGCCTGCGGTTCTTCGTGTAGGGCTGCACCCCTTGGGCTTTTCCCCATGTACTTAGGCATGTCCGTTGGTGTCATCCTTGTTCAGTTCATATTTGGGAAGTCATGTTGCTGAAACTTTATGGGTATGGCCCCTTGCATTACTAAGAGACACAATCTCATTGCAAACTCCCTGATCCTCTGGTTCTTACAATCTTTCTGCAGTGTTCCCTGAGTGTTAGGTGCTGGAGCATCTTGTAGATAGCTCCACTGAGGACTTGGCTGTGCAACTTTGCATTTTAATTGATTGTGGTTTTCTGTCATAGTCTCTGTCTGTTGCAAAAAGAAGTTTTCTTGATGACAAACAGAAGTTCGGTTTTCTTTATAGGCACATTGTGAATGTGCACCTTGTTATCTCTATCCTTGTCTGCTGATGGATATCTGGGCTCCTCCATTTTCTGAATATTGTTATTAGTACAACACTAACATAAACAAGCAAGAATCCCCATGATATGTTGACTTAAGATTTTTATAGATGCATACTTCAGTGTCATAGTCGCACTTTGAGATTTTTAAGGAGCCACCATGCTGGTTTCAGCAGTAGGATCTGACACGGTTGGCATGCCTACAACTAATCGGGATAACTAGGGGAAAGGTTCCCCTTTCCCACGCATCTTCATCAACAGTTGTTATTTGTTTTCTTGCTGATAGAAGTTCTGCCTGGCAAGTGGATAGATCTAGAAAACATTGTACTGAGTGAGGTAACCCAGAAAGACAAATATCATATGTGCTCACTCAATGTAGATTTTAGGCATAAAGCAAAGAAAACCAGCCTACAAATCATAAACCCAGAGAACCTAGACAACAATGAGGCCCCTAAGAGAGACATACATAATCTAATTAGATCATGTAGATTATGTCTGTAGGCAGACATAATCTAATTAGATCATGTAGATCTAATCTACATGGGAAGTAGCAAAAGACAAGATCTCCTGAGTAAATTGGGAACATGGGGATCATGGGAGGGTTGAAGGGGAGGGGAGGGAAAAGGAAGGAAAGGCAGCAGAGAAAAATGTAGAGCTCAATAAAATCAATTTTTAAAATCCTAAAAAAAAAAAATAAAATCTGCTGGGCTTCCTCAGACTAACCAAGACAGTTAATTTGCATTTTCTCTAAGAGCTAAGGGTAACAAACACTTTCCCATTTTTACTGACCATTTGTTTGTCCCTTCTGAGGACTACCTGTTCGGCTCATTAGCTTATTTACTGACTGCCTATGTTGTGGGGTTTGGTGTTTTCTTTGCAATATTTTATATCCACAAGATAATAACAACTGCTTGATGTGCTGCTGGCACCACAACCTCCCGCCCCCACACATACATGCATTCTGCAGGCTACCTCTTGAATAGTGATTGTGTTCTTTTCTGTGCAAAAGTGTCTTAGCTTCATGCAATCCCATTTGGCAACTTTCAAGATTATTTTTGAATGGAATCCCATTCAGAAAATCCTCGTCAATGTCTCTATTCGGAAGTATTTTTTTTTTAGTAATTTTATTAAATTATAAAAGTTTTCATTTCCGCCCCTCCTCCCACCACCGTCCCACGCCCCCCACTCCCTCTCCTCCTCCCTCTCCATCCCTAAGAGCAGTCAGGGTTTCCTGCCCAGTGGGAAGTTCAAGTTCCTCCCGCCTCCCTCCAGGTCCAGGAAGGTGAGTGTCCAGACGGACTGGATCCGCAAAATCCAGTATATGCAGAGGAAACAAGTCCCAGTGCCATTTTCAATGGCTTTTCAGAAAGACTCCGGGCCAGCCACATTCAGAGAATCCGGCCACATTCAGAGAATCTGGTTGGATTGCGTCCTAGTTCAGTCCCAGTCCAAGTGGCCTTGGTTAACTCTCATTAGATCAGTCCCTTTGTATCAGTGGGTGATAGCATCCCTCGCAGTCCTGATTTCCTATTTCATTTTCTTCCTCCTTCTGATCCTCATTTGGACCTTGGGGGGCTCAGTCCGATGTTCCAATGTGGGTCTCCGTCTGTATCGCCATCCATCGTGGGATGAAGATTCTCTCTGATCTTGCCTTCTTTGCTCACGTTCTCTTTCCTCTGTTTCTCGTTTGGACCTAGGGAGTTAAGACCAGTGTTCCAATGTGGGTCTCTGTCTCTATCTCCATCCATCGCCAGATGAAGGTTCTATGGTGATAAGCAAAATATTCATCAGTATGGTTATGAGCCTAGGCTGTTTCAGGCACCCTCTCTTCTGTCCAGAGAACAATCTGGGGATCTCCTTGGACCTGGGATCCCATTTATAATCAAGTCTCCTGTAAACCCTAAAATGACTCCCTTAGTTGAAATATATTCTTCCCTGATCTCATATCCATCCTTCCTCCCTCCCCCCATCCCAGTCCACCTAGCTTTCCCCATTCCTCCCCTACTCCCTTCTCTCTAACCCTCTCCCCTTCCAACAACCCTCCCGCCCCCATGCACCCGAGGTTACCCGGGACTCTTGTCTATTTGCAATCTCCAGGCAGATAGCTACATGATTTTCATCAGGTTCACCTTATTTAGCTTCTCTAGGATCATGAATTATAGGCTCAATGTCCTTTAATTATGGTTAGAATCCACTTATGAGTGAATACATACCGTGTTCCTCTTTTTGGGTCTGGCTTACCTCACTCAGTAAAGCGTTTTCTATTTCCATCCATTTGCATGCAAAATTCAAGATGTCATTGTTTTTTTACCGCTGAGTAAAACTCTAATGTGTATATGTTCCACACCTTTTTTAACCATTCTTCTATTGAGGGGCACCTAGGCTGTTTCCAGGTTCTGGCTATTACAAATAGTGCTGCTATGAACAAAGTAGAACACATGCTTTTGTAGTATGTTAGGGAATCTTTAGGGTATATTCCCAAGAGTGGAATTGCTGGGTCCTGAGGGAGGTTGACTCCCAGTTTCCTGAGAAACCACCACACTGATTTCCACAGTGGCTGCACGAGTTTGCATTCCCACCAACAATGGATGAGTGTTCCCCTCACCCCACATCCTCTCCAGCATAGGCTATCGTTGGTGTTTTTGACTTTAGCTATTCTGACAGGTGTAAGATGGTATCTCAAAGTGGTTTTGATTTGCATTTCCCTGATCGCTAAGGAGGTTGAGCATGACCTTAAGTGTCTTCTGGCCATTCGAAGTTCATCTGTTGTGAATTCTCTGTTAAGTTCAGTACCCCATTTTTTAATTGGGTTAATTAGAGTTTTAGTGCCTAGTTTCTTGAGTTCTTTGTATATTTTGGAGATTAGACCTTTGTCTGATGAGGGGTTTGTGAAGATCTTCTCCCAGTCGGAAGGTAGCCTTTTGGTCTTACTGACAGTGTCCTTTGCTTTACAGAAGCTTCTCAGTTTCAGTAGGTCCCATTTATTCATTGCTTCTCTTATTGTCTGCGCTCCTGGGGTTCTGCTTAGGAACTGGTCTCCTGTGCCTATATCTTGTAGACTACTTCCCACTTTCTCTTCTATCAGGTTCAAAGTGGTTGGATTAATGTTGATGTCTTTAATCCATTTGGACCTGAGTTTTGTGCATGGTGATAGATATGGATCTATTTTCATTCTTCTACAGGTTGACATCCAGTTATGCCAGCACCGTTTGTTAAAGATGCTTTCCTTCTTCCATTGTATACCTTTAGCTCCCTTGTCAAAAATCAGGTGTTCATACGTTTGTGTGTTAATACCCGGGTCTTCTATTTGATTCCATAGGTCGACTTCTCTGTTGTTATGCCAATACCAAGCTGTTTTCAATACTGTTGCTCTGTAATAGAGTTTGAAGTCAGGGATGGTAATGCCTCCAGAAGTTTCTTTATTGTATAAGATTGTTTTGGCTATCCTGGGTTTTTTGTTTTGCCATGTAAACTTGATTATTGTTCTCTCAAGTTCTGTGAAGAAGTTTGATGGAATTTTGATGGGAATTGCGTTGAATCTATAGATTGCTTTTGGTAGAATTGCCATTTTTACTATGTTGATTCTCCCAATCCAAGAGCAGGGGAGGTCTTTCCATTTTCTGGTATCCTCCTCAATTTCTTTCTTCAAGGACTTAAAGTTCTTGTCAAATAGGTCTTTCACTTCCTTGGTTAGAGTTACGCCAAGATATTTTATGCTATTTGTGGCTATCATGAAAGTGATGTTTCTCTGATTTCCCTCTCTGCTTCTTTATCCTTTGTGTATAGGAGGGCAACCGATTTTTTGCAGTTGATCTTGTATCCTGCCACATTACTAAAGGTGTTTATCAATTGTAGAAGTTCTTTGGTAGAGTTTTTGGGGTCGCTTATGTACACTATCATATCGTCTGCAAATAACGAAAGCTTAACTTCATCCTTTCCAATTCGAATCCCCTTGATCCCCTTATGTTGTCTTATTGCTATTGCTAGAACTTCAAGCACTATATTGATGAGGTATGAGTGGACAGCCTTGTCGTGTTCCTGATTTTAGTGGAATGGCTTTGAGTTTCTCTCCATTCAATTTGATGTTAGCTGTCGGCTTACTATATATTGTTTGTATTATATTTAGGTATGATCCTCGTATACCCAATCTCTCCAACACCTTTATCATAAAGGGGTGTTGAATTTTGTCAAATGCTTTTTCAGCATCCAATGAAATGATCATATGGTTTTTTTCTTTCAGTTTATTTATATGATGGATTACATTGATAGATTTGCGTATGTTGAACCAGCCCTGCATCTCTGGGATGAAGCCCGCTTGATCATAATGGATAATTTTTCTAATGTATTCTTGGATTCGGTCTGCCAGTATTTTATTGAGTATTTTAGCATCAATGTTCATGAGTGAGATTGGTCTGTAATTCTCTTTCTTGGTTGTGTCTTTGTGTGGTTTTGGTATCAGGGTAACTGTAGCTTCATAAAAAGAGTTTGGCAATGATTCTTCTGTTTCTATATTGTGAAATACATTAAGGAGTATAGGTATTAGCTCTTCCTGGAAGTTCTGATAGAATTCTGCATTGAAACCATCTGGTCCTGGGCTTTTTTTGGTGGGGAGGTTTTTAATAACAGCTTCTAATTTTTCGCGAAGGTCTATTTAGATTGTTCACTTGGTCTTGATTTAACTTTGGTAAATGGTATTTATCTAAAAACCAATCCATTTCTTGTACATTTTCCAACTTTGTGGCATATAAACTCTCGTAGTAAGATCTAATGATTCTCTGAATTTCCTCTGTGTCTGTTGTTATGTCCCCCTTTTCATTTCTGATCTTATTAATTTGAGTGTTCTCTCTCTGCCGTTTGATTAGTTTGGCTAGGGGTTTGTCAATCTTGATTTTCTCCAAGAACCAACTTCTTGTTTCGTTGATTTTTTGAATTCTTTTCTGTGTTTCTATTTTGTTGATTTCAGTCCTCAGTTTGATTATTTTCAATCTTCTACTCCTCCTGGGAGAGTCTGCTTCTTTTTTTTCCAGAACTTTTAGGTGTGCTGTTAAGACTCCAATATATGCTTTCTCCGTTTTCTTTAATTGGGCACTTAGTGCTATGAACTTTCCTCTTAGAACTGCTTTCATTGTGTACCATAGGTTTGAGCATGTTGTGTCTTTATTTTCATTAAATTCAAGGAAGACTTTAATTTCTTTCTTTATTTCTTCCTTGACCCAAGGATGATTCAGTAGTTGACTGTTCAACTTCCACGTGTTTGTAGGCTTTCTGGTATTCGAATTGTTATTGAATTCTAACTTTATTCCGTGGTGATCCAACAAGACACAGGTGATTACTAATATTTTTTTGTATCTGTGGATGTTTGCTTTGTTACCGAGTATGTGGTCAATTTTCGAGAAGGTTCCATGACCTGCAGAGAAGAAGGTATATTCTTTCCTTTTGGGGTAGAATGTTCTATAGATATCTGTTAAGTCCATTTGATTCATTACCTCTAGCAATTCTCTTATTTCTCTGTTGAGTTTCTGTTTGATTGATCTGTCCATTGGTGAGAGAGGTGTGTTGAAGTCTCCTACTATTAGTGTGTGTGGTTTGATGACTGCCTTGAGTTCTAAAAGTTTTTCTTTTACATAAGTGGGTGCTTTTATATTAGGGGCGTAGTTATTCAGGATTGAGACTTCATCCTGATTAATTGTTCCTGTTATGAGTATGAAATGTCCATCTCCATCTCTTCTGATTGATTTTAGTTTGAAGTCAATTTTGTTAGATATTAGAATGGACACACCAGCTTGTTTCTTAGGTCCATTTGCTTGGAAAACCTTTTCCCACCCCTTTACTCTGAGTAGATGTCTATCTTTGTGGTTGAGGTGTGTTTCTTGTAAACAACAGAATGTTGGATCCTGTATTCTTATCCAGTCTCTAAGTTTGTGCCTTTTAATAGGTGAGTTGAGTCCATTAATATTAAGTGATATTAATGGCCAGTGGTTGTTGATTCCGTTTATTATTTTTGTGTGTGTGTGTGTAGTAGAGTTTGTGTGTTTCTCTTCTTTGAGTTGTGGTTGTGAAGGGTCGCTAGATGTCTGGGTTATTGTAGGCTGTGATGGCAATGTTGGATTCCTTGGGTTGCGATTTTCCTTCTATTACTTTCTGTAAGGCTGGATTTGTGGCTACGAATTGTTTAAATTTATTTTTATCCTGGAATATTTTGTTTTCTCCGTTGATAGTGAATGATAGCTTGGCTGGGTATAGTAGTCTGGGTTTGCATCCATGGTCTCTTAGTTTCTGCAGTACCTCTATCCAGGATCTTCTGGCTTTCATGGTTTCCATAGAGAAGTCTGGTGTAAGCCTGATAGGTTTACCTTTATAAGTCACTTGACCTTTTTCCTTTGCAGCTCTTAATATTCTTTCTTTAATCTGAATGTTTTGTGTTTTGATTATTATATCGCGAGGGGACTTTTTTTTTTTTGATCCAGTCTATTCGGTGTTCTGTATGCTTCTTGAACCTTCATAGGAATATCGTTCTTTAGATTGGGAAAGTTTTCTTCTATAATTTTGTTAACTATATTTTCTGGGCCTTTGATCTGCAGTTCTTCTCCTTCTTCAATCCCTATTATTCTTAGATTTGGTTTTTTTTATTATGTCCCAGATTTCCTGAATGTTTTGTGAAGAGAGTTTGTTGGATTTGCCGTTTTCTTTGACCAGAGCATTTATTTTCTCTATGGTATCTTCAGAATCTGAGATTCGTTCTTCTATCTCTTGTATTCTATTGGTTATGCTTGATTCTGTAGTCTCCGTTCGTTTACCTAGGTTTTCCATATCCAGCCAGTTCTCGTTTTGTGCTTTCTTCATTGCCTCCATTTCAGTTTTCAATTCTTGGACTGTTTCCTTTACTTGTTTGATTGTTTTTTTCTTGGTTTCTCAGGGTATCATTCACGGATTTACTTATTTCTTCAAACTTTTTGTTATATTTCTCATCCATTTCTATACTCATTTCTTCAAACTTTTTGTTATACTTCTCATCCAATTCTTTAAAGGAGTTATTCATATCCTGTTTAAGGGACTCTATTGCTTTCATAATGGCACTTTTTTCCACTTCTTCTGGGTTAGGGTGTTCATGTCCTTCTGTTGTAGGGTCGTTGGGATCTGGTGTTTTCATGTTGTTTTTCAGATTGTTGGAGGAGGTCTTGCCTTGGCGTCTGCCCATCTCTTCGTTCAAATGCTCTCTATTGGAACTTCTGGTAGCGGGTCAGGTTCCCTTGTTGGGCAGGGAATTCACTGATAGAATGCCTACCTTTCCTCAGGCAGGCTATTGAAGCACAGGCACTCCCTCTTTCTGGGATGCGCCTACAGAGCAGGCCCAGCGTGCAAGGCAGCTGAGCTGGGGAAATTTTATGGCCCCAGTGGGAAGGGAGAAATATAGGAATTTGTACCTGGATGGAAGCTGGGATGGCAGGCGGGAGAGCTTAGCAGGGTGGAACCAGCAGTGCAGAGTGACCTGGGAGTCTATGGGGTCGGGGAAGTCAGAGCTCCTCCTCGCAGGGCCCCTGCCGCGGGCCCGAAGCAAACTCACCCCTCCGATGGCCCTCTGGATGGAAGCTGGGATGGCTGGCGGGGGAGCTAGCAGGGTGGAGCCAGCAGTGCAGAGTGACCTGGGAGTCTATGGGGTCGGGGAAAGTCCGAGCTCCTCCTCACAGGGCCCCTGCCGCAGGCCCGAATCAAACTCACCCCTCTGATGGCCCTCTATTCGAAAGTATTTTGT
Source organism: Myodes glareolus (assembly GCF_982192425.1). NCBI lineage: Eukaryota > Metazoa > Chordata > Mammalia > Rodentia > Cricetidae > Myodes > Myodes glareolus. Next base: position 94,025,333 of record NC_142030.1, on the reverse strand, counting down.
ATACGTTTTCCTCTACAAGTCTCATAGTTCCAGGCCGAACATTAAGTCTTTGAACCATTTTAATAGAGTCTCATATAGGGTAAGAGACATGGGTGTAGTTTCATTCTTCTGTGTATGGAAATCCAGTTTCACTAGCACCGTCTGTTAAAGAGACTGTCTCTTCTCCAACGGATATTTCTTTCAGATTTGTCAAAATGAAGTGGTTGCAGCTGTGAACGGTTGTTTCAGAGTCTTCATTCCATTAATCTACATATGCGCTTCTGTGCCAGTAACATGCTGTTTTGTTTTGCTTTTTCCACTGTGCCGCATAATTTGAGATTGGGTATTGTGGTACCTCCACTGATGAGGGTTGCTTTAAGAATTCAAAGCCTTCGTTCATCCTTAGTAATTTAAAGATTATTTTATTTTTCTGATTCTGTGAAGAATGTCATTGTGATTTTCGTGGGAGTTACACAGAAGTCTGTAGCTTGCTTTCATTACTGTAGCCTTTTTCATAACATTAATTCTGCCTAGTGTGACCTGAAGAAGTTTTCATCTTTAAGTGTCTTCTTCAATTTCTTTCTTTAGCATTTTGGGGTTGCTCTGCAGAGGTACCACACCTCTTTGGTTAGCTTTATCCCTAGATATTGTTCAAGCTACTGTGCATGGGATTTTACCCTCTGATTTCTTTCTTGATTCATTCATTATTAGCATACAGAACTTGTTGGTTTTGTATGTTGTTATTATGTCCTGCTACATTGTTACAAGTGTTTATCAGGTCTGAGAATTTTCTGGCAATGTTTTTAGAGTCCTTCAAGTATAAGATCTTGTTATCTGTGATTGAATAAGAAGAGAGGAAACAGCTTGCCTCACTCCAGGCTTTAGAGACAACACTTTGGGCTTTTCCCCATTTACGATGTTTTTTGGCTACAGTTTTATCAGACTCAGTCTTTATTGTGCTGAGGTATGCCCCTTCTGTTCCTGGTTTCTTTGGTGCTTTCCCCATCAAAGGACATTGAACTTTGTTGAAGGCTCTTCTGCATCAATTGAGATGACTGTGTGATTTTTATTTTTAAGGCTATTCATGTAATAACTCACACTTGTTGATTTTAGTGTGAAGAACCAAACTCATATCCCTGGAATGAATCTAATTTGATCATGGTGTATAATCTTCATATATATATATATATATATATATATATATATATATATATATATATATATATATAATTTAAAATTGTCATGCACTATATTCTGCATGACAAGTTCACCCTGCAATCTTTTTCCTAATTTCCTATAGACCCACCGAATTCTCTAACACCCAACTTGAAGTCTTTTATTTTTAATAACCCATTTTTACCACTGCTGCCTATTGGGTGTGGGAACAGCCACTGGAGTGTAGTCAGTCTACCAGGTTCCACCCAACAAAAGAATAACTCACTCTATGTTCATCAGGAAAAGTGATCTATAATATTCCTGCTTCATTCTATATTCAGGCTACAGAGAAACTCTGTCTCTAAAGACCAAAAAAAAAAAAGTACTATAATGAGTAGGGAAATGGTGGCACACGACTTTAATGTCAGCACTCAGCAGACAGAGGCAGGCAGATGTCCATGAGCTGAAAGGTCAGCCTGGTCTATAGAGTGAGTTCCAGGACAGCCTGGGTGGTTACACAGAGAAACTCTGTCTCAAAAAAACAAGACAAAACAAATTAAAAAAGGAAGCTCCCTACTTTCTATACTAACTTTTAAAATAATCAAAAAGTGGCTAAGAAGATGCTTCAGTGAGTGGATATTGGTGCTTTTCACCAAGCCTAAGTGTATGAGCACAGTCCCAAGATCCACATGGGAAAGAAAAAATCAACATCCACAATTTTTCCTCTGACTTCCAAACACACCCTCACATTACATACATACATACATACAAACATACATACATACATACACATAAATAAAATATAAATAATAAAACGAATCATTTGTCTTGTTTTGTTCTTTAAACAAGGAATAAGAAAGTTTTTGTCGAAGCTAGAGAAGCAAATAGATCCATTCTTAAAGAATAGCAGTCAGCTCCTATAAACTTGTGTTTTACCCCTCATGACATGTCTTGCTTATGCTCATATCTCAAGGGACTGTGATTTTGTGTAGACTACTTTAAGTTCATCAACCTTTCATCTGCACTGTGCCTGTCAAACATGACAACTGACAATCACCATCATGTTCCATCCTAAGATGCAGAGAAAATAAAAATTATTTTAACACTGAATAATAATTCTAATTTCTTACCTGCCTCGATTTTCCTTAAAATAGTCTTTATTCCATCAATATATGGAAAACCCAGATGTACACAAAACTTAATATTGGGTGTGCTGGCCTCTTTGACATTGATTAATCTGACACTACATTTTATATATTATTACCAATTTATTTAAGCCACCTCTAAAGACAATGAGTAAACTTATAGATTTAAAATTTTAGTAATTGTACCTGTATAGAACCTGGGAAAACAGAAGATCAATATTTGTGACTTTTGAATCTAAAAAAAAAAATCCTCTAAATCTCTTAGGCTGGACTTTGCAGTTCATGATAAATGGTAGGTGTGAATATCTCTGGGGAAAAGTTTAAATAGGACTTTCTTCCAAGGAGTCAGTAGAAACCATAGGCTTCTGTGTGGAGTGCAGATGTACAGATAGATTTATTTGAATTCAATTCAAATACAGAATTGATTTTCACTCCAAGCAGTTTTGTGAAAGGTACATTGTGGCTTTATTCACTTAAACCTGTTGTAGCCCTTGGTCCTCCGAGATGCTAACGGACCTGCCCCCAGTCTCTGTGTGTGCTGACGGAGCCTCTCTGGTGAAATGACTCTCAATCCCTTTCATACAGCAACTAAGACGTTCTGTGATGTATGCTACATACGTTAAAACGTGCTGATTCCTGGAGGCTGGAGGGCAAATGATGTCCTGCCCTGTCTACCCCAAGGAAGGCATTCATGAACACAGATTTCAGGAGTAATGCGGAAGGCTATCAAGAACTTCTCATGGTAGTAAAAGTAATAGGAAATCATAACATCCAAACAAACATGGATGCCTTCCTGTGACAGGCACGTAGTTTTTGTCAAAGCCTATGCCATGCCGATGACCCCTGAAACATCAGTGCCTCACTTGGCTGTGGCTTGTTAAAGAGGGCTAAGCCACAGATCACGAATTTGCATCGCCAATAAGGTTAGTTTCACCAGAAAAGCTGAAACTCTCTACAGACACCATCCACATTCTGGCCATTGACAAATCCTGTGCTTGTAAATAGATCCATGTACAAAAGTCAGCCTACCCCAGGTAGTGGTATGCTGTCATACTGTCCCAAAAACACCTGGCTGTCGATGAGGTCAGTGCACCCGCCATTACAGTGTTTTGGGCTTTAGCTAGTCACTTTGGAACATGTTCGTGATATTTCTAGTTGTCTTTATTCTGGAAATAGATCAAATTACCAGGATTTTTCTCTCAGTTTCATATTTGACTTGTCTGTGGTGTTGGTATCTGTCACTCAGACACTCATCAAGGGTTGCTTGTGACCCTCCTTGTGACCAGCAGGACCTTGCTCATTACTGATTCCAAAAGCCTTGATGAGACAGACCATTCAAGTTTGTCTTTGAAGAATGAGATTCTGAGAAGCTCATGTAAGAAACAATGTAAACACGGGGATGCAGAGAAGCTCTGGTGTTTATCTATAAGCAGTGGATAGTCTGAACACGTAGGTAGTTCTGTCGAGATGAGAGCGAGTGACAGGCTACAGACACATGGGATATCTTGACCCATTTCCTCTGCTTTACATAAGCAAATGACTATCCCCATAATTCAAGAAAATATTTTCTTATTGTGTGCAGGTTAGTTTTTATCATCATAATACAAATTAGAGCCACTTAGGAAAGGTGAACCTCTGTTGAGGAATTACCACCATCGGAAAGGCCTGCTGGAAAGGCTATGGGGGCATTTTCTTGACTAACGATTGGTGTGGGAGGACCATCTTACCGCTGGTGGTACAACTTCTGGGCAGGAGATCCAAGGTCAGCGGTTCTCAACCTGTGGGTTGTGACCCCTTTGGCAAACATCTATCTCCAAAAATATTTACACTTAACAGTAGAAAAATTACGGTTATGAGGTAGCATTAAGAATAATTTCATGAGTGGGCTGACTACAAGCTGAGGAACTATATTAAAGGGGCTCAGCATTAGGAAGGTAGAGAACACACTGTCCTAGGTGATGTAGAGAAGCAAGCTGGGCAAGCCACACAAGCAGATCATGAAGTAGTCTTCTATAGCCTCTGCATCAGTTCCTGCCTCCAGATCCGTGCCTTGAGTTCCTGCCTTGACTTCCCCCACTGATGGACTGTCACCTGCAAGATGAAATAAGGCCCTTCCTCCACAAGTTGCTTTTGGTCAGCGTCTTATCACAGTGACACTAGGCAAACCAGAAAAAGCTGTGTTTATTGATTTAGTTACTTTTGAAAATATGGGAAAGAGCTTTTCGCCATCTTTCCTCCAGTCAGGTGGCAGCTCTCACTACGAAGATCGAGCTGTGTAGTTTCAGCGGGCATAAAATCTACCCTGGACATGAGCGGCACTACATGAGGAACAACGGGAAGGTTTTCCAATTTCCTAATGCAAAATGCGGTTTCGCATTCCTTTCCAAAAGGAATCCTCGGCAGATAAACTACACTGCCTCTACCGAAGAAAACACAAAAGAGAGCAGTTGGGAGAAATTTAAGAGAAAAGAACTTGCCATGCAGTCAAATTCCAGCGGGCCATCACAATCAGAAACCAGAAGTTGCGAAAGCAGGCCACCAGGGTTGCCAAGGAAGCAACAAAAAAAAAAAAAAAAAAGGCTAAGCCAGCATCCAAGAAGACAGCAATGACAAGGCCCCTACAAAGCAGCACCTAAATAAAAGATTGTGAAGCCTGTGAAGGTCAAACACTAACTTTGTAGATCAGAGTTTTGCATAAAGATCTAATACTAACTCTAAAAAAATAAAAGAAAATATGGAATAGATTACTTACATGATATGAGATAATATTGAAAGTTGCATAGTTCTTTTACCTCGTTTTTATATTTGCTTTTTCTTAGATATTCTGCTATATTTGAAATTTAAGTGCATAGAGAAACTTCTGCCTTTAACAATTATTTATTTGACCCCTTTTTATCAGTACTAACACTTCTCTCTCCTCTTCCCTCTGCATGCCGAAGTTATTTTCAATGTACTCCACTTTGGCCAAGAAGCATATTTGATTATACTCTCCAGTATACATCCAGGGCAGTAAATGTTTCCTTTCCTCAACTGACTAAAGGTAGACTCCTTTTGCTGTAGTCAATATTTGGAAGATCCTGTCTCATCAATTTCCCTACCTTGCAGTGTCTCGATCACATTCTCCCTTATTTTATATGGCATAAATCCAGCCTAGTGTCTCATGAATACAGATTACATACATAAGACTTTTTTTTTTTTACCTCTTACCAAATTCATGGAGCTCCTCATTCTCTTTCTTAATCCATGCTATCTACTCTTTGGAACTTTTACAGAGATATTGTAGAACTCTTGAAAATTGGTGGACCTGGTCACTCAAATTGCCATTGTTACTACTAAGATCACCATTGTAACTCAGATCCCAAGTTTCCTTCTTTCTTGAATTAATCCATTATTTTACTTAAGAGTATCCTTGAAGTCATTTTCATAGAAAAGTTTTGCAAAGCAGGAATAATGAATAAAAAGTCCATGAGTCACTCAGAAATTGTTTTCCAATAAGGTTGAAGTAGAAGAGACTTTATATTGCTGGCCCCAGTTGGCTGGGCATCTTACAATTGGCTGCTTTCAACTCCCTATTTCTTGGAAAACTGCTCTGTTGCTATAATCAGTTTGATTTTCTAGCTCCTAGTAAGGGTGACTTCATTCTATAAAACCTCAGTTTTCTGGATCTCAGTTCAGGAGCTCAGAAGAAAGCAGCTTCCCCTACGTTTTATTCATTGTCTCTCACACTGTGTCAGGTCGATCTGTACACTCACACTATTGTAGAAATAAAAGATGTAAGCCAAGGAGCTGGGGAGATGGCTCAGAGGTTAAGAGCACTGGTCACTCTTCCAGAGGTCCTGAGTTCAATTCCCTGCAACCACATGGTGGCTCACAGCAATCTATAATGAGATCTGGTGCCCTCTTCTGGCATGCAGGAATATATGCAGGCAAAAGATGTGAGTCAAGATGAACATACAAAACATTTTTTTAATTGATTTTTATTGAGCGCTACATTTTTCTCTGTTCCCCTCTCCTTCAACCCTCTCCCAAGGTCCCCATGCTCCCAATTTACTCAGGAAATCTTGTCTTTTTCTATTCCCATGTAGATTAGATCTATGTATGTCTCTCTTAGGGTCATCATTGTTGTTTAGGTTCTGTGGGATTGTGATTTGTAGGCTGGTTTTCTTTGCTTTATATTTAAAAACCGCTTAAGAGTGAGTTCATGTGATAATTGTCTTTCTGGGTCTGGTGAAGATTGGTATTGTGCTGTAAGTATATGCAAACAATCTTATTAGAAGCTTATGGGAAAGATGAGAAGACTGCCCAAAGTCCAACATCAACATCAACCTTCAACCATAGTGTGAGCCAGTTTGATAGCCAGTAATTCATCTCCAAGAGACCTTTCACAAGAGCACAGCTTTAGCTGATGCTGTGATTTCAACACTATGGAACTCAGACCAGAATCACACCTAAAGATGTTCTCATACCCATTGTTGTTTTAAGACATTAATGTGTAAAACGTTTTGTTATGCAGCAAGAAATCAACAAAACACATGGCACAAAGTCTTTGAAAACAGAAATTTTGATATATTGTAGTGAAATATTAAAATGTTTGCTGTGAATCAGGAACAAAATGAAGAATCCTTATGTCATCAGGAGTTTTCACTATCATAAATAATATCATAAAAAATAAGTGCCAACCACATAAGAAAATGGTATGAAAAGTTTCAACATGTTATAATGGTTTATATAAGTTTTCCCTGAAGGTCTGGGTGTCAAAGCATGGTTCCTAGTCCATGATGCTGCTGGAAGATACTAGGATCTTTAAGAGGTGAGACTAAGTCGAGTATCTTCTGCACATATGATAATGTGTCCTGTGGGGTGTATCAGGAGCTTAACCCCTGCTCTTTCTCTTTGATTCCCAGCGGCCATCAGAGTAACAGCTTGTTCTACTTGTACTAGTCAATATTACGCCTTGCCTCACCACAAGACCAAGGCAACAGGTGTAAAAGAAGATTATTCTTTATTTTCCCTGCCACCCAGACCCGAATAATCGCACAGAAGCTATATTAATTACAACGCTGTTTAGCCTATTAGCTCAGGCTTCGCATTAACTAACTCTCACATCTTAACCAATTTCTATTCATCTGTGTGTCACCACAAGGCTATGGCTTACTGGGTGAGGTTCTATTCTGGTGTCTTTCTCCTTCAGCAGCTGCATGGCATCTCCCTGACTCTGCCTACTCTCTCTCTCTCTCTATGTCTCTTCTAGCCTGGCTATATTCTGCCCTGCCATAGGCCAAAGTAGCTTTATTCATTAACCAGTAGAAGCAACACATATACAGAATGCCATCCCACATCAAACAAGTTTAAGAGAGACTTTAGGCTGAATCTCCTAAAATCATGACACAAGTTAAATACATCCTCATAAGTTGAACATACCATGAGCTTTTGGTTCATGTGACATGTGTGTTCATTCTTGCGGGTGCAATGCCCATGTGTGTGGGTAAAGAGGTCACAGGATTTCAGGTGTCATTCTAAAACAAGGTCTCTTGCCATTCTAATTGTTTTTCAAGTAGGCTAGCCAGTAAGCCCCTGTGTCTGCTTCCCCAGCACTCCCTCTCACAAGTGCACATACTATATATATATATATATATATATATATATATATATATATACATAAATTTTGATTTTCAGCTTGATTAGATTAAGACATTGCCAGGAGATTAACGAAGCACACTTTCAAGCGTGTCTCTTCTGTCCTCTTCAAAGATGACTGTATCATTAGAGTTCTAACATAATGAGTGGATCAAGCCTTTGATGAATTCATAATATAATTTCATTGTTAGGAGCTGACAAAAGCAAAGAAGTGACATTTAAATGAACAGAAGTGAGAGTGGGCATGGGCCCTTCACGCTGTTTTATTCCTGGCTCCTTCTGTTGAACTCCCTGCTTCCTGCGCAACATGTCCAGGTCCCCTTGCTTTCTGCTCCAAATACCACAATGTTCATGTTGCTATGAAAGTTCTGAAGCCAAAATGACCAACATAATAATTAATTCAAAAGAATTAAAAAGTGGCTTGTTTTCCACTGTTGTCTTACATGAAAAACAAAAGCAGTGCTTCTGGTTTGCAGGGGAAGAACAAGCATCAGCATCATTCCAGGACGATGCAGCAGCCAGCAGTACTCTGCATGCAGATGCTTCAGTAGCACAAAGGAAAAGGGTGGTTCTGAGTCTGTATCTTTCCTTTGGGTACCTGGGAGCTTCACTTACATGTATCTCCACATTTCTGTGCTCCAGAAAATGATGTATGGGTTCCTTCCCTAAGCTCCCTCGCTACTCAGTGCTAGTTTGAGCCAGTCACTAAGCTGGGAGGAAGAATAGAGCACCCATCATGGGTCTTCTGGCAATGTTGGAATAAGCTAGGTATTGATCTCATGGGGACTATGAGGTTGTTTATATAAATAAACATCAATTAGGATGAATATTTATTATCTGTCCTCTTTACTATGTGGATTCTAGCCCAATAAGATGAAAGAAACTTAAAATAAACAATGTTTATGTGATGGTTATTCATTTGGCAGGGTCTGGAGCTACCTGGGAGATAAGGCTCTGGTCACACTTGTGAAGGATTATCTAGGGTAGGTAGTTCCTGGGCTAACCTGTTGTGTATTATCTTGGTTAGGTTAACCGATGTGGTGGTAAGGCCACACCACTGTGGGTAGCACTGGTTGTCTGTGCAGGGATTCTGGACTGTATACCTGGAGAAGAGAGCTTAGCATGCATCCACTGCTCTCTGCTTTCTGATTGTGAATGCAGTGTGACCAGCCAGCCCCCTGCTCCTGCCACCAAGCCACCCTTACTTACCACTGTGTCTACCCCACCATAGTGGGCTGTGACCCTCTAATAAGCCAAAATAAATCCCCCCTTCTCTGAATTGCTATTGACTGGTTACTTTATCACAGAAACAGGAAAGAAACTAAGACAAATTAATAATGATCAATTGTATTTTCATAATAAAATTTAAAGCAGAGGAATGCTTATTACCACCAACTATTCTTCAATATTGTAAGAAAATGTAAAATAAAAAGCTCTCTTTCTTCAAGTATGGAAAGAAAGACTAAAGAAAAGGAAAATGCATGTAGTGTAGGAAAAAATGGCAAAACAGTCACCATTCATACTAACATCATTATACATACATAGAAAAGTCACAACAATTATTAAAATAGAATCAAAACAATTTGCTGAAGTATCGAAACACAAATTCAATATAAATATATTTCTAAATATTATAATTATCTAGATTAAATTGCAAACAAGTTTTTCATCGAATGCCCTTTGGCTTAGTATCAAGATCCATCATAAGCACCCATGAGTAAGATATCAACACAGAAAACCTCAAACACTAAGAGAAATTATAGTCCTCTAAGTGAATGAGACTTTCTATATTACAATCATCAGAATAGAAACGACACCAATTATCTCAAAATTGATCTATAAATTACAGGAAATCCTACGACGTGCTTGTGAATTATTAAGCTTATTCTAGAATAGATGTAAGAATGGGATGGCTAAGAATGCATAATCCTACAAAGGAAAAAAAATGGAGGAGTTTTATTACCAAATATCAAAACTTTGTATAAAGCTATACTAATTAAGGCCATGTGGTGACACTGTAGGATAGACTAATAAATTATGGAAGCAGGGAGAGCCTCTGAAGGAGAGTCTACTCGGAGACAATCACTTGATTTATCTCATAGACGGCTCTACAGCACAACATAGGAAGAAGAGCCCTTACAGTCGCTGATGCTGAGTCAACCAGAAATTCATACTGAGAAATACTCAGTCCTGACACATTCCTTCCTCCATATGCAAAAATCAATTCCAGAATGACTGTAAATTTAAATGTGATTAAATAAAGCACTAAAACTTCTGGAAGAAAATGTGTTAGACTTCCTTTGTAAGCTTGAAGCTGGCAAAGATTTATTTTACTAGACATAAAAACAAAGTATAAAATGAATGAAAGATTGACTAATGAACTGCATTAAAATTTAAAATATCTATTAACTAAAATGTCATTATGGGAAGTGGTAAAATAAGTAACAGAAGCACTTACATATATATATGATATATATGATATGTATGTGTAGGTATAGCAGCTAGAATATATAAAGAACTGTTATAATTAAAGGACAAACAAGACAAAAATAAAAATGGACAACCTAAATAGAGTGATTTTTTTATTTTATTCATTTTGAAACAGGGCCTTACTATGAAGGGCTGAGTGACCTGGAACTCACTAATGAAAACCAGGTTGGACTTGACCTCACAGAGCTCTGTTTCCTGGGTGTTGGCTGAATAGAATATTTTAAAGAGAATGCACAAGTATCCAATGAGAGAAAATAAAGCTAACTTGCTTAAAAACTTTGAGATTGAAGCAGAGTGGCTTGCACCATGTTAAATTGTTATAATAAAATCTGCACTTAAAGATTAGAGACATTATAAAGTGCTGACCAAAAAACGGCACAGTGGGAGTCTGCGTACATCATTAGAGGATGTAAGTCAGTGCAAAAACTTCAAATAAATCTCAGAGAATTTGCTCATTAATGTGAATAAAAGCACTCCCTATGACACACTCATAACATTTTTCTGTATTATGGGCTATGTACACAAAAGATATATATATATATATATATATATATATATATATGGATATACAAATAACATGACTATATAAGGAGGAGTAATTCAACAAGTCCATGTTAAACACAAGAAATCTTGTACCTTATGATCCCATATAAATTTTATCATAAAGATGATTTTCCAGAGGGAGGAAGAATTGAAGGAGCCAGAGGGTTTGAAGACACCATGAGAACACAGGACATAGAATCAACTAAGGAAGGGCTCATAGAGGCACACAGACAGTGAAGCAGCAGCCATCGAGCCCGCATGGGTCTATGCTAGGTCCTCGACATATAAGTTATCGTTGTATACCTTGGTGTTCTTGTGAGACTTCTAATAGTGGGAGCAGAGGGTGTCTCTGACTCTTCCACCTGCTCTTGGGACCCTTTTCCTCCTACCAGTTTCCTCTTGCAGCCTTGATATGAAAGCTTTTGTCTAACTTACTGTAGCGTGTTATGCCTTGTTCAGTGGATATCCTTGGGAGGCTGTTCTTTTCTGAAGGCAAATGGGGAGTGGATCTGGGAAAGAGGAGAGGTGGGGGTGCTGGGAGAAGGGAAGGAAAGGAAACTGTGATAGGGATGTAGTGTATGAGAGAAGAATAAATATAAAAAATGATTTTGAAAATGAAAAAAGATGATATTCCACATCTGACACTATGTGGTATCTACATGTGTTCTCTTTATATTTTAAATATGGAAGGTATTTCTTTATGTAAAGAAAATACATGTTTGGGCATTTTCAGAAATCTCTTTTCTAGTAAATCATTTCATGTGAGTTAAATCACTGGAGTATAAGGACATATGTGCAATGATGTCAATTGCAGTCTTTCTCATGATCAAAGAAACTCAAATAAATGTCCCTCAGTAAGTAAATGTTAAGTAATAATATGTGCACATCATGGAAAATTATGCAAGTATTAATATACATAAGTTATACCATTTTTTATTTATTTATTAAAAATTTCCACCTCCTCCCCGCCTTCCTTTTCCCTCCCCCTCCCCACCTCACCCTCCCTTTCTAGTCCTAACAGCAGTCAGGGTTCCCTGTCCCATGGGAAGTCGAAGGTCCTCCCCCCTCCTTCCAGGACTATATAGGTGAGCATCCAAACAAACCAGGCTCCCACAGAGTCAGTCCATGCAGTAAAATCAAAACCCAGTGCCATTGTCCTTGGTTTCTCAGTCAGCCTTCATTGCCAGCCATATTTAGAGTGTCCAGTTTGATCACATGCTCCATCACTCCCAGTCCACCTGGGCTTGGTAAGCTCCCATTAGATCAGTCCCATCGTCTCAGTGGGTGGACGCACCACTCGTGGTCCTGACTTCCTTGCTCATGTTCTCCCTCCTTCTACTCCTCATTTGGACCTTGGGAGCTCAGTCCAGTGCTCCAATGTGAGTCTCTGTCTCTATCTCCATCCATAGCCAGATGAAGGTTCTATGGTGATATGCATGATATTCATCAGTGTGGCTATGGGACAAGGCCAGTTCAGACACCCTTTCCTCTGCTGCCCAAGAAACAATCTGGGGACCTTTCCTTAGACCTGGAAACTCCTCTAGAGTCAAGTCTCTTGCAAACCCTAAAATGGCTCCCTTAATTAAGATATGTACTTCCCTGCTCCCATATCCACCCTTCCTCCATCCCACCCATCCCATTCCCTCAAGCTCTCCCAAATCCTTCCCTTCTCCTTTCTCTCTACCCATCTCCCCTTACATCCACCCCCTCACCCCTCCCCCGTGCACCCAACTTTTGTCTGGCAATCTTGTCTACTTCCAATATCCAGGAGGATAACTATATGATTTTCTTTGGGTTCACCTTCTTATTTAGCTTCTCTAGGATCACGAATTATAGGTTCAATGTCCTTTAATTTTGGCTGGAATCTACTTATGAGTGAGTACATACCATATTCCTCTTTTTGGTTCTGGGTTACCTCATTCAGTAAAGTGTTTTCTATTTCCATCCATTTGCATGCAAAATTCAAGATATCATTGTTTTTTACCACTGAGTAGAACTCTAATGTGTATATGTTCCACACCTTCTTTAACCATTCTTCTATTGAGGGGCACCTAGGTTGTTTCCAGGTTCTGGCTATTACAAATAGTGCTGCTATGAACATAGTTAAACAAATGCTTTTGTAGTATGATAGTACATCTCTTGGATATATTCCCAAGAGTGGAATTGTTGGGTCCTGAGGTAGGTTGACTCCCAGTTTCCTGAGAAACCGCCACATTGATTTCCACAGTGGCTGCACAAGTTTGCATTCCCACCAACAATGGATGAGTGTTCCCCTCACTCCACATCCTCTCCAGCATAGGCTATCATTGGTGTTTTTGAGTTTAGCTATTCTGACAGGTGTAAGATGGTATCTCAAAGTAGTTTTGATTTGCGTTTCCCTGATCGTTAAGGAGGTTGAGCACGACCTTAAGTGTCATTTGAAATTTGAAATTCTTCTGTTGAGAATTCTCTGTTCAGTTCAGTACCCCATTTTTTAATTGGGTTAATTAGAGTTTTAGTGTCTAGTTTCTTGAGTTCTTTGTATATTTTGGAGATCAGGCCTTTATCTGATGAGGGGTTGGTGAAGATCTTCTCCCAATCAGTAGGTTGCCTTTTTGTCTTAACGACAGTGTCCTTTGCTTTACAGAAGCTTCTCAGTTTCAGGAGGTCCCATTTATTCATTGTTGCTCTTATTGTCTGTGCTACTGGGTTTCTACCTAGGAAGTGTTCTCCTGTGCCCATGTCTTGTTGACTACTTCCCACTTTCTCTTCTATCAGGTTCAATGTGGCCAGATTAATGTTGAGGTCTTACCATTTTAACCTGGAAAGATAACTACACAGCAAGGCAAGATAGTGAAATTGAGAAACATATATAAAATGTTATCATTTTCTGTAAAAATTACTAAATACATGTTTGAATACATATTGTTATTAGTTCTATGTGTATTTAATATGATATTACTGTAAAATCATCTTCAATAACTCATCTCTTCTTATATAGGAGATGAGGATTGAATCACATAGCAGGATAATCAGACAAATTTATTGAATATACAAACATATAAAATATTAGAGGCATTTAAAAAAGAACAAATCAGCAATTTTTTCTCTACAACAACCCACATTTTTTTAAAATTTACCCATTTATTTTACATCCGGCCATGGTTTCTCCTCCCTCCTATCCCCTCAGCCCATACCTGCAGTCTATGCCTCCTCTGTTTCTGTTTATAAGGGGACAGGTCTCCCACTGGTGTCAACAAAGCAAGGAATATCAAGTTGAGGTAGGACTCAACTCTCCCCCTTGTATTAAGGCTAGGTAAGTATAAGAAATAGGTTCCCAAAAGCCAGCCAAAGCATTAGAGACAGGCCCCACTTCCACTGCTTAGAGTTCCACAAGTAGATTAAACTACAGAACTGTCACAGCACATAGCGGGTCAATCCCATGCTGAGTCCCTAGCTGTCGGTCCAGACTCTGTAAGCTCCTGAGTCCACGTTAGTTGTTTCTGGGGGTTCCCTTGTGATGATCTTGACAGACCCCCCCCCTCTATCCCCTCACCCCTGGCTCATACAATCCTTCCTCCCTCTCCTCAATCAGATTCCCTGAGCTCATCCCAGTACTTGGCTGTGGATCTCTGTATCTGTTTTCATCAGTTACTGAATGAAGGCTCTCTGATGACAATTGGAGTAGTGACCAATCTGATTACAGGAGATGGCTAGTGCAGGCTACATATCCACTATTGCTAGGATTCCTAGTTAGAGTCATTGCTGTAGATTCGTGGGAGTTTCCTTTGCATAATCTGGGATTTCCCTTAGGCGTATTCCTACCTATTTCTTACATCTTAAGTTAACTCTTTTATATTAATCTGTGTATCACCATGAGCCTTGTGGTTTGTTACATTTTACTTCTCGGGCAGCTACATGGCGTCTCTCTGACTTGGCCTATTCTCTCTATGTATCCCTTGAAGCCTGGCTATATTCAGCTGAGCCATTGACAAAAACAGCTTTATTCATTAACCAATGGTAATAAGACATATTCACAGCATACAGAAGGGAATTCCACATCACTCGCACCAGGGCAAAACACCAAAATTTAATACAAAGAAATATTGCAGGATGACCCAGTTCTGACCACCAAAGTAACACATTCGAAAAATACTCATATATAGCCACATTTACAAACCCAAACATTCTCTTTCCCCACATGGAAACCATATGACCTATAGAACTTTAGAGCCATATGAACACTCCACAGGAGCTGACCTGAACTGAAAACTCCATGGAGCATATTCACTTATGCTGAGAAATCAGGTGCAGGGAGAAAGGCATTCGGGGCCCTGTAAACACAGTGTGGGTGTGGCCACATCGGGGCATCACTCACTGACATCCACGAGCACCAGGTATAACAACCACACCTGGAGGACAACAGCAGCTGGTCTGCTGGGAGGTATTCTGAAACTCCGAAGAAAAGTACGACCCTGGATGATACCTGGGCTGGGATTTGAGCCAACAGGTAACTCATCTGAACTCTGCTGACATATTGCATGTATTCTAGTCTGACCTTGAACCTGGGACTTGCGCTGGAACTCTCCCAAAGTTCCATAGAACAACTCACAGAGGGAAGGGAAACAGCCCCACCTAAGCAAGCAGGAGACACTGTCTGGTGCCATAATAGCAATTGTTTTATATTTTCACTTTTTAACCTTTGCTTGCATTTCCTAGGTTGATAAATTATCTGTAATTGAAAATTAATCAACTCAAAAATAAGTGCTAAGTGTAAGAGTCTGTGGGTTATATGTGATTTCAAAATATGAATTCAGCCTAAATGGGGTCTTACTGGGGGAAAAGAAGCTCGAGAATATTGTGTCCTCGTAATCCAAACTTCCCAGATTCACACAGGCTGATGTGTGGCCTTTTGGTGCCAATTCCATACTCTTAGAGATAATCACTAAAACACTAAGGATCTTTGGCTCTCAAAATAGGAGACACTAGACACAGTATTCAGATTTTATTATCTGGTAAAGAAGATTTCCTATCTTATCACTTATTGCCCTATGTTTTCATAAAACAATTACTTTTCCTTCAAAATGCCAGAAAGGATTTTCTTGTAGAATTAATTTAATTACTTTTAATAAGATATGCTCAATGTTATTTAAAGTTTCCCTACAGTTTCTTTATTTTTCTTATGACCATCTGACACCAAAACCTTGCGCTAAGGGCGCTTGCATGTCTTTTGATATCTGTCAGCTACATATATACATACATAGCTGTATATAGCAAGGGGCCTCTCTCTTTTCCATTAGTGGTTGACTTTAGGAGGAAAAGTGAGTGTCTTCTTTATCTTTATTTTATTACGTACCCATAGAGATAACTCACTAGGTGCACTTTAGTGTAACTATAGCCAGTTCTCAGCAATGCACTGCTGAAGGCTCACTGACATGGATGAATCAGAGAAATTCACTTATTATGATGATTTAATTCCTTGCAGGATGAATTAAAAATAGATGAGCATAAAATCTGAGCACACACAATTGCTTTCCTTCCTTCCTTCCTTCCTTCCTTCCTTCCTTCCTTCCTTCCTTCCTTTCTTTTGTCTGTCTATTTTTTGAGACAGGTCTTCTGTATATCCCTGTCTGGTCTAGAACTCAGATGTAGACAAGGTTGCCCTGAGATTGGCCACCATCTTCCCACTTCGGCTTCCTGGGAGCTGGGATTATAGGTGTTTGCCATTTTGCCTGGCTTACCCTGAGACTTCATCTACCTATAGAGCTGAGATATTTACTCTAGGCATTACCACATAACCACGGATGCTGACTTTAAAACACTCATGCCACCAGTTACTTTTGCTTTAAGGACCTGCTGGGTGCCTAGAGATATTTTGACAGCTATGCCTGATTATTTAACTTTCATTTTTAAGGACATTTTTTCTAATTTAAACAATTTTAACAGCTCCAGGGTAGACAATAGTAAGTGCCTTAGAAATAAATTATAGGCTAAAAGCCTTGTTGGCCCATTTACATTGAAGAGCCATTTGCTGAAACTATTCTGCTAGGTTACAAAAGATGGCAGAGGTATGGGCTGTTTAAGACTCTCATGGCTACTTTGACTGGAAAACGACTACTAAAGTAAGCAGGAGATTTTCTCTAACAACAACATGAGCTGGAGATTTGCGTACCGGTTTTGCTGATCGGTCATCAAAAAATAGAGTACTTGTGTAAATCCCTGATGAGGACATACTGCACAGGGAGAGAGTCGCACACTTCTGTCATCATTTAGGAGAACTGGTAACTAGCAAGGCAGATGAGCTCCATATGAGCTGTCTCTATCCTCGACGTCCTTGGTTTGTCAGAGTTCTAGGATCTGTAAGTCTTCCTATGGGGCTGCTTGGACCAGCACCAATGTAGAGACAACCCTATTCTTTCTCCTGAGCAAGAGGAGCTATTACTATTCTGCAAGCTCCGTGAATACTTTTTCTTTACCCCATTCAAACACTTTCCCTTCCTCCGTACCCCGGCCATCTCCAGCAACAGGCTCCACACTGGCTATGTCTGCGACAGATCTGGCTGTGTCGTCCCAGAGAGTATCAAATCCATCTCACCTGGCTGTTCAGTTGCTGACCACATACATATGGAATCATCATATCAAGTCAGTTTGTTCTGGATCGTTTGCTAAGAGAAATTAACCACCTGATAACACTACAAGCTCACTTTTAACTCATTCATTTTAGGTCTTTGAGAATTTCACACAATGTACTTTGCACATATTCAGCCCTTGCCTACATCCCTGAGCTCCAGACCCACCTTCCTTCACTAATCACCCAACGTTGTGTCCTCTTAAAAAGAAAAAGGAGCATAATTGGTGCTTCCTATGTACTTTTGGGGATATGGTCTTCCACTGGAGCATGACTAACTCACCAGCAGCCCCAGCCTTAAAGAAAACTGACTCTACCTCTCCCTGTAGTTATCAATTGCCAATAACTCCTTAGTCCGGGAACTTCAAGCCCACCTCCGCCCCATGCTGGGATTTTGTGGCTTGAGTTTGTGCAGGTCTTGCGTATGCCTTTTTCAGCTGTTAAAAATCTATGTGTGTAACTGCCCTGTTGCGTCTGGAATACACGGTTTCCTTGTAGGCACCCATCATCTCTGCCTTTCACCGTCTTTCTGCTCCCTCTACTCCTCTCCAGTGATCCCTGAGCTGTGGCAGTTGGGCTTGTGATATGGTGGTCCCTTTTAAGACTGAGAATGCTGAAGTCTGCTATCTCTGTACCTTGAACGGTTGTTGGTCTCTCGATTAATCACTACCTGTAAAGAAAAGCTTTGCTGATGAGGGTTGAGACATACACACACACACACACACACACACACACACACACACACACACACAGCATTAGGAGTCCATGTAATACCATGTCCATTTAATCGATTAATCATAGTAGGTTTTTTCCTGGGGTCTATGACCTGCCTAGCCACAGGTTCTTAGCCATGATCAATATGAGATACAGGTTTCAACTTGTATAGCAGCCTTTAAACCCAATCAAAGGATGGTTAGTTACCCCATCTTTGTGACACAATTATGCCAACCAGCATGTCTTGCCAGGCTGGTCATTGCTGTAGCTCTCAGGGTTCATAGCTGGTTAAGACTGGTGATTACAGTTCTGTTCCAGAAGTGTGCATAGTATCTTTCATCACTGTGAAGCCTATCTTGTAGGCAGGAAGCTTTCAGATCAGTACCAACTTCATATTTCTGTCTTCTAGGACTCAAGCTTGTGGTGTCCTCAGTAATAGGCTCTTACCATCAAGTTCTGGAGGATAACCAAGAATACTGGCGATAGCTCTTAATGTTGGAGAGTCTATGGGATCTCAATGGCCTACAACTCACAAAAATACAATCCATTCTGAGCACTGAGATTTTTATTTGTTGACTCATGTTGTCCAGAAATAGCATTGTTATTCCATTACAGGATAACCTCAGTTAAACCCTCATTCATCTATCTATCTATCTATCTATCTATCTATCTATCTATCTATCTATCTATCTATCATCTGTCCATCTACTAATCTATTATCTAACTATCTATCTATCTATCTATCTATCTATCTATCTATCATCTGTCCATCTACTAATCTATTATCTAACTATCTATCTATGTATCTATGTATCTATCTATCTATCTATCTATCTACCATCTGTTCGTCTGTCTGTCTATTTATCATCTATCTATATGCCTATCTATTTATCATCTGTCTATCATCTGTGTATTTATCTATCTAGCTAGCTAGCTAGCTAGCTATCTGTCTGTCTGTCTTTCTGTCTATCATCTATCTACTTATATCTATCTATCAATCTATCATCTATTTAACTATTATCTGTTTATCTGTCATCTATCATTTGTCTATCTGTCTAGCCATCTATCTGTCTATCATCTATCATCTGTGTATTCATCTATCTATCTATCAATCATCTAATCTATCTATCTATCTATCATCTGTCTATCTATCTAGCTATCATTTATCTATATTTATGGAGGTTTCTACAATAGCAGGCTTCCCCAACTTTTTGCAAAGGTCTTCAGTGTTAGTTATTCCTTCCTTTTTCTTCATTTATCCTTCCCTCCCTTTGGTTTCTCATACTTCTTCAGATCTAAAACATGATTTGCAAACACTCAGTTCTCTTTTCTCCCATCTTCCTCCAACAAGCACTTACGCTGTGCTGTCCTTTTCTTCCTCCACTGGGTGTTTTACTAACAGCCATTGACAGTGTTGCCCAGGTCTCCCTGAGCTCTGTGATTCCTGAAGTTTTACTAACAGTCTTCATCAGTTGACTTTCCAGTGGCAGACTCCTTATACTCACCACAGCTTTGAACTTGATTTGTTAACATCCCCCCCACACACAGAGATATATGCACAGACACACACAGATACATAGGTATACACACACACACACAGATACACACATACATATACACAGAGAGAGAGATACACACACATACACACACACCTTCAAATCTAGGTTGGGTGATTTGGCTACATAAAAACTCTCTGACTTTAATTACCATACCATTTACTTAATCTTTGCTTTGTTCATAAAAGTATGATGTCTGTATTAATGGACACTTTACCCTCACTGCTTTGAGATCTCTACCCAACAGCTACAACAATGATTGGGCCAGTAGCACAAGTCTATGCTGTGGAAATGACATCCAAACTGTAATGACAACAGTTCATTTTTCCAGGCTAGTCCTGGAAGATAGTAATAGCTGTGTTAGACATTTATACAACCTTCTGTGTGACACAGGAACCCAAATGGCAGCAACCTAAGCTGACTTAAACTTTGCACACAACTACCCTTGGAACCAAGACTTTCCAGTCCTGTCTGCGAGACCAGAAGGACATCAGAACTTCATGCTAGTCTTACTTATCGGCATCAATGTTTCTTTCTAGGGGGGTGTTGTGATATTTGCAGAGGTAAATATCAGAGCTTTGATATGCTCAGTGTCTAGGAGATGGTAGTGTCTAGCTTTTGGGAATGGTGAACAAGATGACTTTGTCTAATGTAGTTGTTTTCTGGAGTGTCATAACAAAATACCATAGCACAAACTAAAAGCTGTAACAATGGAAATTAATGTTGCTCACAGTTCTAGAAACTACAAGTCAAAGCTCAAGATATGCAGAATTGTGGCCTCCCTGAGGCCCTGTTCATGGGCCTGCAGCTGGCCATCCTCACAACACCTCTCTCAGTAAGTATATCCTGAGTGGCTTCCTTTTCTTGTGAGGATACCAGATTTATTAAACTAGATCCCTATCCTTATGACTTCATAAGCATTAGTTTTAGTTCAATAAAAGACCTGTCTCCAAATGCAGATACTCTGGTGTTCAGAGATTCAATTTAATTGATTATGGTAGAATGCATTAAAGTTCAAAATATCAACTAAATCCTGGGATACTGTGGTTACATTGGTATCTACTCTTTCAAAGGACTGCCCTTTGTCCAATGAGATGTCTCCATTGCGTAAAGGCATCTGCTGCTGGGCCTGATGACATAAGGTCAGTCCCCTAGACCCACATGATGAAAGGAGAGAACCCAAGAGCCAAAAAGTTGAACTCTGACTTCCACAAGTACATTTTGCCACAGACAACCAGACACATACACATGAACATATACAAAGAAAATAATAAAGAAGAAATTAAGTTTTTAAAGATTGTTATTTAGCATTGCTGCATTTTGATCTTTTATGTACATTTATACATATAGATTTATATTAAAGGCAATTGCATAAGTATTAATATGAGCATTCACATTTAACAAGTATAAGACCTATAATTCTGATGTAGATCTCAATGAAAACTATTTTTTGCTATTAAGATTACACAGTCATTTCAGCCCCAACAGACCCATCAATTTTATAAAACACATTAAAGAGAAAGAGCATTAGTCGTGAAACAGCCTAGAGACCCACAGAGCCAGGCAGCTAAATTCCTCTCTACGTCATCCGTTTCATAAAAGGAACAAAAAGAAAATTTCAGCATTCACTACAATTCAGTCCTTACCATCTCTGCATTCAAAAATTTAGATTATACTTACATATGATATGATCCCCTAGGGTGAATTTTAATGCTTAGTATATGAAAAAATACTAAAAACCCATGACTATTTTCCAAAGACTTAGTTAAAATTGGTTTTAGATACTGACCAGATGTTCCCTTTTCCTGCTTACTCATTCCATCTTACTGTGTGATGCATCCTCAGCCTATTCCTAAGCCAAGGGAGTTTCTCGGTGTACCATATTGCGGAGGCTTTCATCAATGAGAGCAAGGAAGCTCGACCTGGGTGCGCAAATTGCTGCATGGCAGAGCTCTTGTCTCTCCCAACAGAAGCCGTTCCAATGCCCTGTCTAATGTGATCAGAGAGGAAGTCTATGAACTGTTTGAATTGGAATGAAAAACCGTAATGACAACGTTTATAACATCTGTCACATTAGATTTGCTTGGTCTCTATATCTCTCTCTGGAATAATAGTGATTTATACAAATTGCTTCTCGCTGCAATTTATATCCATGTAAAGATGCCACCAGATATATGGAGGATTTTATTTGCTTCGAACTGAATGCCTGTTTAATTGTATTTGCCACTAAATGAAAATACTACCCTCTGGCGTATCTGTTCAGATATAATGGTTAATTTATTTTTCCAGTTTTATAACTTCATCCTCTTCTACTTGTTTGGCACTTGAATGCATAACTCTTCCTTTGGTGTGTATGCATATGTGTACATGTGACACCTTCATCTTACATGCCTAATAGTGATAGCTTTATTTTTCAAGGAATGTTGTTGCCGTTGTAGCTATTTTTTCTCTTGTGGAAGACAGAAACCCTTTTGGCTAGTATTACTATAGCAATTATTCCACTGCAGAGGGCAGGATTTAATTTTGTCGGGTGAAGAACATTTGATAACTGGGGATATTTTTGTCCTGACGAGTGCAGAATGGTGCTTCCCCAGTGTATGAAGGTCAGAGACGCTGTTAAGCATCTTGCAGCCCTCGGGACAGTTTTCCACAATACTCTACCCTGTCCTCATGGCAGTAGTGCAGATGTTGATCAACACTGAGTGGCATGGCTCTGTCCTTAGTGAAATGGTGTTGCACCACGGGGATCTGTTCATATAAACCCAGACACGTCCACTGTGAGGAAATAGCTATTTGTAATCCAGCGATCAACTGGCCTACTATATACTATACAAATGAGTATTCAGGAAATCTCACCATTTTTCCTTTCTTCCTTGGGCTTCACTGACTACTCCTATGTTTCCCCCTGTAGGGAAAGCCCAGGGACTTTGCCTTTTCTCAGAGAGTCTTCATGAAAAAAATCTGGGGGAAAGCTCTGCATTGCTACACTCATAGACCAGAGCATCTCTCAACCCACATCAGGGAAGCATCTCCTTGTCATAGATGTGATTAACCTAGGGACCCTCAACTGGCCAATATACAAAGAAGAAAATAAGAGGCTGTGGAAAATAGATTGTGGAGTATTCAGCCCTAAATGTGACGTATGTATCATATCACACTGCTCTTTGCAAAGCCCAGGCATCCTCATGGAAGAGGAGGCAGGAAGATAATAAGAACCAGAGACGGTAGATGACATTAAGAAAGCAGTGTTTTCTGGACACACAGGATGGTTGTACCTGTGAACTCACATCAGTTGTGACGGCAAACACAAGACCTGCTGAAGCTCAAGTCAGATAAGATCCCTGCCTGATCTGGGGGATGGTGGGGATGAGATCCACCATTCATTGAGGAATTACCGTTATTTGATGAGATCAGAGTCAATTTTCTTTAATGATGGAAAGGTCGAGCACATGTGAAGGCGAGCACCACTCCTGAGACTAGATGAGCAACACAAACTAGATTAATGGAGGGGAGGGGGGATGGTGGGAAGGTGGTTATATGAGAAGTTGGGGAGGATGAGTGAATATGTTCAAATTACATCATTTGAAATTCTAAAAGAATCAAAAGTATTATTCAAAAATCGATATAAATGAAAGAGATCCAGAACTCAGAGACAGTGGCAACTTTTGGCTCTGGTTGCTTATGATGCAGCCCCTGCCCCAGAGTCTCCTCTCTGCAGTGCACTGTTTCACTCTAGTTTCTCACTGATTTTTGCTCTTCTTCTTCCTTCGTGGCCCAGGCTAGGACCCAGCACCTCTCCTTGCTGAATTTGTCCCTTTGAGCATACCATCCACTTTCTGACTTCACCCCTCCTCTCTACGTGATAACTGAAACTGGAATTTTAGCCCTAGTCTCTTTTTCTTTTCTGAACTACAAATTTGCTTTTCTACAACCAGCCTGCTTTGTCCAACTCTGTTGCTTTGCTTACAGGCACTTAGCTTAATCTTCTGCTTTGAATCTATTGCCTCTATGAACTCAATGTTAAACTGTATGTCATATTCTTTCTATCCTAAAGGTGTTTTCAATAATATTTGTTTTCTTTCTCTTGTACCTAAATAGTCACAAGAATTTTCCACACATGACATACTCTAGTTACTAAAATGCTTGGTGAAAACTCTGACTTCTGATCCTAAACCTTCTTTCTGCTTCAATATTGTGCACAGCCCAGGCTCTTTCACCTTGAATATGAACTAATCCAGTTCCTAGTTATGAGTATTTTATATATTTCACAGTGTGTGATATTTGAGGTTATACTCTACTCTCTTTGTTATTTATCATATCGTGTCCAGTCAAAAGCCCCTGTAAAATAATCCCAGGCTCTTCCACCTATACGATCACCTTCCTGTCCTGAAGTAACCTGTGCTCCCTGACCTCCGATGTGATCTTCATCACCCCTGTGCCCCTTCAAATTCATCATCATTTTCCTCCCCTGAAGTAGTCCCATGCTCTTCCACTTCATCCTTCATATTCCAATACAGAAGCACCACACTGTTCCTCTCCCTCCATCATCTTCCCCTCCTGAAGCACATCTGTGCTCTTCCATCTCTAACACCATCTACTCCTGAAACATTCCTGAGGTCTTCATCTGCATCATGATGCTTTTCACAACACCTATAACCCTTCACTTCTGCCATCCTCCGCATGAATCACTCCTTAGCTCTTCTACCTACACCATCATCTTCTTCTCCTGGAATAACCCTTTGCCCCTTCACCATAACAATCCTCTCCTATACCACCCGCATGCGGCGCCACCTCCAACAGCAACCACCTTTCTTGGACCACCCCTCTATTATCTTATCTGGGAATCACCATTTTCTATTGATTGCCCAATAAATTTTGGTTATTTATTCTTTATCTTTTTTTCATTGCTAAATAAACTACATGTTTTGTGGAAGGGAATCAGTCATGTTTTACTGATAGTTTTTGTTTGTTTGTTTCAGAAACAGTAAATATAAAATACTGCAAGCTATTATTTTTAAATAACTACTTACCCAATTATTCATCTTTAGCTGCTAGACAACACTGGTTTAACACATAAAGTTAAATCCATCTTCCAACACCAGCTTCCTTACTTACAGTACCTTACTTTTGTAAAGGTAGACGCCTTTTCTTCTTTGATAAACTTACCAAAATAGAAATGAAAACAAAAGAGACTTCAGCCATATTTTGATCTTATTTTGATCAAAAATATCAAAAGCATCAAAACCTTTTCTTTCTCTTTCTATTTTTGGGATACCAGATTATCACTGTACAATTTTATGTATATTTTATGTTGATCGCTTTATCAAACTGTCTATTTCTTGAGCCTTTTGTGTTTTCAGAGAAATAACCATGGATTGGATGCTGTTTCTGTTCTGTGTACAACCTAGGTACTAACTGAAGAATACTCAGCCACAAATGACAGGAGAGGGGTTGGAAAAACTGTGACCACGAGGAGGATACAAGGAATCCAGTGTCCCCTGGGCATGACAGGACCACCGTACACGTAAACTCACAGCAGCGGTCATCGTTGTACAAGACCTGGATGAGATCAAGCCAGTCAACATTCCAACACATAGGGTCCGAGCCCATCAGCCTCCACCAATAGCTGAGGATCTATAGGCAGTTAACAGCTTCTAGAGGAGAGAGTCAGTTTCTCTAAGAGCATGGACTCTGGCAGGTGAGTCACATGGCAGTAGATGGCCCCACATCCATGAACATGTGAGCATCACAAACTAACTGAGGTGATATGAAAAACAGTAAGTGAAGACAAGAAGTGGAGAGGGCATGGAAGCTTGGGATGATCTGAGAAGCATCAGGGGGACGAGTGGGGGTGAATATATATACATGTATAGGATCATCAAAGAGTTAATAGAAATGAAATATCTTAAAAATCAATAATTCACAAATACAAATTATTTATGGCTACAGAATTATGAAGTTCAGAGCTAAATGCAAACATAGGCAGCTTAGCATTGGAGATGAGACTCCTAAACCCTTAGTTAGGAGGCTGAGTAAGGGGGCTCTGGTCAAGTGGGGTCACAGAGCCAGACTCTGTCAGAAGGAAAAAAAAATGGAAAGAAACAAAACCCACAGAATTTAAATAAATAAATAAATAAATAAATAAACAAACAAAGAGAAACCCGCGTAACTTGAACCAATTGCATCCATATTCTATTACTACTAAATTGAAAATGTGTTTCCTATTCATTTTCTGTGGAAGAAAACTCATATATTTTGGATTTGAGATTGTCCGGTTCTCCCAATGACTCTCTGATCTGATTCTCTTCAGTCTCAAACTTCACTTCCTCATGGTCAGACTCTTTATTCTGTCTGATGCTCTGCCCCTACCCACTGCCCCTGCTTCTACAACTCCCTCAGCCCTTCAGCCATCTAAGATAATTCACTGAGTCAGAAGCAGGAAAATAATAGTAGTTCATAAGTCGGACAGAGCCTATGAAGTCCTGACTTCATGGTGTTTTAAAAGAAGATATCAGCAGTTGTACCAAGAAGAGTCAGAGTCCTAATTCTAGGACAATAGAAAAATCTGGCAGATCTGTGTCTGCATGTTGGCTCTCTCCCATTGTAGGGAGTTCATCAGTTTCTATTCTGCTTAGAAAGAACAGATTCCACTCTCCCTACTGCATGTCCACTACAGATGCAAAACTACACTCACCATGCCACCTTGTTACTACTGTTTTGTTTTTGTTTTGCATTTGTATATTCCCTTTAAAAATGGAGCTAAAGAAATTAAAGTCGGCTTTGCTATCCCATCACTATACAAGTTTGGAAAATAAAATGGCTTTGTACGATTGAGGAAACAAAATTCAGTAAAATATTATTTATGTTTAAGCAATTATTTCTTGTCAAAGACATGAAAATGAACAAATAAGATCCAGTCCATAAGGAAATGAATATAGCTGATGTCCACAACATGGAAGCCAGTTCCAGCACACTATTCCTTTAAATATTTGCTGGGTCTCAGGAAGAGGGTGGTGTTACCTCCATTTAAGAGACAAGGAAATTGAGGATCAAGGATAATCAATAAATTGCCTCAGAACACTTGAAGATGAAAGTGTTTACCAATGTAACCAGTAGTCCATACTAAGAAACTGAGGTAAAATTTCTAAGTACTTCCCATACAACATCACATGTATGTGATCACAAATAGGTTTATTATATAATGAATTGTCACAGAATCACCATGTTCTGTTCTTATTGCCTAAAGAGTCACTCTATCAGTCCTGTATGAACACTTTCTTTCATCTGCTATTGCAAAATAAATAAAAAGCAAACACATTCTTGCTTCTAATGATTTTTACAAAAGCATACTAGAAGCCATGGTCACAAAAGACTGCAGAATAGAATTTGTTGAAAGCAAACACCTGGAGAGAAGAGCTAAGTGCAGGCAGGGCATGCTGGACCTCATCAGAATAAAGGTGAGTCCTTCTCTATCATTCACCTTGATGCTCATAGCTCTGTTGACCACACAGAGCAAACCTTGGAGTTCACATTTCTCCAGCATTCATTGTGAGGTTCAACTTGGAGCCTGGCAACCATCCTTTACAGGCAATTGTCACCTGTTGAGTATCAAGAACCTTAGTGTGTCCAAGAGCATTTACTAGGAATTCAATGTGTTTAATGTCAATTAACCATGTAGTATTCAATGGAAGGATTTCTGAATTTGCTGTTGGTCATATAGTGAATGAGACATGGGAAACAGAGGTTCTGATTTAGAATTAGGGATGACAAAAATATGGGGCTATTTCCTGAAGAAGGCCTAGAAAGTGAAGGTATGTGGTTACCAAGAAAGAAGGGTCCTGTATGAAGATCCCTTGGTTTAAAGAAGTTGCACACAGTGTTCGTCATTCACTGCGCCGCGTTCCACAATCATCTTTTCCCTCACTAACCTGCATGAGCATCTTGTTTACTCTGCAAACCTTTCACAGTTGGATCTTTAGACCTATGAGGAAATCATATCATATGCTAATCCTAACTTGAGCAGACACACAGAACGACAGCAGAGAGTGCAAAGGGAAGTGTGTGCAGTAACTAAAACGGGCTGTTTGTTTGCTTCCATCACTGATTTGTTTACATACACACACACATGTCATGGAGTTAGTTGCTTTTTCTAATAATTACTTAAGCTAGTTACCTGTTTATGGAGGAATACTTCCTACCATACACAGAGAGTAATTTTTAATTGCTGTGGCAGATACTGCTAATTGTTATTCAATATCTGGTGTAGGCAGAGACTAGTCATTTGGTTCCCTGCCATCCAGACCTAAACAACTACACAGAAACTATACTAATTGCAACACTGCTTGGCCTATTGCTCAGGCTTCTTATTAACTAACTCTTATATCTTAAATTAACCTATTTCTATTAATCTATGTATTGCTGCAAGACTCGTGGTTTACTGGTAAGGTGCTCTGGCGTCTTTCTCCTTCAGCAGTTACATGGTGTCTCTCTGACTCCAGCCTCTTTTCTTCTCTGTCTCTGCATGGAATTTCTCCCTTGCTCTATTCTGCAATCGGCCCAAAGCAGCTTCTTAATTAACCAATGGTAATAAAACATATTCACAGCATACAGAGGGCCATCCCACATCACCCAGATCTCTATTTCTCCCATAAAATATAAAACTCTGTTTTTATGTAGAGTGATGCTATTACTTTCCCATGGACTTTCTCAAGTTGTCCTTTTAAGAGGGCGTGGGCCGTGTGTGTGTGTGTGTGTGTGTGTGTGTGTGTGTGTGTGTGCATGTGTGAATACCAGAGTGACACACACAGAAGAGCTGTGTAAGGGTGATAACAAAGTCATCCAGGGGAGGTTCACAGTGTTGCAGATCTTGATTCATTTACTTATTATATGTGTGGAAAACAAGATAGCTTGAACTCTGGAGAGTTCACGAAGCAAACTTAGGAATAGAAGCACTGAGAAAAGACATGTTAGAAAAACCCTGGGACTTAGGCAGCTGAACAATAAATGAGCTCATTGTAAGAACCTAGGATGTTTAAAACGTAAAATGTGAGTATCCTTAGTAGTTTTAAACACAAGGAATTCTGCTTACAAATGATTCTTCCTTCTAGAGGTTTACAAACATGCTTGCCACTGATATAAGTAGTAGTATATTCATATATTTTAATCCTGTGACTTTTATTCATAGGATAGTTTGCCCATTTATATTTGCATAAGTAAATTTTTCACTTCCTTCATCTGAAGGCTATTGTGTAAAGACAAGGAAGCTCCTAACAAGCATTTAATTGCATTTGTCTTAAAATTTTAAACACATAACGTTATTTTGGTTTAAACAGTTAACATAATATGTACTCTCTTAAAAATAGATCGACAATGTAGTATGCCTTAACATAGCAAGTTATTACGTATTAGACATTTATAACTTTTTACATTGCATAATTGAAATCTCACGCCCATGGTTTAGTAACTCCTGCTTCTCTTCCTGTAGTTCCTGGAAACTCTCAATCCTCTTTGATCTTCTGAGTTTGACTAATTTAAATATGTGATTGCATCAGAATCATGCAGTCTGTCTTCTTATGACTGACTTATTTCATTTAGCAAACTGTCCTTAAGTTGTATCTAAGCTCTTGTGTATTTCAGTATTCTTTAATCCTTTATCAGATTTCCCTATATGTGTAACCTTCAGTTTCTTTATCCATCTAGCTACTGGTAAACAGTTATTCTCATACCATAGGTAATGTTATTAGTGCTTGAATGAACATAGTGGGCTCAAAATCCTCTAGTTATCACCAATCTCTACTTCTATATGGTGTTCAAGTTTTACATTTAAGTGAGAACAAACAGTACCTGTCTCTTTACACCTGCCATTTTTTTTTTATTTAACTTGATGCTCTTCCGGCTCGTGCACATGGATACAATGGTCATCACAGAGAATAATACTCCACTGGGTGTGTGCACCATGTTTCTCTCTTCATGTGCCTGTGGATGTGACACGGAATTGTGTCTTTGGTGACTGGGAAAAGTGTCACAGTGAACACAGGATTCAGGTATCACTTTGACGGACTGGCTTCCTTTGATGGTGATCGTGGGTCTTTCTAATTCCAGAGTTTTAAGAACTTCCATATTATTTTCATAAAGCTATGCTAATTCTCACCCTCATGAACAGTGTATGGATACTTTTCTCTCTCCAGACACACATTCTCGTTAACATTTTTTGCCATCTTTGTAAAAAAAGCCACTCTTACTGGAGTGGGATGCTAGTTCATGCCTTGAAGTTTCATTTTCCTAATGGTTGGTGACATTGGGGCTTTCTATGGACTTGTTGGCCATGGACTAGCATATCCCCAACCGAGAAATGTCTATTCAGATAATTTGCCCATTTTTTCCACAGGATTTTTATTTTTCTGCTTTAGATTGAGACTCTTATATAGTCTGAATATTAATCCCTTTTCCATGAATACTCTGAAAATATTTCTCTTCCATTCTGCAGTTTATCTATTTACTCTGTTGGGTTCCTTGCTACTTAAAAGCCTTTTAGTTTAATGTAGCCTGATTTATCATTTTCTCCCCTGTTGTCTATATTTTAGGATTATACATTAAAATGTTTACCCAGACTCACAGCCACAAGAATTTGTCTTTTTATTTATATTCTTGGTTGGTCCGAATCCTCAGGAATCCCTTTTTAAATCATATGTACAATGTGTAGTCCCAGCAAACTCCTCTGAAGAGCCTGTGGGAGAGCAGGTTCGTGAGACAGAGCAGTGGCCCCTGAAGATGCTCTTCCTAGACCTTGGGAACTAGAATACTTTTCCTTCCATGGTGGGAGGTACTTGGTAGATGTGATTAAGCTGACACCATGCTCCATGGTCTTTCCCAGGCCCATCCATTCACAAGGGTCCTAGGGGCAGGAGGAAAGGAAGGTGTGCCCTCAGAAGCAAGGTGCCAAGTGACAGAAGGCTGCCAGCCTTGGAGGTCACCTGGAGAATGCTAACTCGGCTTTAGGAATGCTTTGGGCTTTGTTGGTCTGAGCAGGAATTTCATTTCCCAGGACGCCAAGGCTTTGGTCATCATTTAATAATCTCTATGCTGCCTTTACTTCTGCCTTCTCCCTCCGAGCTGTCTCTCATGTGCACGTTATTCCTCTACGTGACACCCTCAGGTTTCCTTCGGGCTCATGTTGACCTTGTTATTGCTCAGGGTGAAAATTTACAGCAACTTCTAGTTTTCTGTTTCTCCCCTCTGATCAGGCTGCTGTTGGATCTCCTTAGTGAATTTGTCTTCTCCATTCTCAGGCTCTGCGCCGCCATCATGTCGGCTGGGTACTTTGTTGTATTTTCTAAGTCGGAGCTGAAATTCTCAGTTTCTGTCCTACCATTCTGACTTCAGTGAACATCTTGATAATTGTCCATCTGAGTTCCTTCAGGTAAGTTATACAGCTCAACACCATAAGTTTTGGTTTATAGGTAATTTTTATGAGTTCCATAATATATTTCCCTATTGTTACAAACCAGTCTCAGGAGACTGCCTTTTCCAGTTGGTCTGTCCCGAGATCCTAGAAGCCCCTAAGTCCTGTGCTGCTTTAACCTGATCATAGTAGCGCACAGGCATCTACCGTGTTCTCTGTACTTCCATTGCTGTGAGAGACACTGAAGTTAGCTCCTCAGGTCATGTCCACAGAAGTCACAACCATGGGAACTTGGCCATATTTCCCTTGTGATGGGGGAAAGCTAAAACCTGTGACTTTCTCCCCACCATCTCTGTCTGTGCTCGGCTGAGTGGGAACTCCATGGTAGCAGGACATGTGCTACATCAAGCAACTCTCTTCCTTCTCAACAGTGGCTAGAGCATCCTTCTTGTCCTTCATACAATCCCCAGAATAGCTGTGGCCTTGGGTAGAGTGAGTTGCTTTCCCTACAAAGAGAAAAGCTGGGGCCTGGTGTGTGTTTCCTCCTAAAATTACAATATGATCAGGGATAAGCATTCTAACAAAAAAAAAGTGTCTTAGATTTCCCTAAAGGCACCTATGCATGCTGATGATGTGGGAGTCCCCTCTGTGTGCTGTGATTAGCATTAATGAATAAAGAAACTGCTTTGGACCTATGCAAGGCAGAACTTAGTTAGGCAGGGAAAACTAGGTTGAATGCTGGGAGAAAGAAGGGAGGAGTCAGAGAGAAGCAATGGAGCCTCTGGAGACAGATGCTGGGAACTTTAGCTGGTAAGCCACAGCCTCATGGCGATACACAGATTACTAAAAATGGGTAAAACTAAGACGTAAGTGTTAATGGGCCAAGCAGTGGTTTAATTAATACAGTTTCTATGTGATTATTTCAGGTCTAAGCTAGCTGGGCAACAAGGAACCAACAAATTCTCTCCTCCTACATGTTGGTTTCTTTTTTGTTTGTTTGTTTGTTTGTTTGTTTGTCCAAGCCAAGGAACAGGAGCCTCTCATCTAGTTTCTGAATTCTCACAGAAGGAGCTGTCCACGCATGGCATGTTTCCTTTTCTAAGTTACTACTTGACATTGTTCTACCAGAAATATCACCAGCAAAGCAGTAGTGAAGCCAGTAAACCCGTTATCATTGTCACTTTAATAAATTTAATTTCTGTAATTGCTAAAAAAGAATTGGCCTAATATTTTTTCTGTCCTTCACTGAAATTCTATTTGTGTGAAGCAACAAAGAACTATGATTAAAAAAATAAACAAAGAAAACTGCTACCTCTTCTCTCCCCCAAGTAGGGATGGATGGTGGTGAGACATGACAAATCTGGTGTAAAGCAGGAATTCCTACGGAGCACCCCTGGAGGCAGCCCTAGCTCCAGGCTTTGGCTCCAGCCATTGCATTAGCTCCACCCACCTCTATGCTCCCCCTCTACTGACTCAGGGTCTCACTATGGAGCCCAGGTTAGCCTGGAAATCATGATTCTCCTACCTCAGCTTCTGAAATGCTAGAATTACCGTGAAAGAGCACCATGGCCACCTGGGTGCAGTCTCTTTTAAGTAGGGTAGTGCAAGAGACTCGCGCCCTTTTACTCACAGTCTCCTCTCCCTTCCTCTCTCAGACGAGACTGAAGACTGGTACAGGACTAGGTCTCTTAAGATCTGGAAGAGAAAGTAAACAAAATAGGAGAAGTTGGATGCAGATCACCTTCAAACAGCAGGCATGGACTTGCAAATGCTGCATACCGACCTCCCATTGTGTGTGCAAACTAGAAATACAAACTTGGTTAAGTTACAGACAGCTAAGGAGAAAATTCAATTCCCAAGTTTGGTGGCTGTCAGGAAATAAGTAGATGCAGGAACTGGAGGGTGTGTGAAGTTGAGTGCAGGGCATTCTTCATAACTGTCTTTGTGACCGCTAGCAGCACCTCCAGTTCAGTTGCAAGATCTTTTCTCATTATTTCTTTAACTGGGAGAGGAATAGTAGCCATCCATTCTCTTTCTGTCCCATCCTTTAACAAAGATGTTCTTTCCTTGGGGAACCAGCCCTTAGCATCTTACCCATAGGTAGTTTAGAGACTGGCTTCTACTTTTAGTCTCTTCCCTGACTTCCAATCCCATTTCCTTAGCATTTCATTATCTCCTCCTCATCCTTCTCCCCTTTGCTTTTTATCTCACTTCTTACCTTTAGTCTTCCTGAATTTTCTTTTAATGTAATCAATGATTTCATTTCATGTTTACAGAATACAACTGTAAAGATTTATTCTTTATCTTCACACACACACGCACACACATGCACACATACATGCATGCACACACAAAGATGCTTGTGCTCTTCCCACTGAAATTGTAGAAATGTGAAGAGCCATTTTAATAGTGACCCAAGATAAAAACTGATGACTAATTTGCTTTCAGAAAGTGTATAATTAATCCTGGGTAGTATTCTCTAGAGAGAATATTCCTAACAAAATGGAAAGATCACCTATTGTTTATTTGAAAAACATAGGGAG
The DNA here is from genome assembly GCF_982192425.1 of Myodes glareolus. Lineage (NCBI taxonomy): Eukaryota > Metazoa > Chordata > Mammalia > Rodentia > Cricetidae > Myodes > Myodes glareolus. Next base: position 93,991,563 of record NC_142030.1, on the reverse strand, counting down.
GAAGAAAAACCTTCTTGATCACAATAATTTTCATCTTTCTTCTGGTTCAGATCTGAAGCACATTCCTCCACCTCGGCATTAGACAAGCTGTGACGTTGTGGCGGACTGGATACCTCTAAAATTATCTCTAATTCTCTAATGAGCTTTGATATCACAGCTTTGTCTGCACCTTCTTCCTCCAGGTCTGTCCCCATGAGAAGGGGAACCTAATCAAATCGTCACTGTGATTCAGTCTTCGTGACGATTTGTGTAGTAGTGCACATGGGTCTTGCTGCTAAGCAGCGTCCTCAGGTAAGCCTGGGTGGGCAGGAAAGGGGACCTCCACATTATTCTACTACTCACTCATAACTTCACAGTCTTGTACCGCATTCTGAGGGCACTTCATGGCTTATTACCTCAGGGTTATTTCCCTACAGTAAATGGGGCTTTCTTGACATAAAAATGCCACCCAGTGGCTAAGTGAACATAAAAAAAAATCTGCTTTGACTCAAAGAAATGAAACTTAGTTCCCGCAGCCTGTACTCTGAAAGGAAAATGACGAAGATGGAAATGGAATAATAATGAAACTTCAGAGAGAAGACTGCTTCTCATTGATTTAACAGACGACTCTGGTCCCATTACATGAGCACAGATTAGTGCTATGCTTTGACTCACAAGCTAGGTTGTCAGAAATAGTTGAGCATTATGATGCAATACTGCTGTGCCACTGAACACTCTCTAGAAGCATGTTCTCAAAAACACCAGGAGTAGGTTTGAAGGAACTTTGTTGCTTCTGTTAGATTAGAAAGAAACAGAACAAAACAAAACTGGCTGTTGTCAGTATGGCAGTCCATCTCTCCTGAGTGGACTTCTCCACACAGCTGACTCCATGATCCAGAAGTTTCTGTTAACGTCCTGTATGTCTTAGGAGCCCAAGCCCTTCACTTTAAAAGGAGACTATATCATTACACACGTTCTCAGTCTTAGAAGAAAGCAGAGACCTGTGAAGATTCTTGCTTCGGCACAACCTCATGTGGGTTGTGGGAGGTGTGAGACACTACACCAGACATCTGGTTGAGATTTAGGCCTGGAAGTTTTGGGATAATTAGGACTTGGCACTTGAAATCAGGGTGCATTGGAACTTTCCCCAGGGGCCATATTTGCACTTTTTTTAAATCATAGACCACAAGGCCCAAGTATCAACAGTCTGACTTCTGCTGCCTCCCAGTATCTGCAGAGCTCAAAGCCTAAGGTCACCCAAGCTCCACCCATGTGGAGGTGAGGAGGCGGTCACTGTCATTTGTTTATCTTCTGCCCCTGACTGCTTTCCTGCTGCCCAGAAAGCCTGTGAGATGCTTCATTCTTCCCACCCAAATTGTACTTCAAATCATTTCTTCTGCCACCATCTTTTACTGCCTGGCTCTCTGGGAACTCAGGTTTCTAAGCAAAAGTAAAATGGGTCCAAACATAGCAGTCTGGCCCACATGGTCTTCAGACCTGGCAAAGGTGGGCAGAGTGACTGAAAAGCAATGTAGATGAAGAGGAAGTTGTTTCTGTTTTTGTGATTGTTACTGTTGTTATTAGTAATGACACACTTTCTCATCCCCAGGCTGCCCCTTGAGTTTAGAAAGTGTTGCAATAATCTGTCCAATTAGAGCCTTGGGGTTTAGAATTAGATTTTCACTAGAAAAGGATGCCACTTGGTATATTTCTGTCAGGTAAAAAGGAAGCTCCAATTCCCCAAAAGGCAGTTCACATATCCAGAAATGAGCTCAACCTGGACTGTATGAGGATTTATGGCAGTTAAATAAAAGTTGGTATTCCTCAGAAACTTGTGAAGCCGGTTCCCTGTACCAAAAGATGTCATTTCCCCCTGGTGAAAGGGCTATACCTATGGCACCTACAAGCATATCAAAGACCATGCTGGCTTCTAGGCTCCCTCAGTACCACAAATACCTGTTATATATTTGAAAGTCCCTGATATCACCCTTCTCCCCTCTTCTCCAACCTAAACTCCTTCCAGCTCATAGCTTCACCCCTGCCCCAGCTACTCATTCTTCCTATAACCCAGCTGTTCTTGCTGTGCTCCCTCTAGCGCTGCTTCTGCTGCTCTCGCCGTGCTCCCTCTAGCACTGCTTCTGCTGCTCTCGCCATGTTCCCTCTAGCACTGCGTCTGCTGCTCTCACTGTGCTCCCTCTAGCGCTGCTTCTGCAGCTCTCACTATGCTCCCTCTAGCACTGCTTCTGCTGCTCTTTCTGGGTTTTCTCTGTTCTGTATCTTCTGCTAGTCTCTCCTTTCTTGCAGTTAGCCCTGACTCTGTCCAGACTGATGTTCAGTCTTCTTTCTCTCTCTGTTTAGGATTTTTCCAGACGGCTCTGGCTGTTCTCTGTCTCATATCTACAATATCACTTTCTAAGTCATTCCATGGAGCCCAGTTTCTGTATAGTTGAGTGCATCTTTCAGTGAAAGGCCACATGCATTTCCAAATGGGTTGAGGAGCTTGCCATTTAGGCCTGGAAGTTGTTTTGGGATAATTAGGACTCCTCACTTGAAGACAGGGTGCATTGGAACTTTCACCGCGGGCCACATTTGCACTTCAGTTCTTCCTTGTTGTTATACCTTGAAACCTTTGTTTGTTTGTCTTTTGCCTGTTTGTTTCCTAAGGAGAAGAGAGAAGACTTGGATTTGGGAAGGTCAGGAGAACCTGGGAGGAGATGGGGAGAGAAAACAGTCACCAGACTATATCGTATGAAAAAAATTGTTTCAGTTTAAAAAGGAGGAATCAGAAAAGGTCTGGGACTTCCTGCCAGCCTGACAGGACTTGAGGAGGAGAGAGAAGGACACCCAGAATCTCCTTTACTCCGTGACAAGCACCGCCTTTATAGAAGAGGGACCCTGCTAGGATGTGCTCTTCCATTTGAAACAGTTTCTTTCATCTGCACATCTCTTTGCAATTTAAATCGGCTGCTAGTACAGAAGCAGCAAATGAGTGCAGTTAGTGAGTGATTAACGACAGCTAATTCGGTCCCCAGAGCTTCTCTGAGCTGAGTCAAGAGAATTCACATGCAGTGAGCAGCATTGGCTCTGAGAATAGAGCCTCAGCCTCTGCTCAAGATCATGGACGTGCTAGGGCTTCACAGAAATGATGGGTCTGTGCTATTTTAAAGACTGAGTAATTTTAGAGATCTTCTAGGGCTAGATATGCTTCCGGCTTCATTACAAACAGTCATGTGACCAGGAGGCTGGGGTAACACAGACAGAATCTGTGCCTGTGAATTTGCAAACTCTTAAGAACCCAGAAGCCTTTATATCAGCTTCCAGAACATTTGGCAGGATACGTTTATCCTTGGGCAATGGACTAGCCCATCTTTGGGGAAGCTTGTTAGATTTAGGTTCTGAACACGAGCCTGTAAGAATATGTCATGTTAAGACACTTGTCTCTGGAGGTTCTTAAAAATATTGATAATAGGGAGTAAGTGTGGAGATTTGGTTCTGTGTGAAATATGAAGTGTCATATCTCTTGAATAAACTAGGAATGTAGAAAGAGAAGAAAGGAAAAACTGCTGACAGCGCTGAGGGAAATCCCAGCCTCTGTAGGAAGAATTCAGCCGGCCAGGTGTCTGCATTAAGCGCCCCAATCTATCATAGTGTCTGTATTTGATTTTAAATATCATACAATTGTGTGTCAATCTACAACAGGACACTCAGTAAATATTTAATATTCCTTTGTTGAGTATACAAGCCATAGACTTCAGCTGTCTTTATCTCTAATCAATATCAGAGTTGCTGAATGTGAAGATACAAATGGTAAAGAGGATCTTCATCAATGGAGTGAACCATGTGTAAGACAACTGGAACTCAGAGTAGCTACTGTGTGCAAGTCGGGCAAGACAGTGCAGCGGTTCCTTGTGAACTTGCGGAGGCTGTATGAAGTTTGACAAGAATTCGATCTACTTGATGGAAAATTACCCAGCTCTATCCTAGGAACCTGAGGTCAAGATGTTCAGCTAGTTTATCTTGACTTCTGTTAAACTGACTGCTTGTGCAAAGACCTCAGCTCCATCTAACTGCTTGTCTTAGCTTCTGTAACACTGCTTGTCTGTGCAAAGTCTCCCCCGGCAGCTGCCTTGCTCTAAACAGTCAGAGCACATGAGTCCTGAATGAGGGTAGTTCCTGCTGGCTGGAATAAAGACTTTCAGTTGGCTCTAGACTGAGTGGTCTACTCCGGTAGGCTCCCTGTAACAACTGTTTCTGGCACTATGTTCTAATCCCAAACTTCTGTGGGAATACAAAATAAGAATTAATAAGCCCAGCAACTTTACTACTACAGAACACTGGTGTAGACTTCAGTTCTGAGATTAAACCTGTATTTCATAACTGTATTAGTTAGGGTTATCAGAAACACTATATGTATGTGGAAGAGTTCACGTACCTGTGAGTACATATATGTGTATTTATATACTCACACGTGCATTGTGATGTGAAAGAGAAATATACATGAGATCATAGGCCGACAAAATTTGTCAAATTCCTGTAGTTAAATCTGTAGTTGATGGGGTTGATACTCAGGAAGAAGAGATGTCTCTGTCTGTTCCCTTGGCAAAAAAAAAAGTCACAAATCAAAAAATGAGTGAGTGGATGAATTGTCCCTACATAAGGGAGTGTTAGGGTTTTCTTCTGCTCAAGCCTGCTACTGAATGGAAAAGCCTCTCAACATCAGAAAGCAATCTGATGCTTTTGATATAATGATTTAAATATAAATACATCAATGACCCCCCCCACAGAAACATACAGAATAATATTTGACCAGAAATACCTCATCTTGTGACCTCCTCAGGTTGGCAAGTTGAGTATCACAACCTCCTATTTCAGAATTTGGACACGGTCACTCATTGCGATGTGGAATAAATATGGCGTCTAGGATGGTGCCACATCGCTCTTTAGTGGTCGTTTAGGTGCTATTGGAACAGGAATAGATAGAAGCCTTGTAGATAATCAATGAACTGAAAAATTTTCTAATTATTTTGCAGACATGGCTGCTAATAAATGCTGGTGTGTTTTTAATGTAACTGACATTTTAGTTGGGCGTATGTATGACAGATGCCAATTGCCTTTATCTCCCTTTGGACTAGTGGAGACTGCACAAAGCAAACCCACAGCACCCCACAGATGAGAAAATCCAGAGGGCAGTGTAGTTCCTGTGAAGCTATGGGGGGGATGGCTTTTTCTGAAAGGCCCTTTCCATCTCACAGAGGACCCCAAAGAGAGGCTTCAGTAACAAAAGGCAGAGCCCCAGGCATCAAGGAGGGACCAGAGCTTGCAGCAGCCCAGAGCTAATCTGAGAAGATGAAGACCGTAAAGTTAGCATCCATTAGAGACCATGGGGTTGAAGCCAGGCTTCTGCAGAGAGCTCTTGCTGAAGGCCATCCAGAACACTAGGGGGAAAACAGCCTTCTAGTCCTCAGGGGAAGCAGATGGGGGTAGGACTTCCCAGAAAAGAAACCAGAGAAGCCCAGCTTTAGCCACTTGTCACACTACAGAGCATTAATGTCACACTTATCGGAAATGTCAATGCATATCAAACCCACCAGATTGCCTGAGAGTTCTTTCTATGTGAAAATGAACTGTTATGCACTTCCTATTGTCTCTCCTTCATCCTGTCAGATACTCTGCAGTTAAAGAGATCTTTACATTCTGCTGCAAGATGAATGGACAAGAACTTGAAAATGACAGTTAAGGTTCCGGTGTCCAGCGTGGATGGCACAGGCAAGCAGCTCTGTGTGTTTGTGATGGAGCAATAGAATATGAAGGGAAGACTGCTTTAACAAGGCTCAGTTCTAACTTCCCTGTAAAACTAAGAACAGGATCCCAACAAACAGAATTAATGAATAGTTCAAAGGGATAGATGTTTCACTTAACATTGTATTTTTAATTTTGAATATAATTTTATTTTTGTTCTCTCTCTCTCTCTCTCTCTCTCTGTGTGTGTGTGTGTGTGTGTGTGTGTGTGTGTGTGTGTGTGTGTGTGTGGTGTGGGGTGTGTGTTTGTAATTAGCAATGAATGTAGCCTCCTTGTGACTAAGGAATCTCAAGCAAGGCTAAAGAGTGGAAAGAAGTAAAAAAGAGATGACAGAATTACTTTCACGTTTCTCCCTTAACTGGCTTTGCAGTACAAGAAATATATGGTCTAAGACTTAAAAGCAAGTGTTTCTGGAAGACAGGAAACCAAACAAACCGGAGTTCTTGCTTTAGAGAATCACTACATCAGTAACTAGCATTAAACCTAAATAGAAACTAGTAGATCATTTCCTTCCTAGACTAGCATCTTGTGTAATTGATATCTTTTGCTCCATCTACAGCCAGCCTTCTGTTCATTTCTTCCTATCTTATCTCCTCAGAGCAGCTGGGAAATGTTTGAACTCTTACTCTTTCCTTCTGAGATATTTTCCCCCATGTGACTGCTTATTGTGCTGATATGAGCTCCTGAGTGACTCTAAACCATTGACATTAAAGGAAGAATGTGTTCTTGGATGATCCCAACGGGGTGCCTGTGCAAGGACAGACCAGTGATCACAGCCTGCTCTGTCTCATCCACCTCCTCAGGCAGATTCTCAGGGTGGATTACAATGAGCCTGGCCATCTCATGGGCAAATCAAAGCAGCTTTGATGGCCAGTGTCTTCTTTGTCATGAATCAATGTTATTGAAGTCAAATGTTTGGGTGGAATTTACTCCACATTCTCATAAGCAATGTACATATCTCTGTGTAGTCTTGGAAAGATAAACACCATGGGGTCTTTGCATCATTGGTCAATTATGTATTTGGAGTTTTATTTTCTCAGCTAATTAAGCCTTTCTATTACATAAAAGGCTGTGTGCAAGAATCAGTAAGATTAGTAAGAAGAAAAAGCACCCAGCATGTTAACAGTTCTGGTGGAAGAATTTAGTTAACAAATACAGGGGAATAAAATCTTTATGAAAAAAACTCAAACTAGTTGGCTTTTTTCTATTCCCCAAAATTTAAGGTGAGAGACCCCCACCCCTTATTCTCTAAGAGATGAGAAGGAATTTCCTAGCAGAGTGTTTTAAAACCAAAAACCCCAGATTAACTTCATGTTCCCAGAGAAGATAGTGCCCACCCCACAACAGAGGAATTTCCAAAGCCCAAGGACTCCTGGCCACCTGGTGGAGGCTGACAAAGATGGCCTGACTCAGGGACAGAGTGACCTTGCTCTGAAAATAAAGAACAAGCTGACTAAACAGTATGGAAGAGAAAGCAAAAACCTTGCACCCCTGCCAGACCCCCTGACCGCCCAGAAGGGCTGCTTGTGATTTTAGCCTTTAAAAAAGCTAACCTTACAAAGGAACACTTAACTCCTCTCTCTGCCTCGCTGTGATGGGGTGTAGGAGACCGGGCTTCCGAGCTAGTTTGCAACTGCAATAAGGAAACCTTGCTTTTTGCAATCCGGTCTTCTCTGGTTCCTGGTGGTCTCTCTTGGAGTCGTAATCTGGGCACAACATTGGATCTGTGTGGAAGCTCTCTACCCATGTTAGGAATTCACTCACCAATGATTGAGGCCAAATTGAGAAGTGGGGAGGAGAGGGGAGGGGAGGGGAGGGGAGGGGAGGAGAGGAGAGGAGAAGAGAGGAGAAGAGAGGAGAAGAGAGGAGAAGAGAGGAGAAGAGAGGAGAAGAGAGGAGAAGAGAGGAGAAGAGAGGAGAAGAGAGGAGAAGAGAGGAGAAGAGAGAAGAGAGGAGAAGAGAGGAGAAGAGAGGAGAAGAGAGGAGAAGAGAGGAGAAGAGAGGAGAAGAGAGGAGAAGAGAGGAGAAGAGAAGAGAAGAGAAGAGAAGAGAAGAGAAGAGAAGAGAAGAGAAGAGAAGAGAAGAGAAGAGAAGAAAGGAAGAAAGGACATCTATCGACAAAACGATATCTGTTTCCTTCATGGCAATCATTCAGATCACTGAAATGATCCAAAGGAGAACAAGACAATAGAATGCTCATTTGAAAATGTCAACTGTAATAAATTCAAAGACACCTTTCAGCTTTATATTGCACCTAGCATCTAGCTTGTATCAACTCTTAGGGTTTTTTTTTCTTTTTTCAAATATATTTTAGATTGTCTTTATTTTTTAGACCGTATTTCTGCTTACCAATAACAGTAAGAATAAAATAATAAGAAACTCTAATAAAACTCCTTGCTTAGTCTTTACAATTTTTGCCTTGAAATGTTCGGATAATTTAAGACTCAATTTTAGAACTTCCCTGTACAAATTAGTTGTGTACCTACTATGCATTTTTTTGTGAGCAGTACATCAAATTTGGGTTGTATTTTTAATCTAACCTGACAGTGTACAGCAGTTTGATAATGGCCTGTAGCCCATTTTTATATGAATATGGATGTAATAAACCTGCCATTTAATTTCTATTTGATTCATTTTTCTTGCGTTACTCCATTGCTTCTTTTCTTTCTACTACTCTTAGAGTAGCAATATTTTTTAATTTCTCTCCTGGTTTTTTGTTCTACCACCTAACTTTATTTTCTTTAGTGCTTGCTCTACAGAGTATACTATGACCTTTGTAGTATTTATAAAGTACTTAGCATTGGTACACTTCTTGCAAACTATAGAAATCTTGCAACAGTATATTACTGGAGCTTAAAACTCTATCCTTTGCACTACTTTCATATGTTCATATCTATATTCATGTATATGGTATTGATACATTGTAAGATTTTGCTTTAAAAATATAAAATTTACATTTTCAAATATTATATTTGTGTAGCCATTTTTTAAATAAGAAAGTGTTTGACTTATGATTCCAGAGAGATAGTCTACCAGGGTGGGGACAGCACAGGGGACAGAGCAGGAAGCTGGCAGATCATACTTTCATCCATACACAAGAAGCAAATGTGTGTGTGTGTCAGGGGGTCTTGGGGAGAGGTTACCTTCAGAGACCTCCTCCTACAATCCCCATACCTCCTAAAACCTCTATAACCCCCACAGAGTGTCAACAACTGGAAACCAAGTTTTCTAGTACACAAGTCTATAGGGCATACTTCTCATTCAAGCACACAGAAGTGCAGTTTGTCAGATAATAGCATGGCTGCCCTTGCTTTTTTGTCTTTTGTTTGTTTGTCCATTAATTTATTTTGCCTTTTGTTTGTTCATTCTTTTATTTTTTTCTTAGAATCACCTATTTACTATAACACAAATAAGGAAACCTTAAGTTAAAGTATAAAGATTACAGTATTGGCCAAAGAATGTCGTCTTTATTATACAACATATGACCTGGCAATAAAAAAGCATTTTTTCCCTTTCCAGTAATACAAATGGCATGACTTGATATTAAAATAAGTTTGGATATAGCCCAACTAAAATTACCTGTTCCCTATTCAGAAAATTTTATTATAACTTAGTGTATCTTTACTAGCAAAATATTTAACCCTTAAGGTGTCAGTTATTTATAGTGATTCTAATACCAACATCAAGGGGGAAAATAGTTTTTAAAAAAAATGGCCCAAAAGCCATTCTAGATTGCAGCACCACACAGCCCAGAGAGAATGAATAGTGTTCTGTTTCCTCACACATTTCCATTTCCAGCGGTCTTCACTGCTCTTGGAAATCCAAGCTTTACCATCACACTCGGCTTTTCTTCCAAGTGAGTCACTCTTATTTCCTGCCATGAAAGACACTTGAAATAAATCATCTTTCTCCTTGACCTAAAAATGTCTTTGTTTTTCATTTTTGTCATAACTTTTTTAAATACAGGATTTTTCAGAAATGTGAAGGTATCAGTCCATTTTGTTCTGGTCTTAGTTGCTTCTGGTGAGAACTTGGCTATCATTCATTATGACTCTTTATGCAATGTGTAATATTTGCACTGGTTGCCTCGGTTTCCTTTCTATTACTGTGATAAAATACCATGAACAAGGCAATTTATTTAAAAAAATGATAATTTATTGGGCTTGTGTTTCTAAAGGGCTAGAGTCCATGATGTTGGCCCAAACACATGGCAAATGAAACAGCTGAGAGCTCACAATTCCAGACATAAGTAGGACGCAGTGAGAACTTCTTCAAATGGTGCAAATCTTCCAAAACTTCTAAGTCCATCCCCAGTTACGTGCTGCCTCCCTCAAGACAATACCTTAACCTTCCCCAAAAAACTTACCATCTGGGAACCACTTATACAAATACATGAAACTTTGGGGGAAAATCTCAGTCAAACCATCATGCATGATTTAGAGGGTGTTCTTCTAATCCCTAGGTGTCACCAAACTGCCTACAATGTGCCTTCATGGATTTCAATTAGTGAGGATTATTTTGCTGTGGTGTCTTTATTGGCCCTTTACATCTTTTGGACTTGCTGCCATTTTGATGCTGGAAAAGATGACCAATTCTGCAGTTTGGTCTGCTCTTGCTCCTTGTAGTCTTAGTGATGAAAGTCTTCATTAAGTAATACATGAAATAAATTGATGCTCCCCCTCCACACACACAGTGTAATTGAGATTGTTGAGAGTGGCTAACAGTGACATAGTAACTGGAAAATATGATGAAAGCCAAGGGGAAATAGAACCCCAGGTCAGATAATGTTGGAAAGCCATGCAGGGAGTCCATGGTTTACTTGTCGTTGGAGAAGCCCTGCTGCTCTTCATTCTGTTACTTTAAAGATGGTTGTGTGGAGATCAGCCCTTGAAGATGGGAGTAGTGCTCCCATCCGGAGCAAAGCGAAATCACTGCTCCTGTCAGATACAGTGAAGACAGTTTCCCATGTGGGGCAAAGACTAAGTATGTTTACTGCCTATTAAAAAAATTAAGACCCTAAACACAGGGCTCCTTTCCTATCACACACTGCGGCATGTGTTAGGACTTTTTGTCCCTTATCATATAGCCATGTGGATTTGGGGCGTGGAGGCAGAGGATAAAGCTGCCCATGTCCTCACTACCACTGACAACACTAGTGCCACTTGTCTAAGCCAGGAGCCCTACTCAAACTACCAGCATGGATAAGACTGCTATCAAACGAGCTTGTTACTTATGGTAAAGTCCTGGAGCCTTCAGAGTTCTTCAATGGGCTAAGGTATAGCATTCTAACATTGATTCTTTTCTTAGTGCTTATAATTTGAGATTATGATTTGGTCTTATGTTTTGGGATTATGATTCTGGGATTCTCAAAGTTGGGTTTAAATCATTATCTAAGTGTTTTGTAGCTTTATAACTCATGTTGGTAAATCTATTATGATAGCATGACAAAAAGCTGTTCATATATCCAGATGCACCAAGCATATGAGGAAATTATCATTTTTCGAGGACCCATATGTTATAATGGAAGAGGAACCTTGAATCTCCTATTACTAAAATCAAAGTTGAGACCTGAATGTCCTTAACAACGTTAGTTTTTATTTAATTCATCTGATTCCTCTTTTGTGTACTAGAAGGTTGGGATACAGATTCCATTACATTTATTTTATTTAATGCATATTTTTTTACTTTTTCTTATATCTGCACTATATTGACTTAATCTTGCCTATAATTTGTTTTTAGCAATAACATACAAACTACAAGGATGTGTACTACTGAGTTGGAGCCTTTGGTAGCATCATGTCCTGCTATTCTTTGCTTTTCTTCTGTTTTATCATTGAATATGCCTTGTGTAGGTATCATTACGTCATCTTATGTATAGATTAAGAACAAAAGATAACATATAATCCTTGATGGAGGCTAAATGCAAACTGTGATGGCTGATCCTGGCTGTCAACTTAACTATGTCTGGAATCAACTAAAACACAGATGAGGGGTGATACTATAAGGGATTTTCTTAATCAGATTATTTGGAACAGGAAGGTCTATCTAAGTCTGGATCATGCCTACTGGTGACAACGCAGGTAAAAAGACATGGAAGAAGGAAACATTGCTCTTGCCTGCTTGCCATCACTCTTGCTGGCGAGGTCCTCCATCCTGTTGTGCCATTATTAAATCCAGCTATTTCAGGATTCCAATGTAGAATAAGGACCAGAAACTCCAGGATCCCAGTGCCAAACTGAGACTGCTAAGATAGCCAGACTCATAGTCTGAACAACTACTGCATTCTCTCAGTCGTTAAGTCATGAGACAGCAATTGTTGGACTACCTGGACCACATCCTGCAAGGCAGTCTAATAATGCTCTTCAATGGACATATTCTGTTCCCTTAGAGAACCCTTCCTAATACACAAGCTAAAACTAAGCTATGAAAAACACTGATATTTATGGGGCTGTTTAATACCAAAGCAGGGTTTAGCTTGAGTTAACTGATGTAGGAGTGCACAAACTCTCACTTTAGAAGGTTTAGGTAATATGTGAGGGTACCCTAAATATAAAACACCACTGCTGTTCTAAATCTGAAGAAATGGATGTGGAAAATCATTAATTTTTCTTATTTTTTTAAAAGTTGCTCATTCTACATCTTGATGACTCATAATAATGACCACGAAATTGCTCCCCACATATTAGGGAAATCTCATTCAATATCTATTTTGTTCATCTATGTGTAACATTCTCTCTTCATCCCTTCCATATATCATGTGGGAGGAAAACAATTTAAGTGACTATGGTGGGGGAAGACTTGGTAAGAGAACAGCGGGATACAGGTGATATAAAGTGGGAAGTGGGATAACAGAGAAGCCTCCAGCTGGAAAGGAAGAGGGAAGTCAATGCAGATGGAGAGAATGGACAAGGAGCAAATAACACCAAGGGTGTGTAATAGAGTCTCAGTGAAGGGTATTATTTAATGTTTATCTAAAAATATGCATAATAAATATAGTAATACATTCTACACATTCATTATACATACAATATACATCAATATATAATAGATCCTATATACAAATATATATATAATTATGCATATATTAAAGGAAGTTAAGCCTCTTGGATTGACATTGTTCCTCATCAGAACCATACACTAACAAGACCCCAGAACAGCATGAGAAAACTCCTCTCAAATGGTAACTCAGGGTAGTTCAACTGACTACCAAAATAATATAGTCTGCCTATATTAAATATAAATAATATTGTCTGCCTCTCAGGAGTTGGAGGTAAACTCTTGTCACAGAAGACACCATATACTTACGACAGTGGACTCAGATTATTTGAGCTGAATTTGACCTGAAATCCTCTTTCCTGTGGTTTGACGGCCATGGTTCCAAAAGATACTATGCAAGCTGCCAAGTGGGGGAACCATTAATCAGTCCCACTCAGCCACAACAACTATGAACCACAACAACCACCATCCTGGCAAGACATGTGCAAATAGGCAATAATAATAATAAGTGACAACTCACATACCAAAAGCAACCAAGAGCTATCCAGTTGGAATTAAAACCCACTCAACAGGAGGAAAATCATGCCTGGTACTGAAAACCTAACTATCTTGGGGAGAGTGAGGTCATGGATGTTAGATAAGAATTTACTACTGATACATTAGTAGGCCAGAATAATTCATTACTAGATTCTAAACTTTATCCTTATACCCACAGAGAAGAGTAGCTCTTACCCCTCATCAAGGTGCTTCTCTTTCCAGCAAATGAAGACCATCACAGTTGGACACAATGCAGAGACCAACAAATAGTGGGGAATTCAGCCTTAAGAGATACACCTATATCCCAGCTCCTGCATTTTTGACTGAGGGAACATTGCCGAGGAAGGGACAGAAAGATTTTAAGAGCCAGGGTACCAGAAAGTCTGTTGTAAAATAGTCTGTCCTAGAAACAAAGCCAGAACAGTGGTGATGCCCATGGGCATGTTAATGTGAAAGGAGGACAATCTCACATTGTCCCACCAGAGACAAAGAATCACGGGCAGCTAATGACCGCTGGGAGAATTAGACTTTCTCCGAGAGGAGTTCTCTCATTGGTTGTCCAGTGCCGAGTAGTCAGCGTGGAAACCATATACACAACGATGTACACAAACAACAAAAACCGGCTCAACAGGTTGTATTCACATGTTTGTGTATACACACACACACACACACACACACGTATGTAACAACAATAAATAAAATGAAGATATTAAATAGAGAGTGAGGCTGTATAGAAGTGTGAGGGACGAAGCTAGGAGGAGCTGCAGGGAGGGAAGGGAGAGGAAAAGTGTTGCCCTCTATTTCAATTCCAAACATTTTTTTAAGTTTCAACCATTAACAAAATAACTTATATGTGTCTGTTTCTGCCTTAATGCTTTTGTAATCAAAACATTTCATGGCTAACCATATAATGTGCATCATTTCTGTGTTATATATGGCTGACATAAGATTCAAAGGCATTAAGAAAATTGAAAACTTGATAGGGCTGGTAAATGAGTGATATGCTGTGGATTCAGTCAGTTCAGTCCTCAACTTTAATTCTTTTACTCTCCTATCTGACTAGATGACAACATGAGAAAGGCATATATGAATTATCAAATATAATTTCCCCATGAAGGTATAAAAATTAGAAGCATTGGGAATAGCTAACTTCTCATTAACATTTTTGTTATTATTTATGTGTTGGTATGTTATGTGAAATTATCAGTTAGATGATATAAAATGAGAATTTCAACGTATTTGGAAAATAATTAAGATCAAAACTTTTCTTTGTACTAATCCCAGTAATTAAGACAAAAATTAACAAATCATTTTTTTAAAATTTTTTTAAACTTAATTACATGTGAGGCAGTGGTGGCACACACCCTTAATCCCAGCACTTGGGAGGCAGGGGCAAGTGGATCTCTATGAGTTCAAGGTCAGCCTGTTCTGCAAAGCAAGTTCCAGGACAGCCAGACTGTTACAAAGAAAAACCCCATTTTGAAAAACCAAAAAATTAGAAAACTAAAAATTTAATTTCACATGACCTTTTTAACAAATGTTTGGGAAGCTGAATTGGTATATATAATAAAAGTTTTTAATTGGTTACTGAGTTAATATACAATGGAATATTATTTGGCTGTTAAAAAATGGAACTATTACATGTTTAAGTAAATTGAAGGAACTAGGAAAAAAAACATCTTGAGTGAAGTGATGCAGGCCCCAAAAGACAAATGTTGCACATTTTTTTCTTTATCCTTCAGTATGTGTGCTACATTCTGAATGACTATCAATGTTTATGATGTGGTAAAGCCCATCAAACCTCCCAGGATTCAGAAGGATTGCTATAGCAGGCAAAACCATAACTGATAAGTTATGAGGGTAGACAAAATAAATTAGCTCACATTAAGTCTTTTTTTATCATGTCCCATTTATTTTTTCTATGCTCCCTTGAAGTTTCCCATTCAGTGTTCCTTGCTGATCTATCCATCCCACAGTGTTTCCAGTTTACATACTCACACAGACATAGTCAGCAATTCCATAGGCAGTAACAGGGGCACCAAACATCCATTTCTTAGGACTAATGAGATGGATAAAATATGACAAGGTAGACACACCTTATGTCTCAGAAGGGGCGTGACTGTGAAGTTACCCAGCAGATGAAAAGTGAGGGTAAATGCAGAATATTGAGAGCTTGTTAGGGTAGAGCAAAGGTCAGTAGATTATACTCTCCCGAGTTAGCTGTTAAAAGATCAGGGTTCCCCAGACCTGTTCATCAATAACAGCAGACACACTATCTCCCCTACTGAGTGGCTCCTGCTCAGGGCTCCTTTCTTGTCAATAAGTCCTGTCAATAAATGTAGAGGAACGGCAGGTTGCGTTCCTGCCAGCCACCCGGCTAGCTTTACCTGAAATAATTACACGGAAACTGTATTCTTTTAAACACTGTCTGGCCCATTATCTGTAGCCTCTTATTGACTAACTCTTACACATTGATCTAACCCATTTCTAATAATCTGTGTAGCACCACAAGGTGGTGGCTTACCGGGAGGATTCTAACCGGCTTGCGTCTCGGAGAGGAGAGTCATGGCGACTGCCTGTCTCTGCTTTCTTTCTCCCACAATTCTGTTCTGTCTACTCCACCCACCTAAGGGCTGGCCTATCAAAAAGGCCAAGGCAGTTTCTTTATTAACCAATGAAAGTAACACAGACAGTTAACCCTCCTCCATCAAATAAGGATAATTGTGTGGGTCCAACTTATGTAGATTTGACTATGAGAACAAAGGTTTATGTTGTAAGAAGGCTGCTTGTTCATTTCCTGGCTGCCCAGACTCCAGAAATAATAACACAGAAACTGTATTAATTAGATCCCTACTTGGCCTATTAGCTCTAGCTTCTTTTAATCTGTGTATTGCCACATGGCTGTGGCTTACCGACAAGGTTCCAGCTCATCTGTTTCCAGTTGTAGCTGCTTGGCCATCTCCTTGACAACACCTACTCTCTCTATCTATCTTTTCGGACCTGGCTATACTCTGTCAAGCCATTGACTGAAAGCAGCTTCTTTATTCATTAACCAATGAAAGCAACCCATATACAGAAGGATTTCCCACACCATTTCTCCTTTTCTGTTTAAACAAAAAGGAAGATTTTAACTTTAACATAGTAAAATTACATATAGCAAAACAGGTATCAAGAATTATAGTTACAATATTTATATCTACTTAAATTTTTATTGTAACTAAGGAAAATTAGAATTATCACTATCTATTCTTCAACTCCATCAAAGACTCCAGAAGAATATAATATTACCTAAGTAAACAGGAAGTGCATTGTAAGTACCTTTCAAAACTCTAGAATTGACAGAGACTTCTCACTGCCTGGACAGCCACCCAATGTTCTCCTGTTCCATTGGGACATCAATCTTTAGCCTACAGGCAAATAGTATCTGGCAGACTTTTCCATGAAACAGGAAATTTCAGACAGTTCCATCTATATTGGCAGTTTTTCAGCTACTTTCTTCTGTGTCCTGCAGAATGTCTTGCAAACTCTTTCATGAAGCATCAATCCTGAAGGTATTTCACCTTTAGGCAAGTTCAGCAATCATCTCTCCTTTTGTCCTACATGTCCAGCTCACATAGCATAACATCAAACAGTCCAGGAAAGAGCAGTTTATTGCCCAAACGCGTGAGGAGCCTCTTCAATGCCCATCTTCCTCTTGAAGCAATTGGTGTTGCCAGGAGCAGATGAGTCTCAATGTCATGAAAATACCTAAGTCCTTAAAACATTTTAAAAGCTATATTGTGAAGGTCTCTGAGTGATTTGAAGAATACCTAACTAACTGAAATATATCTCTATATATCTAGAAAATTTAACTAACATGACTACAAGCTTGACTATTATAGATGATTATCTATTAACCTATATTTCTCAATTATATATTACATTTTAAATGAACTGCACAAAACACAATACCTTAATCAAGAGCAA
Organism: Myodes glareolus; assembly: GCF_982192425.1. Classification (NCBI taxonomy): domain Eukaryota; kingdom Metazoa; phylum Chordata; class Mammalia; order Rodentia; family Cricetidae; genus Myodes; species Myodes glareolus. Next base: position 93,974,285 of record NC_142030.1, on the reverse strand, counting down.
AATATACACGTAACAAAATTGACCTAAAACTTGAATCAATAGACAAAGATCCATATCAATACAAAGTGTTGATCTTTATAGCATATCCCTCTTTAAATGTAATGAAACATTTATAAGTAATATTTGGGGAATTTGGGCATAGATCTCTGCAAAATGCTTCCTGATTTTTGTTAAGTGAAGTATTTTCTTTTGGGTGGTTCACAGAGAAATTTTTAGGGGGTTTAGGTCCATTAAACCACACTACTCTGGAATTAATTCACAAGTTCTCATCTTCTGTGGAAACAAAAGAAGAACCTCTTTTCCAAAGAAACAAAGTCTTAGACCCAAATTCTAAATTCAAGATACCTTTATGTTGGTTTAACTTAGTAGTACATACAATGAAATGTCTCTTATTATGTAGCTCTAACGGTCAAAAAATTCAAAGACAACACAAAAGTATACATAATCCAGACTCTGTGTATATTCCATCTTTATGAGACTTATTTTTTCTTATTCTATTACTTTTTCTACAAGTTTAATATTTATTTTATTATCTTTTACTCCTTTAATCTATGACTGTCTATACTCTTTTATATTATACTTACTGTTTCTTTATTTTTTTTCTTCTCTCTCCCATGACTACACACATTTCTAAAACACACTATGACTTGTTTAGAGGTCTTTTATGTCTGAATCTGTTCTCTTGTGTTTCTGTAATCCTTTTCTGTCTCAAAAAGCTTTTAAAATTGTAAGTAGCATGGTCATAGTGGCCCTGAGTGGCTCCTCCTCTCTCGGCCTTGCAAAATGACAGATGATGTAGGAGGGTCTTCTATCTATCTGTTGCTTTCATTGGTTAATTAATAAAGAAATGTACTTGGCCTGACACTTCAGAACATAGATAGATAGGGAAGACAGAACAGAATTGTGGGAGAAAGAAAGCAGAGGCAGGCAGAAGCCATGAAGCTCCTGCCCAAGATGGACATAGGTTAGAATCTTCCTGGTAAGCCACCATCTCATGGTGCTACACACATTAATAGAAATGGATTAATCAAGATGTGAGAGTTAGCCAGTAAGAGGCTAAAGCTAATGGGCCAGGCAGTGTTTAAATGAATACAATTTGTGTGTTGTTATTTTGGGTGTGAAGCTAGCCATGGGGAAGCCAGGCAGGACAAAAAGCAGGCCTGCTTGCCTCATCACTACAAATGACGCCAATGTGTGGACAACTGCATCCACATATAGCCTGAGAGAGCTTGGGAAGTAATTCTGAGCAGAAAGGAATAAAGCATGGCTTTTTGGTAGCAGCAATTTCTCGGATCTGCTCTGCTTGCTAGAGGCAAGCAAGTACTCTCATCTAAGAGAGGCTTCCTGATTCAGCTTTAACTGCAAAATCCTGCAGCTCTTTAAGAGGTCCTGCCACAAAACACTTAAATGGTGTTGATGAAAAACTGATCACATGCTTTTCAGTTTTCAGTCACAGCAGGAAAAAAGCTGTGCCATTTTAAAATGCTGGCTTTCTGGGCCATCCTGCCAGGGCAAACTCTGACTCTTTCAGGCAGGCAGTCCGACTGAGTGTGGTCTGTGAGCAGAATGCTACAGCTTGCTTGCCGGCAGGGACCTTGAAATGCTATAGAGTTGTGGCAATAAATGTGGGTACAGCCAGTAACTCTGCCCTGAGACTGAAATCGCAGAAAGCTAAGGAATGGGCTGGATCCAACCACCAAAGCCACGACTTTCATCCTACCTATACTGCTTGGTAAATTAAAGACTCTTGTAGTCAGAAAAAGAGAGATATACAATAAAGAGAGATTTAAAGAGGAAGAAAACCTCTAAATGGTTTACAATGTGTTAAAATATATGCAGGCTAAAAGTTAAATCTCTTAAAGTAAAAAGAAAGAGAGTAGTTGGGTGTGGTGGTACACACCTTTAATCCCAATGTCTGGGAGGCAGAGACAGACAGATCTCTGTGAGTTCAAGGACAGTCTTGTCTACAGAGTTATTCCAGGACAAAGATACAGAGAACCTGTCTATAAAGGTAAAGGTAAAAATAAAAGAAATAGAGGTTAAAGTAAAGCCACATAAAGAGAGAAACATAAAGATTTCACAAGATTTCTACAGAACTGACAGCGACTATTCAAAAGACAGGTGTTCCCACAGCTTTGTAAGTCAGGTTCCTCATAAGTTGTACACTTGTGGGTTTGGCTAATGAATCTGTCAGCTGTACATTCACTGTATAACATTTGTGGCTCACATCAAATATCCACAGAGGTTGTGTATCCAGTAAGGGAATAGTGAAGAAGAGAAAAAAATCCCCAAGGAAAGGAAAATAGAACATTTTGTTGCAGAGAGGCAGGAGAAATATGGAGTGGGAGGATTAAATGGAGAGGGAGATGGGAGGGAGTGGTAAGGGAAGACATATGGGGAGTGTCGCCTAACTAAAAGCCATTTGTGAAGTCATATAGAAAGCAATTATAATGAAACTTCTTAAAATATGCACATACATGAAAGAAATCTAAATGTAATCACCAATGAATAGGGGAGACAATGCCCCAACTAGACAACTTATGTCATCAAGTGGAACCTCCAGTGTCAGGAATGGGCTACATCTAGTTCAGTCACTGACCATGTTAATAAAAGAAATCAGACATGAAAGAATACATGCATATGGATCTTTGTTTCAAAAAGTTCCAAGATATTTCAGCATATGAGGTAAATTAATGAAATACAGCATAAAAGGAAGAAGTATAGAAATAATGCATTATTTCAAATGAAATTCAGTCCTTCCTGTGAAGAAAAAAGAAAACACTAAGCAAAGTTAGATTTGAGGGAAGTTTCTGAGAAAAGATATCTGTGAACAATGTGTAGATAACGTCATCTTAAATGGACAAAGCTAGTTTTCTCCCCAAAGATCAGGAGATAGACAAGGATGTTTATGTTCCCCACCTTCTCAATACTGCACTAGAAAATCCAGCAGCGAGAATTATGCTATATAAAAGGAAACAAATGACATTAAGTTGGAAAGAGGGAAGCAAAGCCATAGTGCTTGCAATTGCTATAACCGTATATATGAAATATCTTAATAGATTCATTAAGAATCTATTGTGTTTAAAACAAAAGGCAATGAGCCCAGCCTGAGGGGAAGACACAAGATAGTATAGAACAAAGCAACTTCATTCTGAAAGCTTTCATTGCACAACCTAAATTATGGAAAAGAAAATAATTCCATCTATTATAACATCAAAATAGTAAGCATTTAGAAATAAGCATGATCTAGGTAAGTATAAAATGCTTACTCTAAAAAATACAGGACACTATCAAAAGAAAGACCTACCTGGAAAGAAAGTGCTCCATGTTCACGGATTAGCAAGTCAGCATTTGCCAGTCAATCTCAAGATTCAAGGTAATTCCTTTGAGAACTCCATATGAGGTTTTTGTTTCTATCTTGCAGTTGTGAAGATGTTTTAATCATATGGAATTAATTCTAAAGGAACTGAGAATAGTCCAAAGAATCTTTAGAACAAACAAAGTAGGAAGGTTATTCTTTTGATATTAAAAGTTATTCTTTTGAGTTTAAAACTTCCTTTAAAATGTTACAAAATTAAAACAGTGTGGTATTGTTGTGACAGACATACAGAACAATTAAATCAAATTAAGCATTCAGAAATAAATTCAGGTTCTGTGGTGAAACAATATCCATCATTCATGCCAAGACCAAGAACAGTGATAAGTAGTAGCCACATATACAATAATGACCTGATGACCATGATAAAAGTCAGACTCCCATAGGGTGGTGTAAGACCTACTACCATCTGGCCCAGATCACTTTACCTACTGCTACACTGTCATTGGGTTGTCCAACTACTATAGCACTGCTGTACAAGCTAATTAGCTGCACACCCCACCACAACCAGCCTCACATCTCTCAGGAATATCGACTCAAAATCAGGAGTACAGGAGAAACCGACATATTCATTGAACAGACTCCTTGCTTTCATTTTCTCTATTTGCTCTATAAGATGTAACTATTTACTTTAAGGATTATTATTAACAACCCAACATATATACTTCTGACAGTTTCATGTTTGCTTCTATATTTCATGCATGAACATATGCCTGAACACATGCGTGTTGGTATTATTTTATATATACATATATAACTTTCTCACAATATATTTTATTTGTGAAAAGATAAGTCTCAACTGATGGCAACTGTATACAATTTTATACTGTTTTATGGACCAAGCAACATTCTAAGTCTTTTATACATTTTGTATGACACTCAGACTCCCTATATGTACCATTACCATGCACTTTGCAGAATAGTGGGACCAGGGTACAAAAAAAATTAAGTAAATTCAACCACATTTGTGTAGATTGAAAAAACAGTGTTAGTGTGCAAACATAGGCATTTAAGCCCACCACTCAGAGCCTTAATTTTCCCTTTGTGAGCCTAATCCTGAAGATACTAGAAGATGATCTTGAAGTCTTTCCTCATAATAATGTGTTTCCTACTTAATTGTTCTTATTTGTTTTTATGACTCAAAAATAGATATGCTAAGAATTATTTTGAGTTTATTATTATTATTAGATCAAAGAGGCAATATGAATCTCTAATTAAAATTTATTTTATAGTATACACTGATATAAGAATATAACGAGATGCAGTTTGCCAACCTGTCAAAATGTCATTTATTGAATTTATTCACCTGTTTATTTGTCTGTCTGTCCATGTACCTTGTGTCTGACAAAGGGACTCTACTGGTTTACTGAGCAAAGAAATGAATGAATGATTCTAATTAATCATCACCTCTCTGCAGGTTAGTTTCTGTCAACTTGACACAAGCCAGAGTCACCTGAATGAAAAGAGCCTTAACTGAGGAATTGCCTGCATCCAATAGGCCTGTGGGCAAGCCTATGATTATTGCAGATTGATGTGAGAGGGCCCAACCCACTGTGAGCAGTGCTGTTCCTAGGCAGGTGAGCCTGGATTATATAAGAAACCAGGTTAAATCAGCCCTGAGGAGCAATTCAATAAGCAGCCATTCTCCAGAGTCTTTGCTTCAGTTCCTGCCCCTGAGTCCCTGCTTTGGCTCCCACAGTTTATGGAAGAGTAAACGGAAATAAATCTCCCCCGTCCAGATGCTTTTGGTCAGTGCTTTGTCACGGCAACATAGAAACACACAAAATAAACTCAATGTGGGTAGTCAAAGTGTTCACAAAACCGTGACCTGACAAATAACTTTAAAGTGTTGAGAAAAAAAAGCCTCATGGCTTCTCCTGTGGAATTTCACACAAATCCTTGGACTTGTAAAATATCTGGCCATAAATTCCAAATCCAGAACTTTCTTTGACCAAAAGGTGCCATTCCCTGACTCCTGAAAGTGAAATGCTTCCCAGTAGTTCTTGCTTTCTCTGATTCTTGAGCTTCATAAAAAGTTTTCTCTTTCTTTAGATTTCAGCTGCCCTTTGAAGAGATACTCTGTCTTCACTCCTGTGCTTCCCTTTATGCCCTGTCTGCTTCTCTAGGTTTGAACGGCAGAAGCACAAGGCCACTGCAGCCCGAGCAGGCTGGGGTACACCTCCCTGGTTGTTCCCTCACGTAACTGACAGGGCTGGGATGATTAAAGCCTGCGAGATTCTGTGAAGAGCTGAGCATGGATTTTTCAATGTGTGAACTGCTTGTCAAAATTTTATAGTAATTAGGAGCTGAGTGAAGAAAAGAGAAAGCGACTGCTCAGAAGTTGGGAGAATTTCAATGTTACAATATTCTTTTTGAGATTTATAAATGGTCTGAATTCATTAGGAAGTCACATACACCTCAGAGTCCACGGAGAGAAGAGAAAAGTTATGCTAGCATCCTAGTTTCAGGTGTCCTTCAAACGTGCACCAGGGTTTGGAGACGGTGTCTGGGAACTGATGTACTTCAGGACCCTCCAGCTTACGCTTATTCCCGGAAAGTAAAGCCACCTATCCATTGATGTGTCTTTTACTGCAGCCATCCTCCAGACACTGTGTGCTGATGGGGTCAGAGGGAGACTATCCATCAGACCCTTAGGTCTGTTGGCCTGTTCAGACAGAGATTCCTCTCTCATTCACAGTTAAACACAACGATTTTCTCCCTATATTTTTTACTTAAAAAAATATACCAACCCCAGTTCTCCCTTCCTCTTCTTCTTCTGCTCCCCACCTACCCCTTTTTCAACTTCATCCACTCCTCAGAGGGGGTAAGGCCTTCCTTGGGGAGTCAACAAAGCCTGGTATATGGAATTTAAGCAGAACTATGTCCCTCCCCCTATATTAAGGCTGAACAAGGTATCTCAGCATAGGGAAAGGTCTCCAAAATGCAAGTTCATGCATCTAGGATAAGTCCTGGTCCCACTGCCAGGGACATCCAACAGATCAAGCCACATAATTGTCACCCGCATTCAGAAGATTTAGTTCGGTCCCACGCAGGTTCCCCAGCTGTCAGTCCATAGTCCATGAGCTCCCACTAGCTCCTCCGGTCAGCTGTCTCTGTGGTTTTCCCATCATGCTCTTGGACCCCCTTGCTCCTATGATCCCTCCTCCCTCTTTTCAACTGAACTCCTATAAATGCAAGGTTTGTGATTGTCCATGATTAAAGTGTTATCACCTTCTATATTACTATTTCTCTACTTGAAAACATTGACATGCTTTTCACGTTTTTATGGTTTTCTACAAAATCTTTATTGTTTAATACTCATTTTATCAAAAGAATAATTTTGATATTAACAATCCTTACCACTGAGTTCGATCTAATCTAACCTCTGTCTGGAGAAGTCCTAAATTTTCTATGTGGTTTGGGGCAGACTACGTTGTTGTAGGTCAAACTGTAGAATGTGTGCTATATAAGCCACTTTTCTTCTATTAGAAATTTAACCAGGGAGGCTGTTCTTCTGCCCTTTTAAAACCAGGGACCTTCAAGTGATATTTTGGCAACCGTGACTGAATGACAAAGGATGCTCTCTGAGCTTCTGAGCTTCCCAAGTAAGGGAACAACTTGAAACACGAGAACACTTTGGAATTTCCAGATTATGCTGACAGATACAGGATAACATCACAACGGGATTATGTTTCAATACAAAAATCTGGGGAAGTATGTAAATGTAAACCTTAACATCAACTATACACGGTAGTAGTACACAGCATCGTTGTATTGCCCTGAGGAATCCACCTTCCCCAGACTCCACTTCCTGCCCACTGGTCTTTACCAGAATGTGTGAACTCTCACTGTCCAGGACAAAGTTTTTTCAGACTAGCGCTCCACTTAGCAATGTGCATTGAAATGATCTCCCTCTTTACATAGTTTGATGGGGCATTTGTTAGTGGATTAATATTTACTGTCTGGACATAGCACTTGTTTTACTTGCCTATTAATCTGCTGAAGAATATCTTAAGTGGTTCCAAGTTTGGGGCGATTATAAAATGAGCTGCTATAAATAACTGCATGCAGACATTTACATCAGTGGAAGCAGCCAGTTCCTTTGAGCAGAAAGAGTCTGTTGAGTTTGCACAGAATCTGCCAAACTGTCTTCCAAAGTCTGTCCTCATTTGCTTGCCCCCGATGCCAAGCTGAGCTTTGTTACCATGAGTCCGCACCAGCACTAGGTGTGGGTGTTCTGGGTTTCTGTTAGGTGTGAGGACAGAGTTCATTATTGGTTTTTTTTTTCCCAGTGTTCTGAAATACATATGACAGTGAGCATTTTTCATATACCTTTTGTACAATCTAATCATTTTTAAATTGTACAAGAAGATAATTTTTTATAATTTTATGAAATCAGTTGAGTAATGTTTACTTTCAAAGGGGCTTAGGCTAATATATCAAGATTTAACAGTGGTCAAAAATGTGAATTATTATATTTTATCTTTCCTCTGTGTAAAATGTTTCATAGAGATGTAGAAAAAGTGGTTTAGGGGAACTTTATTTAGACTCCTCAGTCTAGAGGCAATAAGGAGACATTGCCAGCTGAGAAGGAATCCTCGAGCTTGTTCTTTCTAGCCCTGGTCTCTCAGTTTCCATCTAGACCCGAGTATGTCTTGCCAGAGACTACAAGGAGAGGATCTAGGAAGCCCTTTCACTTGACATACCATACAACTCATCTCCAAAAGGGAGTCCAAAATGGTGTGACTTCTAAGCCCAGGCTAACTTGGTTTCCTTGTTGAAAGCCAAAACTGCGTTCAGAAATCTGTTTGTCCCGTCCTGCAGTCCATAGTGCTTCCCTTTCCTCTGTAACACCAGCTTTTTTCTTTTGTAATATTTCCAAAGAAGAGGAAAGGCGTTACGGAAGTTATAGAAGCTAAGTGCTTCCTTACCTAGCAAAACCCTCACGTCACACCCATGAGGGCTGCCTGAAAGAGCATTATAGGGATCACGGAAGAGGGGCTACAGGGTGGTATGGGTTCCGAGGAGCTCCCAGGGTCTCAGCATCTGGTCTTTGTGATCAGCTGGGGAGGAGAAGAGAACAGGAGAGAGAAGGAAAAGGGATGGGCAAGCTGTTCTAAAAATACACGCACAATGGCAGCAGATTATTGGGTGCTCCTGATAAAAGTAGTTTAACAAGAGTAGAGGCTCTTGAGTTTGGGCTTCCCTAGGAAGCTGGCAGATTCTGCCTCCTGACATCTCACTGTTAACCCCACTGTGAGCCCTTTGTGGATGCCTCTCATTAAACCCCTTTAGGCAGTGCCTCTGTCTGCAGGGCTGTTCACTGCCATTAAACTCGCTTCCTCTCTGATAATTCTTGTTGCTTTATATGCTAAGCTGAAGTCACCTTAACAAGTCAGAAAGAAGCATCCAGTGATTAAAGGCCCAGACCTGGGATATTATCCAGAGCTCAGCAGTACTTGCACCGTGAGAGAGAGCTGAAACCTAAATTAAATGACATCAAAGGCCCGCTAATCCCCAGCCTTCCCAAAAGTTATATAACATCTACTTTCCTTGGTGACCTTGGGGTGTCATGAGGGAGTATGGGACTCTGGGCTGAGCAGCAATATTTCCACAGAGAAGGAGATTGGAGTTAGGCATTCAATTGGGAGGGCCAAGAAGTACCTAGAACACCCACTTTCCAAAGAAGTGTGCCCTTCTACCATGTAGGTATAAATCTGACAGAAGAGTCAGCCTTCCTGCCTCCTTCTTAACATAGCCAAAGCATAAATAGTGCTAGTTCCCATTTGAATAATCAAATAAATGCTTACAGTTGGTCAAATAGTTACTTAAGTAAATATTTCATATCAGAATTCCACAGGAAATAACAGTAATGTGAAGCACGAATATGATGATAGAAATATATACGGGCTAGAAAATACACAGCCAGTATTTCTGAGTGACACTTGCTCCTTAAGCTCTTTGAGCCTTGGTTCTTTGTAAAATGGGCATGTCTGTCTTGGAGAATTCCTGCAGAAATGACAGATAATGATGCATTGCTGTCTTGACATGCTGGTCAACACACAGTAAGCCCAAAATAAATGATTTAAATACTGTTGAAAAAATTTTTTTTCAGGAGGACATTAGTATTTAGCCAGTGTTGGAAATCTGGAGCCAATTTTAATCAAGCATAAAAGGTAGGTTTAAGAACACACAAAACTCAGAAATAATATCCAAGGTATTCATTCTAAATCTGTGGCAATTGCTCTCCTTTCTCTGTGAAATAGGACTCGTTTCACATCACAGGGCACTAGAGAAGCCATTCACCACAAAGAAAAGGGAGGGGGCATTTCTACAGCATACGAGAGGAAAGCTGAGAGTCTCCGTGAGCAAAGAAGGCAGGAGAGGAAAGAATAAAGAGAGGCGATGATGCTGGACCATTTTGTAGCCATTGCATTGTAATCCCCTTGACGGTCACAACCAACACTTCGCTATTCAAACATTTTGTACAGCAGGCCATTTCCTCTCTGTTGTATCCTGTTTCCCCATGGCTTCCATAAACGTAGAAGCACTGTAGAGAATTCTAGGTTCTAGGAGTCACTGCCAGACTCGGAGGTATCTGCTCTCACCATGGGTGCTCTCTCTTTGGTGCCCTGAGCAAAGTCTCCCCATTCTGGGTGAGGCAGCCATGCTAGACACATCCATACAGGGCAGAAGCTCGGAGCATCTCATTACTCCCTAAGTGCCATTTGAGTCCAAAGTCTTCCCGAGAGTGGCTCTGCTTCACTCACCAGAACGCCACACGGGCTGCGCCTCTGGAGCCCACGATGAGAATTAAAAATTTAGATGGAACTGCATTAGCGCAAGACTGCTCATAAAGGCTCACATAGTTCCCGCTTAGCACAACAGCTGTCTGTCCCCTGCAGACAGCAGGTTTGGAGGAAGCATATTCATTATTTATTTCATTTTAAAAAGAATGTATGATTTTTTTCCCCTCAAAGGATATACTTCCAAAACTTCAAACTCAAAAGGGTATAGGGCAGGATTGAGAAAAGTACACAAAGAATTTTCTTGTCGATTTCTAGTTTCCATGAGTATGACTTTCTCATATGTTCATATATGTATTAACACTAAACAGCTATATTTTTCTCAGCAGTTCTGTGAAAGAGCTGATGACTTACAGAGCACTAGTCATACAGCCAAGCTGGTGCCTGGAGAGCCAGTCTCAGCTGTAATGCTCGCTGAGAATAAACGACTTAAATTATTTAAAACTCAGCAAATGTCTTTGTGTGCTCCCCTCTGACAGGCACTACAGATGTGGTGGCCCACTGGGCATGCCCACCCTCTCAGAAGCTCACTGCCACCAACAATAGTGGTCTTGTTAAGGGCAATGAAGAAAGTGTTGGCAGTGGCGAAGTTCTTGCACAAGCTTGGTGCTGGGCTTCATTCACATCCTCACACAGAAGCTTCCGGTCAACGGGATGATGGACATAACTACCCATGTCTTTAAAAACTACTGACGTTCAGGGAAAGGATGTAAAGACCTCAAGTGTTTTAAATATCTGCTTTAAGATCCTCAGCTATAATTGAAGCAGAAGATTGAAGAACTCTCCTGAATAAAACAGTTGTTAAATTTCCTTTTAAAAAGAGAAGAATGGCCGACCACACAGAAGCCCAAGGGGGCTGGGTGGTCAGAGCTGGTAAGAGAACTTGTTTGTATCTTATATGACATGGAATGGTGAGTAGGGTTGGAAGCAACTGTCATCTTCCAGTGGGCTCTGAAGGATGTGATTGCCAGTGTCTAGAACTTAGGACTGGGAAGAGGAGGGGGGAGACTTGCCTGAGTCTAAGAGCTTGACAGAGAAGTGGGACATGGTTCTGGACTCTTATGCTCACTGAAGACACACTTGAAAAAGTCCATTACTGTTTGGGGGTGGTATGGGAGAATTGTCTGCATTCTGTCAATCATGTTTTAAATAAATGCTGATTGGCCCGGCAGGAAGTATAGGTGGAGCAAAGAGAACAGGAGTATTCTGGGAAGCAGGAAGCTCCCTCCACAGTCCTGCTCAGACCACCGAAGAGGCAAGATGTAGCTGAGAAAGGTACTGAGCTATGTGGCTAACATAGATAAAAATAATAGACTAACATAAGTTTTAAGAGCTAATAAGTAGCCTGAGCTAATGGGCTAATCAGTTTATAATCTTATGGAGTCCTCTGTATGATTTTCTCTGGGACTTGCTGCCCGTGGGGTACCGGGCAGGACAGAAACCCCAACAAGCAGGCCCCTTCATGTTACATGGGGGTACTGGCTAGCCCATGTTACAAAGCTAATAACTGCTAAAACCAGAATTTGAAACTGAATCTTTTAATTGAGATTTGTCTCCATGATGGCTAGGCATCTTGGAGAATGCCTTAAGATGTTTTCATCTATGGTGCTCTGTCTGGTTCATTGGTGTGAAGGTCACCTCCCTGTCATAGGTAACATAGGATGCTACTTTTTCAGTCATAGCTCCACACCACAACAGTATCACTCAGGTTAAATAACAGCTCGCTAAACCGAAACTTTAAGAAAGTAGATATTCCCCATGTGTATTCTTTTTTCTTGAAAAGATTTCAGTCTACCAGTCAGTGTAGTAAATAAATTTAACATATGTAACAAGGACCCGGAGTTACCTCTGTTAACTAGTCAACCTTTCTCTATTGCTCTGTTTCCCTGTGCGCACGTTAGAAAACCTACTGTTTGTCCATTGCCCCACGATTTTTCTCATCCTATCTTGCTGAAAGAAAGCTGCTTCATTCATGAATAGGCACTACCAATTATATTTAAGTTTGGGGTAATTTTGACAATAATTACAACCAGAGACCTGATCTGACTTTGTAAGTTAATGTTGCTGCCTCTGCTGACTGTTCTGTAACCTTAGATGAAAGCTTACAGAGCTTTCATCTTACATGGGAGGGGTAACAGTGCTGGCTCTTGAAGAGTTGTTTTAGAGATTAAAATCAGACATATTAGCATAGGCTTTGGAGTGTAGTCAGTGCTGGGCAAGCATAATCTACTTAAGCTTCACACAGAAAAGTTCCCTGCCTGAGACATTCTTATCAGGAGAAAAATATCAGTCGATGGAGAATACTTTTTAATGAGGAAAATAGAAATGATACTAGACAAAAAACCTCCCCGTGCCTCTAAGTAAGAGATTCTCCTTCTCCTGTGTTTATGGGCTCTAGAGTTCAAGGAAGGCTAAACCCTGCAATAAATGGCCTTCGATGAAATGCCTTAAAATAAGAACTTACTTCAACGACAGCCAGCATGTAGTAAACTTTGAGTCCAATTCCAAGGACAAGAGTGTCCTTCCTTTGCCCACACTGCCAGCAGTTACTTCAAACGCACACAAAGCAGCATGATTTAAGTTTAGAAAAACTGACTTGAAACATGCCAAGCTAAGGTCAGGCATTCATAAGTAAGAAAACAAACCTCCAGTGTGATTTGTTTGGGAGCTGGTTAGTGGACCCACAAAGAGTAGGAAGCCCAAAGAGTAAAGAGTAAAAACAACCAACTACAAACTGATTACTTAAAATTTTAAATTTCTTTTCTTGGGGAGGGGGGCAGTCGAATTCTGTCATTTTTTAAGTCTGTTGTTGGATCCTCTACCCCTGACATCGAGTGCTCTTCACAACAGGCAGATAATCCTAAAAGAAAACCAAGGGCTGGTTTCTTAGTTGCAAATTTGCACATAAGACTTGAACAACAAAGGCTTAGAACAAGAGGGAATAGGAGTAGAATAGGGAGTGCATGATGGGATGGCCAGGACTTCAGACTTGTTAAGATATGAAATGTGTGTATCTTTGAATTTTATTATGAAATTTCTCTGTGCTGTAGCTTTCTTACTGGGGAAATGAATGCAATAGGACCTCTGTAGTAGTTGCATGCTGTCTCTGACAATTTAGTTTCTAGGTTGTCAATAAATATAAAAAACAAACAGTTAAGTAGGTGTTTCAAATCAACAATGATTTAAATGTTTCATGGGGCACATTTACATTGAATGTTATATAATATTTGAGGGCATACTTACAGTACAAAGTATTCCTGGTTGTTAAGAAATCCAGACTTAAACAGATATTGACATGGGAGTCCCCTCTGTGTGGTGTGTACTATGATTACCATTAATGAATAAAGAAACTGCCTTTGCTGTTGATAGGGCAGAACTCAGGTAGGCAGGGAAAACTAAACAGAATGCTGGGAGGAAGAAGGCAGAGCCTGAGGGAAGCCATGGAGCCGCAGGAGACAGGCATGCTGAAACTTTGCTGTTAGGCCATGACCTCGTGATGATGCACACATTAATAGAAATGGGTTAAATTAAGATGTAAGAGTTAGCCAATAAGAAGCTAGAGTTAATGGACCAAGCAGTGATTTAATTGATACAGTTCCTGTGTGACTATTTTGGGTGAAAGATAGCCAGGCAGCCGGGAACGAACAAGCGACCAGCCTCCTCCTACATGATATCACAAATATTATCCAGTAACGATATCCATGCCCCTTCCTGCCTTCTCAGATAATCTGAATTGCTCAAGGGAAATATTAGACAGCAATCTCTTTTTGCTGCTGTTTTTTGTTCAAATATGGTTATGTGACCATGGTAGTCAGATTAACTTTAATCCTTAGTCTGTTTGGACTAATCTATTCAACTCTGACATGTGGATTCACTTTCCATTTCTGACTGAGGAATCCAAGAGTTGCTGACAGCCATGTTGAACATAAATAGAGAGACCAGAGAAGGGAGAAAGTGGCAGATGAGACCCTGGGAATGGAAGGAAGACTGGATACCAATGACATTGCTGGATGCTCTAGTTTGTTTATGGTCAGTTCATTGTGTGTTTCTGACCACATGAACTGTTTTTAGAAAACAAGTTTTTGTCTAAGTCATTTAAAGTAGAACTTTGTCACTTATAATAAGAAAATCTCCAAAAGAATTTGGAGCATGATTAAGTTTTCTATTAAGTGAAAACTCTACTAGAGATCAACCCAAGTTCTGTCACATAAAGATATTTACAAAGTACCATTTCAACTCTTACTAGCCTTTTCTAATCTTAGTGCCCCACTATCCCTAAGTCAACAATAGTCTATGTGTAGCAAATGGTAGACACCACAAACCCAACCCCTAGCTGAAGAATGGTATGTGATATGGGAGGTGACGTATATTGTGCATGAATTCTATTGCTTTTGGTTATTAAAGAAGTTGCTTTTGTGAATTGCCTAACAGAGTAAAGCCAGGTGAAAGAGATATAGAGAGACAGTAGAGGAGAAGCCATGTAGTCACTGCAGGGACAGATGCCTCCTCTGAAGCCCATTAAAATTTTACCGCTAGGCCATGACCTCATGGTGATGCACTAATTAATGAAGCTGAGATAGTTTAGGATATAAGTACTAGCTAGCAATATGCTTAAGCTATTGGCCAAAGAGTATTGCAAATAATATAGTTTCTGTGTGATTATTTCTGGGCTGAGCAGCCAAGAATGAATGAACAGCCTCAGCCAACAGGTATGGTGCTTAATAGCCCAACAATGTTCACTCCAGTGAATAGCCTGTCACCCATGAGTATATAGACATTATAAATTGGATTTTGAGCTACCTTTTTAAAGGACACAAAGCTGCAAGAAGGTGGAGGTGTACAGGTGAATCTTGGAGAAGTTAAGGGAAGAGATGAGGGGCAAATATAATAAAATTCATTGTATGAAATACTCAAAGAATTAATAAAATATAATATATTTTAACTTATAGAGGTATTTAAATTTATTTTCAAGTAAAAAGTAAGTGAGAAAACAAAGCAAGATAACAACTAAATCTTCTAACAACTGTAAGGCTAGACAAATTTTTAATAGAAAATACCACTGATTTTTTTAACATCCTGTAAACATATGTAGCAGGATTTTCCAATTACATAAAAAGCAAATTTGGACTTGCTCATTAAAAAATAGACAGTAATGTCCAGAAATGAGGGGCTCTAATTGCCATGATTAATAGTTGGGTCAGACTATGTTCTCTCCGAAAATCTGTAGGAAAGATAGTTCTTCGCAAGCTTGTGCTGACTTTGTAAGCAGTGGAGAAGCCAGATGTCTTGTGATCTTCATATTGAGAATTTGTGTTGAAGTATGTGTGTAATGTAGTATATTTTGTTTCTGCTGAGAAATTTTGTAGGAATATATCCAACAATGAGAGTCTAGCCGTCTGGTCTTAGAATGATAGGCTTCACTACTGCCCACTTTCTTTGTTCATCACAATTCTGATTGTTTAAGCAACATTCTAGCTTTTTAATTGTAGTAACCATTTCTCTTTAGAATTTACAAGTCTATAACAAATAATGTAATTGACACTGGAGTTAGATGAAGCTGAAATAAAGAACAATTAATAGCTTCATTATTACCTATCACTTTAGTTATCATATTTGTATTTTTTGCAAGATGTGTTTATGTGAGAATTAGAGTTGAGCAGTGCTCAATATTTAGCAAACTACATAAACAAGGTTCATAAAACAGTGAGCTACAGGAATAGGAGAACCACAGCCATGGTGGCTTTCATAAGCTCGTCTCTACAGAGACAGTTGTCATGACTTCCAAACAACTTTCTGCTTTCTTTTATCACCTGAAGTCAGAACACGCTGCCACTTGCAACTTCTTCTAGCCACACTTTGAATAACTGTTTGACCAGAATCTCATTCAAACAAGTTTATAAAACGATCCAGAATCCCAAGACACTGCCCCCCCACAAATCACTTCTTTTTTTATTTTTTATTGATTCTTATTGAGCTCTACATTTTTCTCTGTTCCTCTCTCTGCCTCTCCCCTTCTCCCTTCAATCCTCCCCCAAGGTCCCCATGCTCCCAATTTACTCAGGAGATCTTGTCTTTTTCTACTTTCTACTTCCCATGTAGATTATATCTATGTAAGTCTCTCTTAGTGTCTGCATTGTTGTCTAAGTTCTCTGGGATTGTGATTTGTAGGCTGTTTTTTCTTTGCTTTATGTTTAAAAACCACCAATGAGTGAGTGCATGTGATAATTGTCTTTCTGTGTCTGGGTTACCTCACTCAAAATAATGTTTTCTTGCTTCATCCATTTTCCTGCAAAATTCAAGATGTCATTATTTTTATGCTGTGTAAGTACTCCATTGTGTAAATGTACCACATTTTTCTTATTCATTCTTCAGTTGAGGGGCATTTAGGTTGTTTCCAGGTTCTGGCTATGACAAACAAAGCTGCTATGAACATAGTTGAGCACATATCCTTGTGGCACGATTGAGTATCCTTTGGATATATACCCAAAAATGGTATTATTGTGTAGAAGGAGCAGAGAGCTGTGTTCCTGCCCCCTGGCTCCCTGGCTAGTTTACACCAGAAATAATTACAAGGAAACTGTATTTATTTAAACATTGCCTGGCCCATTATATCTAGCCTCTTCTTGGCTAACTCTCACATCTTGCTTAACCTATTTCTAATAATCTGTATGTCACCACAAGGTCGTTGCTTACCGGGAAGATTCTAACCTATGTCCATCTCAGGCTGAAGCTTCATGGTGTCTGCCTGACTGTGCTTCTTTCTCCCAGCATTCTGTTCTGTCTACTCTGCCTATCTAAGCTGCTGTCCTATCAAAGGCCAAGGCAGTCTCTTTATTTGACCAATGAAAGTAACACATAGACAGAAGACCCACCTACATCATTAGTGGTGCGGGAGAATTGTCTGTATTCTGTCAATCATATTTTAAATAAACACTGATTGGCCAGGCAGGAAGTATAGGCGGGTCAACCAGACAGGAAGTAGAGGCAGGACAAGCAGAACATGAGTATTCTGGGAAGCAGGAAGCTCCCTCTGCTAGTCCAGCCCAGACCACCGAAGCAGCAACATGTGACCTGCCCTGGCTGAGAAAAGGTACCGAGCTATGTGGCTATCATAAATAAGAATAATGGGTTAATATAAGCTACAAGAGCTAATAAGAAGACTGAGCTAATGGACCAATCAGTTTTATAACTTATGGAGATCTCTGTGTGATTTTCTTTGGGGCTTGCCAGTTGTGGGGTATCGGGTGGGACAGAAACCCCAACAAGCTGGCCCTCATGTTACATTATTGGGTCTTGAGGAAGGTTGTTTCCTAGTTTTCTGAGAAATCACCACACTGACATCCAAAGGGGTTGTACCAGCTTGCATTCCCACCAGCAATGCAGAAGTGTTCCCTTTTCCCCACAACCTCTCCAGCATAAGTTGTCATCCATGTTTTTAATCTTGGCCATTCTTACAGGTATAAGGTGGAATCTCACAGTTGTTTTGATTGGCATCCAAATCAGTTCTTGCTACCTCACCCCAGCCCAGTCTCCCTCACTTCTCCAGTTATTATTGAATTCACCATGTAGCTTCTAGTACCTTCTAATCTGTACGTTTTTCTGTGGTTTTCATAAGTTTGTTTTATTTGGCACATGTAGATCTATTTTCATTACTAAAAATTTATTCGTGGTAAGAAGAGAGGCTGAGTCAGGGTAGATGACACTATAGCACTCAATTTAATATAGAGTAGAATATCATTTTCAGACAAAGAGCATGGAGCCCAATTTGCCACTGTGGTCTGAATCTGTAAATAAAGTCACAGGATGGGAAAGTTCAGGGGGTGCTTGCTCTGGAGGCCATGCAAGCCAGTGTCAGGGCTGAGAGCAAATGACTCTTAAATTTTCTGCCCTAGAGCTGCACTGTGTTCACACTGGTCCTAGCCCTGAATTACAAATCAAGTAACAGGGACTACAAATGCTTGTAAGACTCAGAACATGCAGTACAAATTACACTGCATTGTCCTGGACTCTGCACCGACATTTGCACACACGTAAACACCACTCTCATTTTAGATGATGCATAATAGTTTTAGGAAATAGACAAATATTATTGCTAGGTCCATAAAATATTAATAATAACAGGAATATCATGATTGCACATCAACAAAATGGAGCAAGCCAAGTGTGCACATCACGAGCACATCAGTGATTTGAAGAGTTCTCGTGATCAACAGCATAAATAAATCTGAAGTTTTATTCAAGAAAATTAAATATGCTGAGGAGTTTCTCAGATTTTTTAATAGGAATAATAACTGTGATTAACATAAGGAAGATTCAAAGGGAAAGCAAAGCAATAAACAAACAAACCTGCTGCACTGCCTTGGTTCTCAAGGGTTTAATCCTTGAGAACACAGATAATATTTATTTCCCAGTGAAAGGATACCTTTTTTTACTTATTTGTAAATTGATTAGATATTTTTCCCAATAAATTTTTAAAATACACTTCTTTTTCAAAATCTGAAGTAGAATTATACCACCCTCTCTCCTCATCCTCTTCCCCCAGCCCCTCTCAACACCTCCCTTGAACCCCTTTAATGCCCCCAAGTGATTAATCAAAACTCAGAGAGAAAAAATGGGGTTCAACCTAAAGGTCCAAAAAGCAAAATAGTCAGCCACCAGCTCTTACACTGACCTCAGTTAGAAATGACAATCTTGCCTCCAGGAATCTCAGAATGACGCTGTGTCTGGAGCTGTCTCTTTCCGGATTAAGGGCACTGCTGCCTGGTTTCTACATCAAGTCACTGTGTCTACTTGGACTGAAGGTGTGTGTTATTGTTGCCTGGTCCATGAGGCTGGCCAGAGTGGCTGTTTTACTTTACTAATCCTCAGGCAAGTCTTATTTATTAAAATACAAGTAAAATGCTACTACAACCAAGTCTCAATTTGATAGCCTCTTTTTCCTTATCATTGTTACATATTTTTTGTATGTATTATATGTAAATACAGCCTGTTTTTCTTGCTTATGTGTATGTGGCTTCAAGGGTGACCATTCTGAACTGAACAAACAATATGGAGATTTATCCCTAGAAGAAGCAAATTCTTCTTCTCCCAGAAGTCAATATTTGTGTGTAGTTCTTTGTCTAGGGGTGGGACTACTCAGTATTCTTTTTTATGTTAACATGTCCACTGATATCCTCATTGTTCAGTCTTGCTTATGTAGTCCTTTCTAGGAGAGATTACTTCACAGCAGACTTCTTGGTAGTCTGGCTCTTGCAATCTTTCTATGACCTCTTCGAAGATGTTTCCTGAGCCATAGATTCAGGAACTATGATGTAGATGGATCTGTTGGGATTGGATCCTGTGTTCACTGACTGGTAGAATTAATATTGTGGAAATGACCCTCCTACTGAAAGTAAAACACATTTCTGGTTATTAAGTTATAAGTGAGGTCATAAAGCCTTTAAAAGACTTTTAGTTTCTAAAATTTTAATGCAAGTATTAAAACATACACATATATCCATGTATATATTTATAATATATTTCAGTTGTTAGCTATTTTATAATTAGTAGAATGTAAGGACATAGATTTATTGACTTTCATTTCAAGAATCTTTTTGATCCAGCACAATAGGAAATGGGGATACAGAAAAGAAGTGTCCTAGTCAGTGTTCTGTTGCTGTGAAGGGACAGCACAACTGCAGCAACTCTGATAAAAGAAAGCCTTTAATTGGGGTTTGCTTACAGTTTCAGAGGTTTAGTGAATTATCATCACGGTAGAAGCAGCCATGGTGCTAGAGAAGTAATTGAGAGTTCTACATCTGAATCCACAGGCAGCAGGAAGAGAAAGAGCCACTGAGCCTGATGTGGGCTTTTAAATATCAAAGCCCACCCCTAATGATGCACTTCCTCCAGCAAGGCTACACCTCATAGTCTTTCTCAAGTATCACCTAGCCCTGATGATTCAGGATTCAAATATACTAGCCTATGAAGTCCATTCCCATTCAAATCACCACAGAAAGTGAACTTCACACTGGAATAAGCATAGACTATTTGAATTTTTTAGTTGTCAACTTTTTCCTGAAATATTCAAAACATAAGCCTAATATTTCATCTCATATGTGAAGTGATTTTTATGAATTGTCACATTGTTAACACATAATTATAAATCTATTTGGGGAGGGAATAAAGTGTGAGAGAGTATTTGAAGGAAGCACAGTTAAGAGAAAGGGGGAAAGAAAAAAATCAGCTGCCCTTTAAGTTTCTAAACCTAAAAGTGAGTGGAGGGAAATCTTTCTCCTCTTTTTCCTTACAGTTAAGGCTCTGTTGTTTGGTTATTGACCAAAGAAGAACTTACAGAGATATAGATTTCACAGACCACACAAATGGAACTGCTATTGTTCCTTCCAAGTGGCCTCTGCTCTACTCTCATGGTGCTCTGTCCTTGTAAGACACCTTGAGACTAATCTCTGCTCTGAGACTGTAGAAATTGGGTGTTCGTATTCTCAGGGGTGCACACCTATCCTGGCGGCCTCCGAGCCCTTGTGTGGGTGAGGTTAAGAGTAGGGACAGGCAGGATGAGCACCATTAAAGATGAGACTTCTCTGTGCTTTCTGTTGCTTGTACCGTTTATTCACCCTGTCTCTTTCTTCTCATGCTGTGTGTTTGCTCTTTTTCTTTGAAAGAAAGTTCATGCCCTACCTGGAGGGCAGTGAGTGATCCCTGCCGGAAAGGACAGGAGGCTCTGAAGGAGCAAGTGGTAGCTAGAGCTGCAGCTCCTGCCTCTGGCCTCACATTTATTATACATGTCCCAACTTCCAGAGGAGACGGAAAAGGGAGCTTCACAGAACAGGAGATTTCTTGTCAGTAAGGTTAACCTTCCTTGATGACTATTAGAAAGACCCAAAGAACAGAGACAGTGGTTTGGGAAAACAAAGCCAACTGCTCAGACCAGATCAACTGAGAAAACTCCAGTTTTCCAGTATGGAACACAACACAAAATGAGCATCCGCTCCTTTCAGGCTAGGGAATGCCTCTAGACTTTGAGGATCTACAAGGTAATTTTATTTGTCTCGTTCCACCGCAGATTCTGGAGGTGGCCTGGCATAACTGAAAAAGCATCATTTTATACTATGTAGTTCAAAAGGAATTATAAAGCTCTTCTGCTTTTTCTTGGTTTTTCACTTGCTTCATCTTTAAATATTAGGTTCAAAGCTGTACCTCTGTTCTGGCCCCACCATTCAATGAATCTTTGTTTCTCTATGTTCAATGCTTGCTTACATCCAAAGATGCAAGTACTCAGGGATGAGCACAGTAACCCAGCGTCAGGCTGACGGTGTGGCCGTCCATAGGAACTCTTGCAAGCACTGCAGGATGCACTGCATTTTAGTCATGAGGTGAGGGACAGATTAGGATTTCAACACATGGAATAAGAGGAGACACAGATCAACATTACAGCACCCATTTCCAATGTATGAACATCCCGGGTGAGAAGGAAACTCAGGACCTAGGACAATAAACAGAGTTATGTGGACACATTGTGTGCTCCTCACACCTTGGGGACAATGGGCTTTGATAGACTCCTCTCCATCTAAATTCTTCAAAACTCTCATCAACAAAATATGCACTATTGAAGCCTAGGAGTTTATTCTCTTCTCGTTTACATATCCCAGTGCTTTAGAGACAAAACCAGAAAATCCTAAGTCACAGGCCCTCTTCTAGTCTGACCTCTGGGGCACCAGTCCTACCTACACCTTCACTTGCTGCCCTTGCTCGCATCCTCTTGTCTTCAACGTCTCTGCCTGTGGACACCTTAGGTTGTGTCCTTGTTCTCTGTCCTCCACAGCCGTAAAGAAGTTCAGAACATCTGTTGCTATTCCTACTTAGAAGCACTAATACCAATGACAGGACTCAGCTGTGAATACATACCTGGCCTCTCCGGGAATGTATTCACAGAGAATGATAGGCATTCATTTTAGTAATTCATCCACAGGGAGTAAAACAGGCAGTTGTCTTTTTTACCACCTTTTTTTTTTTTTGAATGACAAGGGAAAAGATTTTAACCTTAAGAGAGTAGAGGTTGGAGAATGAAAACTAACAAAGCATGCTGATACAATTTTCAAGAAGTAATAAAAATATTCTAAAACAAAAAGGGATAAAAATGAGGTGACAAACACATTACCACCTATTTTATTGACTACCAAAATTACTCTTTCTAGCTAGCAGGGAAAATTTAAATTACCTGATGATATCTGGGGTAAGAATGTGGCATTTTACAACAGACACAGATGGAAGGAAGGGATTTGTCTTTGTGGATATCAAAGAGACCACAGGATGCATTCAGTCCAAAACTGAATGAGGCTGAACTCAGGAAGTTTTCACATCCTCTAGTCTTAGTTGATTGAAGGCCCAGAGTTCAGCCTCATTTATCTCTGAGGAAACACCTACTGACGGATGTGGCCTGTCTGTTTCATCTTCCATCTGGTGTTCATTAATTACTGAGAGCATTAATGATAACTCAAAAGCCATTTTGCAAAAACAATAAAGTAGAAGATGCTCCACAGAATATTTAATGCTCAAGACAGTCATTGAATCCCACCAATGTTGAACAGGTGGGTCTATTATGCTCTTTGCTATTCGTCTCATATGACTGATTTCCACTCTAACAACTTTCACAACTCCATGCTAAGTGACTAAAAAGGTGCTTAATTAAATGTGTGCTCGATAATCAGAGTTTTCACAATCAAGTGCAGATGGAGAAAATGTAATTGACTGAGGAGCAGAGCGTTCCAGTGAGCTGTCAGAGAGGCTTGGACTTGTGTGAGCCACACACAAAGAGATCTTGGTAGAGTTCTACTAGTGGAAGGCTTTATTCCTTCCCCTAAAATGTTAGTTTTGAACCCTGTAGATTCATGCCCGACTCTGGTAGAGAAGGGCAAACATGTATTCCTAATAATGAAACCATATTAGTATGGCGATCACGTGTGCTATTTTATCTAGGGCAATCTTAGTTAACAGCTTATAGCAGACGTGGTGAGTTTCTACCCATACTTCTTATTACCCACATTTAAGATCATATCTAAGGAATCCTAGGACAAACATTTGTGGTTCTTTTTAATGCTTACTGTAGGCTTCTAAGAGACTCACATTAGATCTGTGTCTAGTCTTCAGACAATCAGACGACAGAAGCAAAGATAAAAGGTCAGGTTTTTTTTTCTCCTTGGACGATGACGCTGAGCATATCCCCAGTTAATATTCATAGTTCTCAACAGGACCAGGTCCCAGATGCCCACATTGTGACTGGCTTGCTACGTGTCTGAGACTGGCTTTTCCTTCTCTGTCTTAGTTCCTCACTTTCCCATGATGCTTCCTGAGATTCCTGCCTAAGTAATGGGCTACATTTCTCACCTCCAGACTTCCTCTGACAGAAGGTATCTTCCTCTTGGACTCTCTCTATCAACTGCTATTGTTTGCTTCTCAAAGTACACTGATTGCTTGCTTTGTTGGATAGTGAGTGCTTTTCCTGGTTTTAGTTCACACTGAGTACCAGGTAACAAACACAGCACCTCTCTTAAGTTTACGATACAGTTGAAGTGGGATTCCTCTCTGTATGCTGTGATTATCATTAATGAATAAAGAAATTGCTTGGGATCTATAGCAGGACAGAATTTAGCTAGGCGGGGGAAATTAAACTGAATGCTGGGAGGAAGAAGGCGGAGTCAGAGAGAAGCCATGGCACCACCACTGGAGACAGACATGCCGAAACTTTGCTGGTGGACCACAACCCTGTAGTGATGCACAGATTAAATTAAGATATAAGAATCAGTGAACAAGAAGCTAGAGCTAATGGGCCAAGCAGTGATTTAAATAATATGGTTTCTGTGTGATTATTTCAGGGCTGAGCAGCCAGAAACAAATAATTGACCTCTTGCAACATACAGTGACTGATATAAGATTACCCCCACTCGACAGACTTTCTGGTTAGGGGCAGGTGGGAGGGGACTGATACTGAGCCTTAATCAAATTTACCTTCAACTTGTTGTCTCAGCAGTGAAGAAAGTCTCATGTTTTTAAAACTGAACTTTTTTGTGTGCAATGATCAAGCAGTCATCTCAGCCAGACATTGCCATGGCGAAGAGAAAAAAAATATTCAAAAGCAGAAAATCAACATATAGAATAACTCAGCATCTTTACCAAGTATAAAATTTCTAAAACTTTTATAGGATTTGGCTGCTATCTCACTATATTTTCCTTCACTGAGACCAAAATGTCTGTGAGTCATTCAACTAGGAGTTGGTGATGTCTCCTCATGGACACTTTGTCATCTTCATACAGACATGGAACATCCATAGATAGAGCCATCCTTGATCTCCCCCCACAACTCTAGAAAACTTATTTATTAATTTTTATTCCATGGCTTTGGGGAATGAGCTCACACCCCAAATCTGGCTAGCTGTTATATTCGTTTTTATTGAATAGTAACAATTGGTCCAAGTGACAGATACTGCATTTTCTTTTGTTGACTTTTAATTACTGGATTTTGAATATAAATATACGGAGAACAGAAAAATTAAGCCATTTTTAAGTGGGCATTTGATACAGAGCCATGATTTTGGAGTTACTGAAGTACCCCACAACCATGAAGAGGAAATAAGTTTTCAATGTGAGTATCTAAAGCCAAAACCATAAATAAGATGTGAAGCCTGGGCTAGTCTGTGATACGATGATTTGGATTCTGTAGCACTCTCCCAGTCTGAATATCTTTGTAGATCCCTAAGCTAATGCATGTTTTCAATTGTGTGTCTTTAAGCTGCTATGGGTTATACTGTTCTTCTGTGAAGCATTTGACCTGTTACAGAGATAAATAAATCCAGTCAAATTATAAAATGGTCCTATTCACCCCTAAGATCATAAAGCTTTGAAACAGGGATTAGAAAAATGAATTTAACAAAGAGATGAAGATGGTAGAGTCACTACAGTAAAGCTCCCGTGTTAGAGACGGGAGGTTGAAGGTCAGATGGAGAGCAGGGAGTACATAGAAAAGGGGGAGGCTTGTAGGAAGAACATGTCAACATCAAAGACTGGAGGGCATATTATAGGTCAGCCATAGCAGAATGCAAACAGCTTAGCTAACACACAGACTGCTTCATTCAATGCATTTCAAGATGTGTGAGCCAAAAAAATAATGCCTGTATCCTCTTGCAAGGAAATATGATGCCCTGCTTCATCTAAGAAAGATGAAGCACAAAGATCCATAGGATGCTGGAGTCACATTTCTCAAGGTCTCTCATAAATATGATTTAAGGAATAAAGAATTTAAAGATTGCTTGTAAATCCACAGATTTTTTATACTCATTGAAGCATTCAAAAATATTCTTGTTGCTGGAAATGTCCCATTTGAAGTAAAAACAATGGCTTAAAGTATATTGGATGAAGAGTAAAAATAAAATACCTTTATAGGAAACTATCATCTATCGCAAAAGAGTGGAAATTTTTAAAGGTGGCCTTGCCTAATCTACTAATTTGAATGTGATTTGCCGTAATAGCAAGTTTGCAGATGGTAGAGCCAGAACGTAATAGAATGGGAACACCAGTATTGCAATGCTTGGGCTTCCAGTCTAATCTGGTAGGTATTTTTTGTCTACCCATGATGCCATCTCCTGAAGACACAGTGATGTGTGCATGTCCACAGCTGCTCTTCCAATGACAGAGAGGACAGTGAAGCAGGTGGTTAGGACAACGAGGAAAGACTGGGAAGTTTGCAGAGCAAAGAATGTCTGCCTCTCAGAAGAGATGGTCCGGCTAAAACCACAGTGACCAAAAAGATTAGCCTACTACTACAAATGTCTGTATTGAGTTTTAGGTACCACAAAAACAATGTGTTAAGAAGATGTTAGATGGTGAAACAGCGAGCCTGGGGGAGACCCAGCATGCCCCTCGTGGCTCGCGAGCAGTCATGGACTGAGCCTAGTTGAGACCCAGCATGTCCGCCGTGGCTCATGAGCAGTCATGGACTGAGTGAGCCTGGTGGAGACCCAGCATGCCCCTCGTGGCTCGTGAGCAGTCATGGACTGAGGGCAGACCAGAGCAGCTGTGGATGCTGGAGTAGCCATGGGAAACAGCACAAGCAGGTGAAGAAAAAAATCATCAGATTGGACAATCAGGTCAGTGTTCTGGTATAAAATCAAGTTCTAACATCTAAGTCATTTGATGCAGCCCCTCATTAATTGAACATCATTATCAAGTCTTAAAAAGACTGAGACTTTGGGTTTGAAGTTCCTTTAGTATGAGTTTCCGCTCACCCTCTTATCTGCCTTCGTATTTAGCCATTGTTTATTAAGTTCCTATGATATTACAGAAGTTGTGGACATACTTGGCTCTTGGTTAAAGACTAAAGCAGCACATAGACGCTCTCTGTGGACCTCACGGGAAGAGTGGAGGATCAGAGAACTGTGAGAAGAAACAAGTGAAACGAGGCTTAACTTGCTGATGCAGTGGAGGAGACTACTTGCTTGAAGAGACAGTGGTTAGCACCTCACTGACCTCAGCAAAGTGGTGGCAGGGATTCCCCTGAGGATGTGTAAAGACTGGGTAATGAAGGTTCTAGGCCAAGGAACTGTGCATGGGAAGGCTAGACAGTAGGATGGTGGTGGTGGAGTGTCTGAGGAAGTGACAAGTCCCAGGGGAAGGCAGCATTGTTCAAGGAGAAGGTGAAGGTGTATGTGGCCACACAGGGGCTCTGTGGGCCTAGATGCTGTCTGAACAAGAGAAAGGTGTCAAGAGCGCTCACTGAAATAGTCTGGCACCCTGCATTAGCCTTATGCTTTGGGCTTGGAAAGGCTTCTCTACTCATTGCCCAGATTATAGATTTGTGTGTCATAACCAGAACTGCAGACTGAATGGCAACAAGGACGAACACTTATTTCATCCTAGTTCTAGAAGCTACACGTCTGGGATCAGTCGCCAGAAGGAGTGGATCCTGTGAGGCCTGGCTTGCTGGCTGTCACTCAGCAATTTTCTCACTGTAACCTCAAATGACCTTTCCCATGGGCAGAAAGGGTTAGTAAAGGGAGAAAGGAGAAGAGGCTAGGTGGTGGGGGCACACGCCTTTCATCCCAGCACTCAGGAGGCGGAGATGGGCAGATCTCTGTGAGTTGGAGGCTAGCCTGGTTTACAGAGCAAGTTCCAGAACAGACTGACTCCAAAGCTACAGAGAAATCCTGTCTTGAAAACGCAAAATAAAAGAAAAAAGGAGAGAGGAAAAGAGGGAAGGAAAGATAGTGAGCTGGGGTGGGTGAACCTTCTCTTCTTACATTTGGGACAGATATTATGAGGGTGCCTTATTTGTAGTCTCACTTAGCTTCAGTTGTCTCTTTTAAAGCCCTCTGTCCAAATCAGGTCATATGGGAGTTAGGGCCTCTATACATAGAAACTTAGTTGCTATGGGCTGAATTGTGTTCTTAGCAACTTTGCATGGGGAGAACAGAAGTGGACATATACACATATGTTAAGACCATGATTGTGCCTGAAACACATTATGCTAGTGTATTAGAGAGAATCTGATGAGCTGAAGAAATGCTTTGAGCAAGACGTATTAGAATTCGCTGTGTGTAGGACATAGGAGGTAGAAAATGATGAGCAGGTAATGGAAGATTTAAGGGTCGGATGGGGATACCGTGCTGGATCATTATCTATGTTAATGCGCAAAATTAGGAAGGAAAATGATGGTGCAGAATGATACAATCTCAAAAAATTAAAAAATGTATAATAAGAATATAGACTCCAAAGAGCTAGCTAATGAGAAGTCATGCTTTTAGGAATCCTGATATAAGATCTGTCACTGACAGATCAAGAGCAGAACAGGGTCATAAGACAGCACTGAGTAAGTGGAGCTGGACCTCCAGAGCAGTAACATTTAGACGAAAGTGCTCTAAAAGTAAATCATGTCAGAAACACAGTGAGAAAATGTTTCCAGAGATGTAGAGAGGTTTAAAAGTGGTAGTGTGATGTCTGAGACCACCTTCCAACTCTCGTCTAGGACTCAGCAGAAACTTGAAATGATTCTTTGTATGACTGGACAATGAATTGGAATTGTGTCAGGGTAAAGGCAGGTGGGGAAAGCTCAGATCCATGCAGGTGAAAATTCCCAAAGCCTTCTCCTAGAGAGTTACATTAGTACAGCACATCTCTCCCAGCAATAAATCTCTGAAGCATTTTCTGTATGGAAACCTTGTTATGAACTCAGTGTATAGTTTACAGGGAACTGCTCATGCAGGAACATAGTTCTTGGAGTGCACACAAATTCCAACATTCCTCAAGAAAATATGTTGTCAGCACAAACCATACCATATGTGTGAATAGCTAAGAATTAGTAGCCATTCTGCATTTATTTATTATTCTATAGAAGCATATTTGAGACACAAAATCTGTATATATTGAATGTTCACAGCAAGATATTTGTCTCATCCACAAACCGTCATGTTAAAGTAATGGATAAATAAATAAAGTAAAAGATAAATCTATACAGACATTTTGCTTTTATGTTTTTGTTGCTTGTTTCTCTGATGACGACCTTAGCACAAGATCTGCCTTCCTAACAAAGGTTTACGTGCAAGTCGCAGTTGAGCTATGATTTGTCCCATCAGGGTTCAAATAATTGGAACCCAACATGGTGGTGGCAAGAGATAGTCAAGCCGTTATAGAGACAATGTCTAGTGGGATGTCCTTACTGCCCCTTCCCTGACTGTCTTGCCTTGCAATATTGACTCTGCCTCACACAAATGCCCCCGTCCACCACGAGGGAGCTATCCTCCTGGTGGGGAATCCTTACCAGAGCAGGCACAGTGCTGCTTGTGTTTCCAACCTTCAAACTTCTCCATAACTCCCTCCAGTTTCAGTAATGCATATGCCAGATTCTTTCAAGATTTCTGTCCTCCCTTCTCCTACGTTCTTTGTAAGTAAACAGCCCTGATACATTGTTTCAGCAGCAGAAAACAGAACATTACAGTACACAACATGATACTGTTGCATTTGGACGCTATGCTGGGACCTAGCTTTTGAGCTGAACAATCTTCCCTACTGTGAAAGTGAGAACTGAACAACAGATCCTCAGCCCCTACCAGCCCATAGTAGCCATCATTTTATTTATTTTCTGTTTTTCTGTGTTTGCATAAATATTTTAGATACCTCATGTAAGGGGAATCATTTATGTCCACACCTGGCTTCTTTAACTTAGCATAATGTTCACAGGTCTCAGGTTCCTTCGTGTATAATATGACAGAATTTCTTCTTCAGAGTAAAGGATATGCCTTGCTTATAGACACCATTTTTACTTTGTCATCCTTTTGTTTTGTTCTGTTTGGTTTTTTGTTTGTTTGTTTGTTTGGTTGGTTGGTTGGTTTTTTTGGAACAGGATTTTTCTGTATAGTTTGGAGCCTTCCTAGAACTTGCTTTGTAGACCAGGCTAGCCTCGAACTCATAGAGATCCTCCTGCCTCTGCCTCCCAAGTGCTGGGAATAAAGACGTGCACTACCACCCAGCTACTTTGTCATCCTTTAGTGGATACTGCAGTGATCACCATAAATTGGCTATTTTGATTGGTGCTGTGGCAAACTAGTTGTGATGTCTTTTTTCAGTGATAAGATCTGAGGATGATGGGGATATAACCCTGTTGTGGTTTGAAAGAGAATGTCACCTATGGGGAGTGGCACTATTAAGAGGTGTGGCCTTGTTGGAGGAAGTGCATCACTATGGGGGCAGGCTTTGAGGTCTCTTTTCTCAATCTTCATTCAGTGTCACAGCCAGCTGACTTCCTGCTTCCTGTAAGACATAACACTCTCAGCTCCATCACCACATCTCCTGCACATTGCCATGCTCCCCATCATGATGATAATGGACTGAATTTCAGAAAGTATAAGCTAGACACCACCAATTAAATGTTTACTTTATAAGAGGTGCTGTGGTCATGGTGTCTTGTCACAGCAATAAAAACCTAACAAAGACAGAAGTTGGTACCAGGGACTGGGGTATTGTTGTGATAGGCCTGAGCATGCTTTTCTTTGAAAACTATAAACTATCATACTGTACTTTGATTTAGGAAAGCAGTGTAATGCTTTTGGCACTGCTTAATGGGGCAGACGAGTAGGAGCATGGAAGACAATGGTGCTGATAAAGATTTGAAATGTCAGGAACAGGCTCAAGAGGTTTCAGAGTAGGTTTTTAGCATGTTGCCTAGAAATCACACTTTTGATATTTTGGTGAAGTAAGTGTCTGAAGAATTTGCCTGAGGCTAAAGTGAAGAGTTTTGTATTAAATTCATTGGCAGAAGAAATCTCAAGACAGCCTAGTATAGACTCTGTCATGTGGATATTAATGGTAATGAAGATTTATAATAAAAAGTAGCAATCTGATCATGGTAAATTTTTTTAAAGTATATTTTGAAGAGAAAGAGCACCAGGAAGTAGAATGGAGCTAAATTCTATGTTCAAGGAGATAAACAGATTTAAAATAGGAATAAAAGGAGTGGTGACCTCAGGGCAAGACCCCACCCAGCTAAATTTCACACTTGTAGAAAAGAATTAAAGAAAAGAGCCAGTGTGACAGTGCATACTTTCAATCCCATCACTTGAAGGCAGAGGCTGTTGGGTCTCTGAGTTTGAGGCCAGCCTGGTCTAAAGATCAAGTTCAAGGACAGCCAAGGGAAACAGAAAGCTGCTAAAGATGTAATAAATAAGAGGCCCATGTTCCAGCCCCAGTGAGCAGCTGAACCTGGCAGCTTTGGCCATATGGCTATGGCTTTAGAGTTAAGGATAGAAGAAACAGGTTAGAGAAGTTGCCTCTGTGCCTGCGTAGAGCTGCTGAGGCCAGGCATGTGTCAGGGTGTCCTGAATGGAGGCCAGGTAGAGAGGCCATTGTGTGAAGCTGAGGGTTGCAGCCTGGGTTGCCTTGGAGACCCCAGGATGTTAGAGATGCCAGAGTGGTTGGATATCTTCTGAGCAGAGCTGCTAACAGGGAATAGAACTAGCCCAGGAGAAAGAAGTGTGTTGCAGTCAACAAACTTGAATAAAATTGAAGATGTGGAGAGCGTTTTGACATCAGACATGGAGATGCAGGGTTGGGTGTTTGTCAGCTCGTGTTCAGTCTTGCTTTGGTCCAGCATTTCCTCACTAAGTTCCCTTCCCTGTGTTTTGGAGTAGTAATGTATATCCTGTGCCATTACAAGTAGAAAGTATGTGATCTGCTTTTGGATTTTGATTTTTATAGGCGATTACAGTTAAGAGATGTCCATGCTTCTAGAAAGAGACTTTGAACTTTTAAACATTGATGAGACTGTGACAGACTATGGGGACTTTTGAAGCTGGACTGAATGCATTTTTTTTGCATTATGACACAGGTATAAGCTTTTGGGGGTCAGGGGGTAGAATGTAGTGATTTGAAAGAAATTGGTCCCCAAAGGGAGTGGCACTGTTAGCAGGTGTGGCCTTGTTGGAGGAAGTGCGTCACTATGGGGGCGGGCTTTGAGGTCTCTTTCCTCAAGCTTCCCTCAGTGACACAGTCAGTTGACTTCCTATTGCCTGCAGATGCAGGACTTTCAGCTCCAGGACCACCGCTGCCTGCATGCCGCCATGCTCCCTGTCACGAAGATAACAGAGTAAACCTCTGAAACTGTAAGCCAACCACATCAATGAAATGTTTACTTTATAAGAGTTGCTGTGGTCATGGTCTCTCTTCACAGTAATAGAAATCTCGCTAAGACAGACCCACACCTAAGTTTGCAGCCATAGGCTAAACTTACAAACAGGCCTTCCTAATGGCAACAATCTAGCTACTTGGGTAAGTTCTTTCTGAAAAAAAACTCCCCATGTTAAATGTTCTTCGTGATGGGTAAAACCTATTGAGGATCAAAGACCGTCCCTGAATTATCTGACAGAGAAGTTTCTGGGACGGTATAAATGCAGCTTCTGTGAAGGTCAGAGGAAGCTGGGCTGCCATGACCAAGAGCAGAAAAACTGAAGAGACTGCGGAGAAGTTCTTTGACTCATTTCAGGAAGGGCATTTTCAAGAAGACTTGATCAAAAAGAAAATTGGTATCAGAAATAGAATCACCATTGTAATTATCCTGCCCACATAACACTTAAGACGTCTGGGAAAGGTTCATAAGAGGAATGTGGAAGAGACTAGAGGTGAAGGCTAGAGAAACTTAAGGATACTCTAAGCAGAGCTTTCTGGGGAATTCTGCTAAGTGTTTGGAAGGCCAGAACACAGAGAGAAAGGCAATCAGTGGAAGTAATATTCATGATGTTTCAAAGTCAGGGAAGGACTGACTCTACCAGACACTGAGATGAAATCCATCCCTGCTATATTGTGGCAAAGACTATGGCTTCATTCAGACTGTGTCCTGAGAATTTAAGCAAATCTGACTTTAAATGTAATGAACAAATTTATCCAGAATAGCAACTTCTACTGCAGGACATCATTTAGGCTGCAGCATGGTTACTGCTCTTATCCAGATCTATAGAGAGACAGCACACTGAAGGATTTAAGGTCCAGCCTTAAAAGTCTTCGCTCGGGGTCTAAAAGGGGCACTACCACAAGCGGAAGAACTGATCCGAGGGATACAGAAAGAGAATCTTCTCACAGCACCTTCTTCCTAGTCACATGCTCTTTATCTTTCTCTCTTCTGTCCTAAGTGTCTACAATTTCTTAGCTCTAACTCTTGGTCTCAACTCTAATTCCAATTTTCTGTTTCATTCTTTTTCTTCTTCTTTATTTTTCCTACATTTTTATCCTTTTACATTTCTGCCAGCTTCTCCCTCTAGCTATTAACTACTTATTTTTTCTAATGTCTCAAAATGTAGCCCAGCAATTAGAGCACAAAAATATGGAAAATATGCAGTTTAGGAAGGGGAAAAGTCTCCACCTTGCAGACAGGGAAAAGTATCTGTGATTGTTACATCAGCACCATTAAGAAGAAACCTTATGTTCTGAACTGGGAGAATAGGTGGCATGAAAGCAAGCCCCTTGTTAAGTCCCCAGATGATAAAGCAAATGCATTTGAAAAGAGAGAACTTGGGATAGGAAGGCTGCTGTAGTTCTTTGCTCCAAAATGGCCACTTCGGAAAAGTTTTTAGCCTGTAAGACCCACACAGCCAACATAGTTGTGGTCCAAGGACACCAGACTATATCTCTAGTTAACAGAGGAACTTTTGAGCATCTTCTCTGTGGTACTGATTTTACAGTATGAAAAATGCAAGAGTGAGTTGATCACGGAGGTTGGGCCCTAGGGTCCAGGAATTTTCTATGGCTAGTTTGCTGTGTGTTGTTTTTGTTCTTTTGGCTTTTTTTGTGGTGGGGGCAGCACCCGGCTCTCAAATAAATCATACATGGAGGCTTATTCTTAGTTAGGAATGCCCAGCCTTAGCTTGACTTGCTTTGGGGCAGTTTTTTTGTAACTTAAATTATCCCAACTATCTTTTGCCTCTGGGTTTTTATCTTTCTCCATTTCTGTATATCTTACCTTCCTTCTTTCTCCATAGCTGGCTGGGCATCTGGCTGGCCCCTGATGTCGTCCTCTCCTATTCTTTTGTTGGTCATCATTCCTCTTGCTCTCTGTTCTTTTCTATTTATTCTCTCTGTCTGCTAGCCCCAACTTTGCTTGCTCCTGCCTTGCTATTGACTGTTTATCTCTTTATTAGACCATCTTGTGTTTTAGACAGTGCAGTAACACAGCTTCACAGAGTTAAACAAATACAGCAAAAATAAGTCACATACCAGAAAATAACATTCCCAAACATTTTTCCTGTTTCCTTTCTAAATAAAAATGGATAATTTTAACTTTAACATAGTAAAACTGTATCCAGTAAAAACAATTATCAAGTAAATATTGCATTCACAATTTATTAAATTCCTGCTCACTTCTGTCTGGTAAACTTAAAGAAAATACTCCATAATCTATTCTATCTTAGTAAATACTAAAAAAAATTTTCAGAGTGAGGTTGAATATTTATTTAGTGGGTTATGGAGGGGGAAGGGGGACGAGAGAAGAGAAGTGAGAGAGGAGAGAGAGAGAAGGGAGAGACAGACAGGGGAAGGGGAGAAGTGGAGAGAGGCAGAAAGAGAGAGGAGAAAGGAGAGAGAGAGAGAGAGAGAGAGAGAGAGAGAGAGAGAGAGAGAGAGAGAGAAAGAGAGAGAGAGAGAGAGAGAGAGAGAGAGAGAGAGAGGAGGGAAAGACAGAAGCTGCCTCTTCAAGAGAGAGATGGAAAAGCGTAAATCCAAAATTTTATGCCTAACTTATTGTCTATCATATCTAAGAAAAAAACGCAGCTATAATTATCTAGTCTTCAACACCACCAAAGGTATCAGAGGAATATAATATTATTTGAATAAACAAAGAATGCATAGAAAATGACTTCTAAAAACTCTAGAAATGATAGAGATATTTGACTGCCTAGATAGTCATCCAAAGTTCCTTTGCAATGTTGGAGCATCCATCTTCAGCCTACAGGCCCATACTATCTGACAGACTTTTCAACAAATCAGGAAATTTAAAAGACTATCCTACCTATACTTGTCATTTGTCAGTTGCTTTCCTCTGTGTCCTGCAGAATGTCTGGCAGTTTCTTCTGTAAAACAGGAACTCTGAAGGACCATCCTGCCTTGTTCTGGGAAAGTTTGCAGCAGTCACTTTCCTGTGGGTCTTGCATGTTCAGTCTGAAGTCAGCACATAGTCAAAAGTCAAAGGCAAGAGCAGTTTCTTTGCCCAGTGGCTAACCTTGCCACAGTGAAAGAAAACTCCATAAGGAGTTTCTTCAATGCCCATATCTTCTCTGAAGTAAATTGGTGCTGCCTGGAGCAGATGTGTTTCATTGTCATGAAAAACTTTAAAGTAACTAAACATTTAAAATGCCATATTTTATGGGTCTTTGAAGTATTTGAAAGCCATCTATCTAAAGTATATGTCTATATGATCTGGAAAGCATACCTAGCATATCTGCAAATTTGATTATTGTAGATGACTAACTAATGACCTGTGTTTCTTGATTATCCTAAGTAGTTCATTATAATAGTTTTCAAAAACTAGAATTTTACCTTACGTTTCTCAATGAACTGCATAGGTACAATACTCTAAATAAGATCAAAAACATATATACAATATGTTGTAACAAAATAACCTTAAATTGGTATCAATATACAAAATCCTTTAAACAAGAGTAGAAACATTTATACAGTGTCTTGTAACAAAAATTACTTTAAATTTGTATTAATACACGAAATTCTTTAAACAAGAGTAAAAACATATATACAATGTAACAAAATTGACTTTGAACTTGTAGTCATATACCAAAATTAATGCCAATGCCAAATATTTGAATTAATAGTGGTCCTTTTATCCAATATTCCTATTTTCCCCTAAATATAACAAGCATTCATGCCCTACAAAATAATCAAAGACCACCCACACCCCCTTTTCTTTTGGGAATGTGGACATTGTGTTCTCTAGACTGCTTCCTGCTGACTTAAGCAAAGTATTTTTAGGATCCCAGAGAGAAAATTTGAGATAATGGCCAGGTCTTGGAAAGACCAGTTATAACCTTTATTAATAGATGTCACCTGTCAAGTTTCAGGAGGTCTCCTTTGATCAAACCAAATCCAAATCAGCCTGGAACAAATTCGCAGCCTCTTCTTTCCTGTGGAAACAAAAGCAAAACCTCTTTTCCAAAGCATTTTTGATCTCAATTTGACAAATACATTTTTTTGTCTTTTTAAAGTTAAATCAGTCTTAAAATATCCATGCTGGTTTATTTCCACAGTCCTTCTTTCAATTTCAGGTCTCTTAGCAAGTGTCCTTTGCTTTTCACCAACCAAAAAATTCAAAATCAACACAACACTATACAAGATCCAGACTCCCTGTGTGTTTTTCATCTTTACGTGGTTTTTTCCTTTACATAACCTTTGTTGTCTCTTTAAAGACTTTATTAATTTTAATCTATTTCTTTCTTTCTATGACTTTCCATACCCATTTTCTTTCTTTCTTAAGCCTACGCACATGGTAAACACACTGGGACCTGTTTAGAGGTTTGTTTTGTTTTGTTTTCATTTGGCCCTCTTTTGTTGCATATGTTTTCACCTTTTTGACAGCATTAGCTAACTTTAGACTGTTAAACTAGACCTGGATCTTCCAGGTGCTCTAGGGATTGACTATCAGTTCAGGTCCTGAAAGCCAGGTCCAAAGCTTGCAGCCAGGTCGGAGGTACCTGATCAGGAACTGCATGCAACCTTCCTAGATCTCTAAAATGCTGATGCTTGTGTCATATCAGGCATTGTTACTTTGTTTTTGTTCCTAATAAACATACTGACTGTTCAAGGGTTCGTCAGCAGGCACAAAATATTAAAGGAATCTTACTTTTTTCTTTCCAGCTTTCTTTGGCTCTAGATGGATATTCAAGCCTTTTGTTGGAACACCAAAATGTTGTGTGTTGTTTACTTTTTTTGGTTTTTTGAGGGGCCCACCACCAAGCTCCCAAATAAATCCCACGGGGAGGCTTATTCTTAGTTAGAAATGTCCAGCCTTAGCTTGGCTTGTTTCTGGTCAGCTTGTCTTATTTTAAATTATCCTGACTATCTTTTGCCTCTGGGTTTTACCTTTCACTATTTCTGTATACCTTTCTTTACTTCTTTCTCCTTGACTTGCTGTATAGCTGGGTGTTTGGCCTCTGATGTCCTCCTCTCTTTGATCTCTTTTGTTCCTCTTTTTTCCCTCTATTTATACTCTGTGCCTGCTATCCCCACCTAGCCTTGCTCCGACCACTCTATTGGCCATTCAGCTCTTTATTAGACCATCAGGAGTTTTAGACAGGCACAGTAACATAGCTTCACAGAGTTAATCAAATGCAACATAAACAAAAGTCACGCACCTGAAAATAACACAAGGCAATATGTGGCAGAGTCAAATTTCCCACAAGGGAGTATTGAGAGGCCATTCCAAGTAGCTGGAAAAGTGAACCAGAAGTTGCAAATGAACTGCTGGTAACAACAGTATGTTAAAGTTGCCAGGACGGTAGGATGTCTATCAAAGAAAGCACACATGGAATGTGGCTGATCCAAGAAAGAACAACTGTGCATTAGAGATATAGAGCTGGAGCAGAAGAGCTGCCAAAGCTGTTAGATGCCGGGTGATTCCATCACAAGCCCCAGATGCCAGATACGGAGTTGTGGGCTTTGGTGTTTTTCCTCTATTAGATTTCACCCTTGCTTTGGTCCAGTCTTCTTTACTATCCTATCTTTTGGAATGCTGATGCTTATTCTGTGACATTATATATTAGAAATATATTACTTGTTTCATAATCTTATAGTGGATTGCATTTTCACGTTTTCCTTAAAATAGTTTTTGGAGGTTGGTCTCTGAATGGTGTTGAGACTGTTAAATATGATTAAATATTTAGAGATTAGCTAAATTTATTTTGTCTTATGAGATGAAAATGAGATTTTAGGACCTAAAATTTCAGCATTGTGGTTTAACATAATATGTTTGAACACCAAGTTAACAAGAGATAAGAGTTGTGATTATTTTCTTTAGAACTTGAGTGGATTTAGAATCATCATGGAGATACACTTCTGCATATGTGAGGGTATTCCCAGAAGACTTAACTGAGGGAAGGATGATCTCCTCTGAATGTGAGCACCAGCATCTCGTGGACCGGGATCATGAACTGAATAAAATGGGGAAAGTGAGCTGAGCATCAACATCCGTCTCTCTGCTTCCTGAAGCTGCCACACACCCCTGCTTCCTTGATGAACCCTACCATGATGAACCGTACCCTCCAACTGTAAGCCCAGGAAGCTTTTCTCTCCTTCAGCTGCTTTTGTCCGGAATGCTATCACAGAAAGGAAAAAGTAAGGTATGATATGTGGGCACAAGAATGTAGTAGACAAAGGAAAAAGCATGATACAGGTTAATATTTTTAATTTTTGTTTTAATATTTGTTTTTAAATGGAATTCTAGAACCTACTAGAAAGCTAGAATGTGCAAGCTGCTGAAAGAAAAGAGGTTAAAGGTAAGCCAAACCACCTACAGATGATCAGCTGACGAGCATTTGGAAGAGACGACAGAACACCATGGAGAGGATGGAAGTCCGACCACGGGAAAGCACCCCTGTCATTCTCGCCAGGAATGCATGCAAGAGCACAGGGATTTGAGACTTTCATAGCAAAGTGATAAAATAATTGTATTTTGGAAGTAATATTTGTTTCACAAAATAAATGGTAGATTAGGTTTTTCATCTGTCTAGGTTTCCAGGTAAAAACATGAAATTTGGATGATTAAAGGAAATGAGAACCAAGTAGGTAAATAGTAGACCTGACAGTTTAAAGTTGGAGACAAATTTACAACTGCAATAAATGCCTGGTTGAGTGTTTTCTTTAGAGGAAATTGAAATGTGACTGGCTGGTGCTGCGCACTGGCAGAAGCACTGTATTTCAGTGTGGGACATCATGTGGACGCTAATGTGGTAGGGAACATGGATAAGTCTTCTCTCAGATGATGGGCAGAGTGGTTTAATTCCACTCAG
Source organism: Myodes glareolus (assembly GCF_982192425.1). Lineage (NCBI taxonomy): Eukaryota > Metazoa > Chordata > Mammalia > Rodentia > Cricetidae > Myodes > Myodes glareolus. Next base: position 93,935,562 of record NC_142030.1, on the reverse strand, counting down.
CCAATTCCATCCAACCACTCACTCCCTGAAAGTCAGGTCCACATTCTAGATGGTAAAAATGGGAGCATACTGAGAAGTATTCTCCATACCAAATTAAATGAATGTCTCCTTTGTCATGGGATGAATAGAGATACAAAGTTGAACTGATAAAAATCATTTATCATCTGCTTTCCTATAGGATACTCAACACCTCATATTTCTGGAGAGAGAAGGGTATTTTCCTACAGTTCCTTTGGATTATATACAATATTTACCAGTCGTGTGCCATTTGATATCTATTTTATTATTTATCTTCATTACAATGGTTCTCACTAATTAGTTAATTTCTCATCCTGTAGTCATTCAAGCATTATGTTTTGGATTGCTATAGATAGTACACGTTGTAGAACTAAGGTTGGGAGTTGTAGAACCAAGGTTGGGACTTGCTATTTCCTCCATTTTAACAAAACACAACTTTAATGAGGAATCTGGCCGATATGCTACATGGCACAGAATTTAGAAGACACATCTATCCTTCATTTGAAAATAAAAATCCAAACTTGCTAATAATGTCACAATACTTTGGCAGCCTGGACTGGCAAGAGAACAAAAGTCGTTTCTGTCTTCAACTTTGCAGCGATGTTATTCTTGACTCAGAAGGCACATCCTGATGAGAGCCTTTCCATTCTGAACTCAGGGAAAGACTTGGGTGTAAAAATAAACTCAGAGAACTTTAGCGTTACATTTGTATTTCTGATCAATTGGAACAACACCTCTAACATGGAGCAATTCTACAATAAGATGTATAAAAACTCCATATGAGAAAAATCAATGCATGTACAGTAGCCCACTGTGTTCATCCATTCTGCTGATAGTCTATGAAGTATCATAAATCTGTCAGCCTTAATTTAGTGCAGATGTTCCTAAACATTTTAATGAAACAGCTGTGTGTTCTTCGTCACACCAAGAACTCCACTATCGTCTGTGGAAGCTGTAACGGAAACTGCCGTATCTACCTCCCATCCTACACTGACCCCCTGAATAACAATAAATATACAGATAATGATTGATGAGCAATACACAAACACACACCACCAGTGAAGATATAGCATGAGAAGTCTGAGGAGAAGTTTCCGTTGCTGGTCATCTCGTGTGATTGCTTCCAAAAGCAACACTCCCAAAATCATCTCTGCCATGGTTAAAGGATTAACCATGAAACTCTGTCCTAATCCTCCCCCTGTTCCTTCAAAATAAAAGCTGTGAACTGGACACATATAGTACTTAATGTACCACACTGTGCTTGATCTGTCCATGACTTTCCCCAATCTCTAATAAGTCTGCAAAGCTTCTCCCGTCCCTCCGAAGTGTTTTCACTGCCAATTACCAGACCTTCCATCAAGGACAACTCAAACATCACTGTTTGTCAGCTTCTCACAGCCAGAATGGCTGATTCAGAAACTTCTTTTTGTGTACGTAAAATGTGGTCGCTTGTGTCTGTCCTAGAGGCCATTGTGTTTTGAAACTGGTCTCAACCTCCTTGTTACAGTGCTTACCTAAGGGCACTCTCTACATAGGAACAATTTCACTTGCCGATAGTACACATGGGCTCTCTAAAACTTATCTCATGGTTGGAAGGGAATAATGAAAATTGTATAGTTCATAGATCTAATCTATGGGGGAAGTAAAAAAGGACAAGATCTCCTGAGCAAATTGGGAGTGTGGGGACCATGTCAGAAGGTTGAATGGGATGAGAGAGGATGGAAAGGGAGCAGAAAAAAGTGTATAGCTCAATAAAAAACATACAGGATTCATAACCTAAAAAAAGGAAAGAAAATGGTACAGTTAAAGTAACATGAATCAATCAATTGCTTCTGGGAAATAAAAATAAATAAATAAAAACTATGATGGTCAAAAGCAGTGTAGCTTTTTCCAGAGCCTGTGAAGAGATAACTGATTGTAATAAAATAATACAACTGGACTCTGCAGACTGCTGTTGTCTGCCTGTATGTTATGTGCCTTGACCTTCTGAACATCCCACCTTACCTAATCTTCAGATCACAAATTGTCTGCTCAGTGTGCAGTGAAATCACAGCTTCCTCACATGCACTTTGTACTTTAATATTGTCTGATTCCGTCATCTATTTACTTTAGTAATGACTGGTAAATGTGAGGGGCGATCTCATTTTAATAGTACAGAAAGTCAAACACATATTAAACATCCGGTTTTCATGAACAAAACAAGCCATTTGGTGAACTGGACTGAGTCCTTTCATACATGACAGATAATTCTTTCCATTAAATAATACCCAGACATTTTTGATTTTGTGCTACTCCAGAGCTTTGTCCCGTGATAAAATTAAATTATGTGTCTTTGCCTGTGGGGAGCTTGTCTCTAACATTTGTGAATTTGACATGGAATGTCTGCAGATACTGTTCCCACTTTCAATGTATTATACTTTCTGCAAACTTCACTTGATGCATATATATCTTAAGATGATTCCATTCTGGCTGGTGAAGAGGGAGACGCTTTGGCCACATGCGAACTCCAAAGATGTTTCTTCCTGCTGAGCACTCGTGGTTCTTTCTGAGTTTGGGGAGCTTGTTCACTGACCAGCATCTAGGAAAGGCCCAGAGACATCCTCTGAGAATGATTAGATTGTTCTTTCTACTAAGGACTTTTATCCGTGCTCTGGTGTCTCACACATTCTGGTGTTTTGGTTTCTCTGTCCTTCAGACTTGGTCTCGTCAACTCAGGAAATGACCGAGGCCCTCTGAGGTTCCTCCTCTGGAGCAGTTAGTAATTGTGTGGTTCACCTTGACTAGCCTAAGGCATGCCTTGTCATCTTCTCTTGGAAATGCCTATAAAGGGTTTCATAGCGGACCAGCACTGGAATCAGCACAGTGAATAAAGAGCCTTAACCAACAAAGGCAGGAATAACCGAATTAGTTGAAGGAAAATGGAACAAGAAATGCAGAAAGCATCTTTGTTGCCTCTTCTTGCACTAAGATCCCTGTTTTCCTGCCTTGGGCCTCTGAGCTCCGGCTTCATGGACTTTGAGCTGCACAACTCATGACAGCTGCTTTTCTGTTCTCAGACCTTCAGACTCAAAACCACAGTTCTCAGGTCTTCCAGCTCAGAGAGATCACCCTACCGGCTCTGGACTCCTGTTCTCTGGGATTTGGACCCAGACAATTTACCATCAACTTTTCTTTTTCTCCAGCTCTCAAATGGAAGATGTAGATATTTTTGACTTTTATAATCACATGAACTAATCTCCATAATAAACCAAATTATTAAAATTTATCTATGTAAGTTCATTTTCTGTATTTATCATCTATCTATTATCTATCTACTTACCTACCTATCTATTTATCATCTATACCCATCCATCCATTAGGTGTGTTTCTCTGCAGAACTCTAATGCACCCTCCCTACAACCTTACCTGACAACTCTGCAGTGCTAGGCTGTGGCTCTTAAGGGTCTTAGCTTGTTTCTTTATTTTATGTTAGAGATAAAAGCTGAATATGGTTAACTCATGTGTTTTGTTTTATTTTTAAATTATTTTAGATAAGGAACCAATTTATGTCTCATTATTATTATTTAAAAGGCAAAGTCTGACTTCTGGTCACTTTGTGTCCATTCACATTTGGTCAATGGTCATTGAGTTCTCAGCCGCAATTGGGATATCTTTATCTCTACCCATCCAAGGCTCAGGCACCACTGAGGGGAAATAAGGAAGAAAGACTCTATATGCCACAGGCTGAGGAAAACTTGAGTGAAACACTGTCTTCTGTACACGACCAGTCAGCCGCACTCACTCATTCACAGCAGCTGTGATTGTCTACACACGATAAAGCCAGTCAGTGCGAGAGCGTGGAGGAAAAGGTGGTTTATCCGTTCTCACCCCTAAGGAGCTAGGAACAGCTGCTGGCTTCTGAAGGAAGAGGAGTCAATTTTCTTTAAGGATGTGGTCCCAAGTAGATCAACCGTGCCCCAGTTTGGGGAAATGGAGCCTACAATGAGAAGATGGGAGAATGCTAAGAAGTGACCAATGAGCTTACAGCAGCTATGACTGCAGACACAAGACCTGGACAAGATCAAGCCAGCCAAAATACCAGCATGGATGGAGGGGGTGCTCACAAAGACCCACCCCTAGCAGAGAAGCCATCAATGGTTGCTGTTTCCTGGAAGAAGGGAGGGGCATTTGTCTTCAGGGATGCCGGAAGAGTCATCTGTCTCCTTCCACAACAAAGGAAGGGTTAGGATTTCTTGCACCTGGAGTCCTAATTCATAATTTGACCCGTTAGAGGTCAGTACTACTGCTTCTTTGAAGGTTTCTTTAATCTATGTCCCTCATTTCTGACAAGTTATCCCCTGAACAGTAGAGGACCTGTGTATTTGTGAAGAGAAAGCAGTTGCATAAAGAAGAATGGGAATGAGGCAGTGCCAAACACAAGGAGGCTCCAATGTTCAGTTCAAGAGCTTCTTCCTGACCAGGGTTTTAATACTTGCTTTTAGTATGGTCTGTGTTAAGGTTTATATTGCTGTGAAGAGACACCATGACACAGCAACTCTTATGAAAGAAAGCGTTTAATTAGAGCTTGCTTACAATTTCAGAGGGTTAGTCCATTGTCATCATGGTGGGAAGCATGATGGCATGCAGGCCAACATGGCAGACATGGTGCTGGAGAAGGAGCTAAGAGTTCTACATCCAGATTGGCAGGCCGCAGGAAGAGAGACATACACTGGGCCTGGCTTAAGCATTTGTAACTTCAACCACCCTCCCCACAGTGACACACGTCCTCCAAGGCTACACCTACAGCAACAAGGTCATACCTCCTAAAGCCATTCTCTAAACATGCAAATATATAAGTCTATGTGGGCCCTTCCTATTCAAATCGCCACAGGTCTGGTCCCCAGATTGTTATTTTAATTGTATCTAACTAAAGACAGGCTGGTACCAAGGTAAAAGTTGTAAACAGCATCACCAATCTTCCAGTTCCATACAAATCCCTCCTAGGCATCTGTGACCTTGGTTAGTGACTGGATCATTTGTGGTGAGCAATGCTGGTGAAATTCGATTGAAAAATTGAGCATTTTTCCAGGGACAGATTCTATCTTGGCCAAAGCAAATGAGGACAATTGTCTAGAGGGTTTGAAAGTCTCTGGCTCTGAAGAGAAGCTGGCCAGGATTTCAAAAACTGTTTTTACAAGCTTGGGGTCTAAGAGCCCTAAAGTGTCGATTATTTATTTTGCTTAAATTTTAGCTACCACAACCTTCTTACCTACTGTCTCCTAAGTATTCCACATTTTTTCCATTTGGCCATTTTACTTAAGAGACGTCCACCAAGATTTCCAACAGTGGAGCTCGGGACAAACCTGGCAGTAGAGTCTGGGTCAATCCCTTCTCTACGGTTGGAATAGAAAATGCTGTCATCTACCACACTGCTTCAATAGATAAAAACTGACCTAAGACAAGATATGTGAATCAGATCTAGAGTCCAAGCTTTGATAAACTGTGTTTCTCTGTGAATTCAAGATGGGGGCAGAAGATTTTAGGGACAATGAAGAAGGGAGAGAAAACCAATAACAAATGAAGCATGTTTAGTGTGAGACCCTCGTTTCTTACTCTCAAAGGAACAAGAAGAAGTTTCTCAGCAAAGGGTTTTAAAATTAGAGGAGTCTTGGCAAGGGTCTGATATTGGCAGTGTCCCAGAAGAGGCCTTGAGCCACAACAACAACTTCTTGCAATGAATATTTGCAGGTTATGCTTGGGGAAAAAAGGGTCCACTGTGTAACACACCTAAGCTCCCAAGGCCAACACAGTAAACGATTAAGTGATGGGAAGGTGAGAAAGATGAGGACTGAAGTGTTTTTTGTTGTTGTTGTTTGTTTAGTTAGTTGGTTGGTTTTGCTTATTTTTTTAATTTTTTTAAAATTTTATTTGTGGGGGAAGGCTATAGGGTGGAGGGCACACATGGAAAGGACTCAGAATTAGTGGGATTGGGTTGCATGATACGAAATTCGCAAAGAATTAATAAAAAATATGTAAATAAAAATAAATAACACACACAAGAGTTGAATGAATTGTGTTGTGCCCTGACACTATCATGCACTACATAACACAGCAGGACCTGGCACAGCTCAAAAATGCAGAAACAGCTCCTGGTAACTTCCCTGTGAGAGCAGGGCCCTTACCTCAAGGCAGAGAAGAGATCATTTATTCTGGAGTCAAGTATGATTAACCATGGCCTGGAATGCAGGTTTAGGCTGTTCCAAAGCCCGTGTTCCAATGTGGGAACAGTTTCATGAAGTTTTAAAGTAACAAAACAAAGGAAGCCATAAATCCAGACCGTTCAAATAATTGGCGGAAACATCGGAAGTGTGATTACAGAGAAGCAGAGACTCCTCAGCTACAGGCCTGATGCCCCCTGATGACTTTCTTAGTTAAGAGACAGAGCTTGTAGCTGGCTAAGTTAGCAGTGTCCAAAGGCTTTTTAGCTGACAGTATGAGGAGATTTGGCCTGACACAGAGGTGGGCAAGGAATGGGTATTTAGGGGACTAAAGATGGCCAGAGATAAATTGTCCTTGGGCTCTGGACCTACAACATTCCAACTTCTCTTTATCACTGAGATTATAATCAGTCAATCAACTTCGGCAGACACAGCTTTTCCCCAAGAATTTCCATTCAGACCTGTAAAGGAACTAGCTATGCAAGCAGACATCCCGTGAAAATGTAGCCTGCATACTTGCTGGGCAAGTTACATAAACTTTATGAATCTTTGTCTCTTTATCTGCACAGCAAGGCTGGGATTTGTTCTCATATCGTGTTCTCATCTCTGGAATAAAAACACATTAAAATATTTTTATAACATGAAGCAGGTTCAATATCACCTAAATTAAAAAATATTACAGTGATTAAAGGTAGCAATGTATGTAAAGAGTTGGAAGTGATAAAGCACTAAGTGAAGCTGAGGTGTCATTATTTTAATTATGCAATTACACAGGAGCAGAATTACCTCTGCTTGGTTCTATTACCTGCTGTGCTGATACTCAAAGTTTAATTCCCAGGGCCAGTCCCAGGAGACCAGTCCTCTAGGGGACTCAAAAATCTCTACTTTGCATCTCTAAAAGGCACTCACCACCTGCCCTTCAAACAGACACCAGGCCTTCCACTTCTTCCTCCCCCTCCCCTTCCTCTCTCCTCCTCCTTCTTTCCCTGTAATCTGATTTTGAGACAGAGAGCTCCCCCTGTAGATGCAGAGTAAGGAGGTAAAAGGAACTGAGGAGACCACCTCTGGAGTCAGGGGTGGGGTGGTCCATACTGTGAAATCTTGGGGTGGGGAAGAAAAGAAGCAGTTTGAAATCTTGAAGGAGTGAAGAAGAAAATATCCTGATACCCTGGCTCATGTTTCAGCTCCACCTACTATGAGCCATGTGGTGACAGCCATCACTGTGCCCATTGTCTGTGACATCGCCATGTCACTGGTCACGTGACCTAACATAGTCATTGTCTTGGAAAACTGTTGCTTATCTTTGTTAGTTTGATGCTGTCTTTACACTTACACAGTTGGAGATGAAGTAGCTGAACTTGGATCCTGTTAGCTTATTGTAAAATGTGAATGTTTGCCATTAGGGAAGAGAATCACTAAATGAGAAGTAAATTTCCTGTGTAGCAAATGAAATCATTCCCCAGGTTGTCAATTTCAAGGAAGAAGGTGGGTTGGGTCCTGCCACCCAGAGAGAAGGAAAAATAGGGATTTGGCTTCTCTATTACTTCTTTTTTTCTGTGTTCAAAGTGGTCATCTTTCTGGGGTGTGGCCAGTCACCTGTGAATGTGGATGCTCACTCTCCTTGTCACCAGATGCTTGGTGAGTTAAATACCAGGGCTCCTGGGCAGCGGGACAAACATCTGTCACTGATCTGCCTGCTCCCCCGCCCTCACCACAGTCAGGGTGGGGATGGAACTTTACACTTAAGGAGAGGGTCTAACCTTAGTGAAATAGATACCGACAAGAGAAATCCCACATTACTGCAGTTCCCAACTGGGAATTTGAAGGAAGCACCCATGATAACCAAAAATAATTGGACTAATAATTATGAGTATTTTACATTTAAAATAAATACTCAGTTTTGTTCCTAATTTCTATGAAAATGTTTATACAAGTGACCAAAATTATATATTCCAAGTTTTAAGCAACAATTCATACCAATTATTCCTTTATAATTACTTAATAAAGTTTTCCTTTTTCTCCAAATGTGTCAGGAACCAGCTTTAACAAGGATACCACTTACCAGGGAAAGGACATGGGGTTTAGAAAAATAAGTGAAGGGAAGAAAGACACTAGTGGAAATAATAAAACAGAAGCATAGGATAGTATCAGGAGGGAATTCTAGTAAATGCTGAAAGTCTCCTGTGCTTAATTTCCATTTGCTTAAATACCCCTGATCCCAAAAGGTAGGAGTAAGATAAAAAAAAAAAAAAAAAAAAAAAAAAAAAAAAAAAAAAAAAAAAAAAACTGCATTCACAGGCTACAAGGAATGAACAGATCAGTTGAAAGGTTACGGGTCTCACTTTTAGTTAAACCTTCTGTTGCCAGAATAAGAGAAGTAATATTCACACCCTAGACCAAAACATTCTATAGGCAAACCTCTCCCTGGGTGGAATTCATGATTATCTCCCTAAGGGAGTAGGAATATAGTTGGGTCCTTAGACTTTTGTTTGAGGTAGAAACAGATCTACTTAATACCTGAAATACCGGGTTTGGATATTAGCCACACCTGTATTCTGAACTGTTGACAAGAACTTTGAGAGAGCAGAACTCTCTGACCTAAATCAGGGTGGAATGGAGCCTTGACCTTTGAGGTAGAAACAGCTCTACTTCTTAAATCTGAAATATCAGGTCTGGAATTAGCCTTCCCTGCAATCTGAACTGTTGACAATAACCTTGAAGGCACAGAAGTGAGTTCCAACTCTCTGACCTTTAGTCAAGGTGGCACAGACCCCTGCTTACAGGTCCTGTCTCAAATGCCCCTAGCCTTTGACACTGTTAGTAGGGAATTTCTGTTCCTGTTATTTACTCCTTTCCCCTCACATGACAAACACATTCAGATTTAAAATCCCTGAGAATGTCTCTAAATCCGACCCATCTGTCACTGTTCTCTTGCTAAAGAGAGACACCACGACCAAAGCAACTCTTGTAAAGAAAGTATTTAATTCAGAAGCCAGTCCATTATCATCATAGCAGGGAACATGGTGGCACACAAGCAGCCATGGTGCTGGAGAAGTAGAATTCTACATCCTACTCCATAGGCAGAGAGAGAAAGTAACACCAGCTCTGGTTTCTACTTTTGAAACTGAAAACCCACCCTCCAAGTGACACACTTCCTCTAACAAGGCCAAGGCCACCCCTCCCAAACCTTCTAATCACATCAGAGTTCCATTCCCTTGTGACTGAACTTGTGGCACCATTTTTACACAATTTACCACACTATCCTTTTGGATATTTACACAGTTGCATGTAAGGAATAGACATAGCAAAGCCCACAGTTCCTAACTAACCACAACGTGGCAGACTTGTCCATACTTTGTCTCTAGCTCCTGCAGTCACTGACAAAAGGAGACATCATCATGGCCGTTGTGTAGGTGGAAGAAATGTGTGTTTTGTCCCAATATCAGTGAGAAAGTGAGAACAGACATCATGAGCCGGCACCTATGATCAGTGCATCACCCCATCACAGGAGCCCCGAAGATGTCAGCTCTCCTCTTCACTCCTGAGTGATCTCCGAACCCAGGGCCTGAGGGTAAACATCTAAAGGTTATGCTGTTCCTCAACTACTTTGTAGACACACTTCATACTTGCCCTTTCTCTACCCACCTCAGCCAGAGCCTATGAATCTGGAAACTGGAAGTGAGATTTTAGATTTTCACTGTGTCTTATATAAACCCAGCTGTAATGATTGTTCTGTCTCTTTAAGAGACAGGTGATGCCTACTCCCTCCCCCATCAACTGAGGCAGGCTGATCTTCACCTTCCAGCCTGAATTCTCTCTTTTTCCATCTTCCTCTTGGAGAAGCAGCTTCCGTCTCTCCTCTCTCTCTCTCTCTCTCTCTCTCTCTCTCTCTCTCTCTCTCTCTCTCTCTCTCTCTCCCCCCCCTTCTCCCCTTCTCCCTTCCCCCTCCATAACCCCCTGAATAAGTATCCAACCTCCCTCTGCATGGTGAGTCTATCAGTGTCTCTTTCCACCACTGCCACATTGGTTCACCACCCGGTACCAGCCACCTTTGGAGACCTGCATCATGGTCTCGTGTTTCCTGCTGCCACATGTCTCCCTGCCCTGGACCAACCACTGCTCGGGGACCTACAGCCAGACCTGCCTGGGACTGGCTGCTCTGAGGGCCTGCTCCTGCCACCACATGGCCCGCTGCCACTGCTTGGAGACCTGCAGCGTTTCTGCTGCCTGCTGCTGCCAGGGATCTGCAGCACTTTTAATAATTCATTGAATTGGTGCTGCTACTTGGATAGGCTCTCCCACCCTGAGTTCCTCTCCCGGAGTCAGGATCCTGAACCAGGTAATTTTTTTTTCCCACAACCACGTGTTCCATATGCCTGAGTGAGATTTCTACAGCGTGATTTCTACTCACATCACTGACTTCAATTGGTGAGTTTCTCCTATTCTGGTCAGCTTAACCATTTCTCCGACCCTGAGGAATTAACCATTGAGCTCCAGCAACCCTTGGGTGATCCTAGAAACGGGGACACTGCCCCCAATCACAGTCTTCAAGGCTACAGTTGTGCCCGGTTGTGCCCTTCACTGGCATTCATCTCTGGATGCTTCCCTTAGCTAAAATCGTGACCGGGCTGACCTGGGGTCAGTCCTCCCGCACTAGCAGTTCACACTCTGTGCAGTGCATTTGACTGGAGGCCCAGGGTCCCTCAAATTCTTCTTTCTCTTTTTTTTTTTTTCCATTTCCTTCCTTTTTGGTTTTTTTTTTTTTCCCTTGCCGTAAAAGGCTGCTAGGAGCAGCCTCTGACTTCTCTGACTTCTGAGTTACCCCGAACGGATACAGTCATGCTGTAGCACCCCACCCGTGGGTCAGGGGATGCCCTCCCACATGTCCTGCAGTGTTCGCACTGATTTGCACCCCGCCTACAGGGGGAGATGTCCCGTTATAAGCCTTGTGGTGTCGCTGTGTCACAGGTTTTCACAGTTTCTGCATTTGGAAGCAAGCCATCCAAACCCATCAATCCAGCCTCCCCTCTGGGAAGCCTTGTAGAGGCCCAAAAACCCCAGGCCTTAATGCCCTACTTCTTTAGCTCCTACCCTCACTCTGCTGGTGTCTCGCCAGCTCCACTTTTATGGGAGCTTTCTAACTACTGTCAGCACACAGGCAAATGGAAAGAATCTTCTCAAACTGTCCCTGCCACTACTGCCAGCAAGATTGGTTGGATCCACGAGGTGTCTTTCTTTTTTCAATTCCAGCCTTTTGCTCCCCTCTGTGGCTTGTGGCATGGTGGCTCAGCCACAGGGCAGATCATGCCTCTAGGTCTCTTATTAAGCTTAAAACCCCTACAGCTCAAAAATTGTGGCTTTTCCATACAACATGTGACCGCTGCCATTTTGACTGGGGTCAGGTGACTTTGCCGCCATTTGGCTGAGAGCCAGGTCAGGTGACCAAGTTCCACCATCTTTACTGAGGTATTTCTTGCCTGGTTCCCCAGTGTTAACTCTGTTAAGTGGGTGACCTTGTCATCATCTTAACTGAGAGCTACTTCAGGTGACCAAATCCTGCCATCTTTACTGAAGTATACCTTGCCTGGTCCCCAGGTTGACTTTTGTTTTTGTCTCTAAATTCTTCCTGCTGACTCTGTTGCATGTGCATTTTGTGCAGTGGTATGCTTTTGGTAGGGTCCACCATGAGCATCCATTCTGCCCAATTCCTGTTTACTCTGTGTGTGTGTGTTCATACATGTAACTTAAATGCACCTATGCTTAAAGTTATAATTGTTCATTACATCTCATTTCAGACCACAAAAACAATACGTCTCATGTTTTAAACTGGTATGTACTTTTAAGTCTCTTACAAATATACCTTATATTTAATCCAGCCCTGATTTAAAATATATTAAGCTGTTCTCTACTATTGTCAGTCTGCCGTTAACCTTCTTTTGCAAGCAGGTTTTTCTTTCTGTCTTTTTACGAGTTTAAATCTTACCTGTTAAGAGCCAGTACAGTCAAACTCAGACCTAGCTTTCCAGGCAGATTCTATATTGTAGTTTTACCTGATAGACAGTCCTCAACTGCTCAGAGAACCGGGGAATATGGTATTTAAATAATTAATTATTAAAAAAAACTTTTCATAACAAAAAGAGACAGGTTGACTCCTAACAGCAGCACTCTATTTCCTCCAAAAAAGACAGAAGACAAATGGACACAGAACAATGTCCATCTACAATTCGCTGCAACTGCCAAGCACTGACCACTGAGCAAAACTGCCTTTCACATAAACTGAAGGTCACCTGACACAGACAGAATCACTGGAATTGCCCTTCTAGCTACTCAGATAAAGGTAGGCCTGTCTTCCTACAGATTTCTTAGCCTATCGTATCTTCTGAAGCCTGGCAGGCCCTGAGCTAAACAGCAAAAGACAGCAACCATGGAGGACCCTAAGAGTGGCTCTAGGTGCCAACCAAGTAAGTTCTCTATTGTTTTTTAATCCATAACTCAAGTAAGATTTTATCCTTCTCAAAGATCTCTGATGCAGTTTGACAGTTGAGAGGTTTTGTCAGTTTAAAAGTATGACCTCACCAAACAAATTTCAGTAAAATACAAACACAAGACCTACAAGTTATAAAGGTGTGAGGACAAGTACAAGTTATCAAAATTTTCTCTCATGCTGCCTTCCATAGTCTTAAAATTACTTTTCATTGTGCAAAAATATCTCTCACAGTCATTCTGACATAAATATGCTACTGTTTATATAATGTATATGTCTAAAACTTCTGTTTTCACAAACCCAAAGAATTCCAAATTGAAGGATCTACCTTAAATAGGTCAGGTACATCCCTCTTAATTCCCTGGTCCCCAATTTTTTTCCTTAGTTTAACTTTGTCCTCTGTTCTGCCAATATTTTAAACAGGTGTAAGAGACACCAGACATTTTCATACCACAAACACCAGACAGGTGTAAAGAGACCAGCCATACCAGGATGTGGCCAGCACCCAGCCTTTGCAGGTTCCCCCCAAAGACGAAACCCACAAATAAGCAGGGAAAAGTCTTGAGAATCCACAGCCCCACTCCTTTAACCTGTGGTGCCTAACCTCCTGGCTTTTTATTATAAAAAAAGAGATGGGAATATAGTGATTGTTCTGTCTCTATAAGAGACAAGCCATGCCCACTCCCTCTCCCATCCACTGAGGCAGGCTGATCTTCAGCTTCCAGCCTGAGTTCTCTCTCTTTTTCTGTCTTCCTCTCAGAGAGGCAAGTTCCATCTCTCTTTTCTTTCCTCTCTCTCTCTCTCTCTCTCTCTCTCTCTCTCTCTCTCTCCCTCTCTCTTTCCCTCTCTCTCTGTCTCTCTCTGTTCTTCTAACCTTCTCCCCCTTCCCTTCCATAACCCACTTAATAAATATCCAACCTCACCCTGCATGGCATGCCTATCTATCTGTTTCTTGCCTGCCACTGCCACGTGGCTCACCACTCTGGACCAACTGCCTGAGACCTGCAGCATGGTCTCGTGTTGCCTGCTGCCGCCGCGTGTCTCCCTGAACAGGACCAGCCACAGCTCAGGGACCTGCAGCCGTCCCTGACTGGGACTGGCTGCTCTCAGGGCCTGCTGCCTGCTGCCACATGGCCTTCAACCAACGCTTGGGGACCTGCAGTGTTTCTGCTGCCTGCCACCACCAGGGATTCCACAGCATTTTTAATAATCCATTACACCAGTTCCAGACAGTGTTTGTTAAGTCAGGGTATGAAGAAACTACTCATATAGAAAACAAAAATAAATTGTTCAGAAGTAGGCCTCTTGTCCAGCTCATAGAAACTGAAGACTAAGAGACCACAGGCTTCTCTCTTAGCATTTCAAAAATGGGATAAAAAGGAGTTGTTAGATAACACATATCAGAAACATTTGCATTGACAATGTCAAGAAATAGCATCTAAAATACAATTCACAGGGAAAAACAATTCACATATGTCTAGATTCTGACAGTACAGAATAGATGATGAGAATGGGAGACATTTATAGATTTTGGAATACAGCCTAAAATCATACAGTGATTTTTAAATTAGTTTCTGACCTTCAACAGGAAAACTCCATACTTTTCCAAACAAATATCAAATATAATTATGGTGAGAATTAAGAAATATACTCCATATAAGACAGATGAGGTGTGATACAATTTCCCCCATCTCTCCTGTGAGGGGGATTTGCATACTTCGGTTCTCCTTGTGTTCCAGGTTTCCCTTCCTTTCTACCTCTTCCACCCATCACCAGTGTATTAAATTAGAGGGAATGGGCACATACTTAATTTTGTGTCCAAACTTTATTTATTAGTAGCTATTTTCAGAGAGCATACTGGAAAACTCCTTTTGATATTTGGCCATTGGTCAGCCATTCATTCACAAAATCCTAATTTTATTTTAACTTACCAATATTTTGAATCTCTCTTGTTGAAGAAGTAATATTCATAAATATAAATTATACAAAATAGCTTTCTTTTCTTAATAGTATATGAATTGTATACAGTAAGGGAGTTCAGTATGATACTTTCAGGCATATTCAGTCCTCATTACCTCCCCGGCCTTATTGATCACTTTCTCTCCTCAAATTGTCCTCTTCTATTTCAACATCCATCTCGCTTTTTAAAAAGAAACAATGGAGAGTCTTCATAAGAAGGAAAACAGGATGTTTGTCCTTCTGAACCTGGCTTATGTCACTTAGTGGAAGATCTCCAGTTACTTTCACTTCTTCTGCACAAGACATAATTTTCTTCTTTATGGCTGAATAACTCTTGTCCTTGTACGTGCACCATGATTTGCTCACCCATTCGTCTGCTGATGCACACCTAGGCAGAAAGACTGTGTCCTAGTGTGAGGCAACGTTAACAGTGTTACACTGGATGTTGGTACAAGGGTGTCTGTGTGCTGGCTTTGCTTCCTTTTAATGCACACCCAGAAAGGGAACAGCTGGAGCGCATGCAAGCTCCAATTGGAATTGTTTGAAGGAACTCTGCTCTATACTGACTGACATAATCCTACCCTAATTTGCATTCATATCCATAGTGTATAAGGGTTCAGCAACCTTATGGCATCCTGGCCAACTCTGTTTTGTTTACTTCCTGAGAACCATTCTGGCTGGGTAAAGTAAATTTCAGTAAAGTTTTGATTTCACAGGTGCCTAAATATATGGAACAATTTTTCACGCATTCATTGGTCATTTGTACTTCTTTAAGAACTATATGCAGTTCATGACCTAATTCTCCAAAAAAATCAGACTTACAGAGATCAAATAAATATAATGGACATCTACATCATGTTTGTAGCAGCTTGTAGAACGTTCTGCTACAAGTAAACCCTATTTTAAACCATAAAGCAAGTCTTAGTGAATATCAAAATTGATGTGATTTATCTTTGATCAAACATTATGAAATACATGTAGAGTCAATAGAAACTGGACAAATGCATGGAGACAAAACAGCACACCTTTAAAAGGTGAGTGAGCAATGGAAACAGCAACAGAGAAATTTCACAGATCCTAGAACCAAAAGAAAATGAAAACACAACTTTCCAGGGACTCTGGGACACAGCAAAGGCAGTTCTGAAAGGCAGCTCGCAGCCATGACTGCATGCACTTGAAAAGAAAAGGAAAAGACTTTAAACAAATATCCAACCCCCTGGTATATTTCAGAATATACCTCAGCAAAGCAAGGATGAGCCGAAATTGCATAACTAAAAAAAAATGAAAATCAGGCCACAAACAAATGGAATAGATACTAAAATAATATCAATCAATGAAGCAAATAGTTTTTTGTGAATAAATAAACACCCTGGGCAAACCTTCAGTCCAACTGCCCAGTTAAAGGTGAAAGAGACGTTGCAAACTAATATAATATGAAATAAAAAGGTAGATTTAATAAGATGCCACTGAAATACAGAGATCATGCGAGAGTAATTTGAAAACATTGATTCTAAGAAACTAGAAAGTCTAGAGAAACTCATGTGTAAACACATATGACCTGGCAAAATAGAATAAAATATAAAAGCAATATATCTATAAAGAACAATGAAATTAAAGCACTAATAAAATATCTACAAAGATAAGCTTAAGAAATGATGAATTCACTACTGATGCTTTCAGAGCAGAAAAAAAGAATTTGCAACCATTCCTTAAAGTAATCTAGAAATATTTCCTCTCATGTGGAAGCGATGTTCCAGACTTATTCTCTCACGCCTGTACCACACTTTTACAAAACACCAGCTAAAGATAAGGGAGGGCAAACTGTAGAAGAATTTCCTTGATGGATGTAGACATAAATATCTGCAGTAAAATATTGCAAGTTGAATTCAGTATGGCATCAAAAAGCATGACCAACTTTCCACCAAGGATGCAAGGATGGTTTAACATAAGCAAACTGATAGACATTACATGATCATCTCAATAGATGCAGACAGTGTCTTCAATAAAATTGAGACTCTGTTTCTTAAGAAATTTTATATATTAACATTTCAATATTTCCTGAAACTAAAAATATATTTGTTTAGTATGTCATGTACCATGCTAAATACTCTAGATATTTTATTTACTTTTAAGAAAAATCAGTGTGGTTCATGCAATCTGTATTAGTTACATTCTTATTGCTGTGAAGACCAAAAGCAATATAAAGAAAAAGTGTTTATTTTGGCTTGTGATTCCAAAGGCATAGAGTCCACTCTAATGTGTGGCTTGGTGGCAGGAGTAGGAAGCTGGCAGATCATGTTTTCATCTACACACAGGAAGCAGAGACGGGGAACAGGAAGTGGGGTGAAGCTGCAAACCCTTAAAGCCTGCACTCAGTGGCATACTTCCTCCAGCAAGGCTCCTCCTGAAGGTTCCATGACCTCCTAAACAGGGCCACCAACAGGGCCACCACTTGAGACTATGCTTGCCTATGAACTCATGTTTGCTCACCAAACCAATCTCTTGTGTTTATTGCGAAGGAAACGCGGGCTGTGGGGGCCAAATACCAACAGTAGTTGTTAGCCTCTATCGCGTGCTTCCTGTTTCCCGGTGATGATCTGTAACAAAAGACTTATGCCTTCTGACTGGCTCAGTTCTCACACGCTGCTGGAAAAAGCACTTACCAGAGCACAATTTCTGCCCATGTTTCACAGGTGAGATCAGTGAGTTTTGTAGATGAGTGAGGACAGCAAGCTTGACAGAGTCCTGGGGAGCAGGACAGCCTCTGACACTAGGCCACTCAGCCCCAGAATCTACCGATCACTCAACATAAAATATCTAAGTAAAGAGAGACTTTTAACTTAAATCCTTTGTATTCCAGTGCTCATCTCCTTAATTGCAGGGGTTTAGTTCTCTTTTCAATTGCCTTACAACAGGTTATTACGCCTCAGCTGGGACTCCTTATGAGGTACTGGGTGGAAACTACGTCTGGAAAAAAGTTTGTCCTATTTTTGGACAGCAGTATTAGACAACTTGGCAGTGAGCTAAATTTTCTTCTGGTTTTCAGTGCGAAGGGAACAGTGATTGGCAAGACCAGGAGATGAGAGGCTGGGTGGAATGTGAGGCTGTGCCGCTCAGAGCTGAGGCAACACCAGCCCTGTTGCTGCTGTGAGGCCGACTGCGGGTGAAGGTCAGCTACTGAGACACACTTTCTTCTGTAATGGATGTCCCAAGGCCCCCAGAGCTCTCTACATGAAGGTGCTGCTATTGGAAAATAGATCCTTTAAGAAACAGGTCCTACTGAGAGGCATTATGTCAATGAGGGTGTGCCTCCGAGCGAATGTGGGATCCTGGGTTCTTTTTTGGACCTCGTTGTTTTTATTTATTTATTTCTTGAGGTAGGTGATTTCATTCCAGGATGTGTTCTCCTCAGCACGTGTTGCCTCATCACATGCCCAAAGTAACAAGGTCAATTGACCACGAAGCTTCACAAACCCCTACTCTGTGTAGTTTATTTCAGTCATTTTGTTACAGTGATGGCAAACTGATGGCACAGCTTCCCCTGGATGCCAGGCACCCCACCCTGTTCTGAACACTGCTGCCTGTTCCTCAGCTACACTCAAGGGAAAGGGCGGGTCCTCTTCTGGGACTCTGATGTTTAGTGCATTCCCTGCCTTTTCAGAGCCCAGCATCCGTCATTGCTATCTATTCTCGGACAGCTGACAGTCTCTCAAGAAATGTCTCAGTGGCTGAGGCCTGAGAGAGAGATCCGTATTGTCCATTTCCATCCAGCTGTGGTATCCTGTCCGATGCTCCACTGTCTGCCACTCTCGCCTTTTCCTCCTCAGATGCTATGCTGTGTGCTTCAGCTTTGAGGAACAGCAGACATCACAGCAGCTGGACTGCTGTAGCCAGAGAGGATGCTTAATAGTAGTGTTACACGGGAAATAAAAAGGTATTTATGCTTCCATTTAATAGATAATCAATATTTAGCTATGACCTAATTGGAAAGTCTCTCCTTACATGTCAAAAGAGGAGAGTCATTGTTCTGAACACCTCCCCAGTGCCTTAGCGCTGAGAAGAACAAGAGTCAACTGATAGAGTGAACAGAGTGAACACAGGAGGTCCAGACAGAAGGTGGGCACAAGAAAGAAACCCCGCCTTGCCCTGCCCTGCTGGTTAGTGCCCACAGCAAGCAGGCTGACCTTCTACAGACTTCATCAGAGTACAGGCCTTTGCTTAGAAATGCTTGGTATTTTATTACATAAAACATAAGTGTTGGTGACTATGGCTAGGAAGCAAACATATTCCACAAAGGCTATAAAGATCAGGGTACCAGAGAGCAATCTCCCCAGCCACCACGTGAGGGCTCCTGGGGGAAACTATCCACAGAGGAAATATACAGGTTCTGTTCCAAGGGCAGAATAAGGAATTCTGAGCTATCAACAATAAATCCTCTCCCACCATCATTCCCAAATGGCGACGGATCTCTCCAGATATTAGAAAAGAGAGAACAGAATCTAACAGACTATGCCACTTAGAACACTTAGTTTACTATATTATTTGCTACATGTGTATTTATTATATTTATTTACCATGTGTTGTTTCCCATTGTGTTTGCATTGCTCTAATAAATTATCATAAGTTCCACCATAAAACATTTACCTTTTTCTCCTAAAGTACTCTGATATTCGAGATTCCTGAGTGGACTGGAACAGTAGTTCAGTGGTTATGGGAATATGTTGCTCCTGCAGGAGTCTGCATTCCATTCTTAGCACCCAGGAGGGGCAGCTCCCAGCCACCTGCAGCTCCAGCTCCATGGGGACCCAATGTCTCTGGGCTCCACACCTCATCGGCACACACCCATCCACAAACACACAGAGAAACATAATTTAAAACAACAGAATAAATCTCCTTTTTTAAACCAACAGTACATCTCCTTGTATCACATCGTAGAAGTTTCTGTCTGAGTCAACTCAAACTGATATTTCAGATTCATATTTTCAACTCTGGGTCTTCAAATGGGCAGCTCAGGTCAGCAGTCCCTTCTGAATGTTCAGATGGCCTCTGCTCATAAGAATTAGACAGATGCTCCCATCACATAGGCTTGTGTGTGTGCAGAGTTCAACACAGGTAAACGTTTGCTTCAATTCTTGAGACAACTGATGCTTTTGAGTTTGTTCCATCCTATGATCCTATTCCATGCCATGCTTCATTCTAGTCAATCTCAAGAGTTCTAGAAGAGACGTGGTCACATGGTCACTAGCCAGAACAAGAAGGCCATACTGAGATGGAGACAGGCTGCGGTAACGCAGTCATGCAACTCAAGACTAAAAAGCCCAGCTACCAGAAGCTGGAAATGGAAGGGGAGAATTATCCCTAAGTCTTCAGATGATGTATGTATCTGCTAACATCTTAATACCATGTCCCAACAGGTCTTCAGAGAATACTTCCTTAGGCTACTATGTTTGGGGTCCGTCTGTTATCATAATACTGGCAAAGACATTGAAAATGTAACAAGGAAGTTCCCACTGCATCTAGAATTTCCGTCATTCACGAATCCTTTCCGTTGTCTCAAATGCACAATGATTTCAAATAAAATATAGCAAAGTCTTCTGAAAAAGACATTGTATTTGACATTATGTGCTCTGGAAATGGAGGTCTCGAGGTCTTGTGTCTCCAAAGAAACACTGAGTACTACGGCAGTAATCCTAAAGGGCTGAATAGAACCAGCTCCAAACAACAGTTTGACGTAAGGACAACGCCACTTGTCTGTCATTTGTCACTGTGTTGCTTATATAGAGAATCCAGGCTCTAATGAAACCCTGGGCACTGCTGTCCTTAGACTCATCCATGAGGCTTCACCGCTCACTCATCTCAGAGCACGCTCTGTGCAATGGAATAAGGCTGTACGGGACCAATGAACATGTCCACAGAGGTAACTCCATCCATTCCCAGACCATGATGTTGGTGCCCAGTCTTCATAGTTCCTTATCCAAATATCCCTAGACTGTTCCCCAAAGCTCCTCAGAATATTCTCTTAGACCCATGCCATCTGTGGAGTGGACAACACTCTCGGTGTGCACATTCCTCCTCTTGGTGGTGATGAGTGTACAAAGCACTCTGAAACACAGCCTGGGACTGGAAGACGAAGCCTGGTTGGGCTTCAGACTACACCTATTCTAGCAGCGCTTCAGTACACCCAGACATGGTCTTGTGGTTCTCTACGAAGACACAGCTCTCAAAGCATGCATTCTTAAATAAACTGGTCCAAAAGTCCAATATTTGGGAAAGTGAAAGGTAAGTCTTCCATATGCACTGCTTCCATAGACCCAAGGAACTCAGCACGGCCCTGACTCAAGTATGCGGTAGTTTAGAAGACCCTGTGAAGGTAAAGAATTGAGCAAACAGCCGTCCATCAAAAGACGGAGTAAGAACAGGACCCCAGCCTGCAAACAAGAAAGACACTTGGTTCTGTAGCTGGTTTTAATGCTAACCTGCCACAATAAGAATCACCTGAGTAGGCAGCCTCACCTAGAGAACAGTCCTCGTTGCCTGGTTTATACTGGCAGCAGTCAATATAAAATCAGAGTATTTCAGAAGGAAGTGTAAGTAAAATAAAAAAACTCCTCCCCACGTTGCTTCTGGTCATGGCATATAGCACAGCAATAGAACCGTAGCTAAGACACCTGGAAAGCTTGACCATGAATTTAGGCACTACACCAAGGGTGGAAATGGCTGTATTTCAAAACACAGAAATGGGCTCCCTGTCCCTGAAAGGATTTAAGGTTTTGAGCTACAGCTTCCAGAAATGTAAAGTTGGGATAATTAAGTCTATAGCAAAGAGATCTATGAGACTTCAGAAAGGAATGGACCAGGTCAAACAGAATCCTACTAAAGTGTAACTAGCCTTGGTGTGGTAAGAAACCATGTCTCTTCTAGAATCTACAGTCACCATCTACAGATGCCTGTCTGTCTGTGAGGACTCATCTAGATAATTTAGAGTAACCTTAACTAAGGATCCTATCTTAATTATTACTGCAAGGGTTTATTTGTCAAAATAAGGTCACATTTGTATATTCTGGGTGGCTGCATCTTCCACAGTCACATTTCGACTCTGAAGTGATGAATTCTACTTTTTGAGTAATACTCTCTTGTGTGCCTAGAAACTGAATGCCAGCTTCACGCAAGCAGAAGAGGGGAATTTCAGTCATTGCTGTGCCCATTGTGACCTCCAGCCTAGGTCATGATCAGAAATGTTGGTCTAGGATTTCAGACCGCCGTGGAAGTTGAGCATTATTCTCGTGGGAAATGAGCTTTGATTGTAATGGGGAAATGAGGAAGAGAAACACAGACAGCAGGAGGGAAGGTCTTGAGACGGTCCTAGAAAAACCAAAGCACAGTAAAGAAAGAAACATCACCCGTCTTTACATTAAGACCTTTGGTTGTATTACAAGCATTTCAAGAGATTACACTTCAGATCCAAAACAAACTTTCCTTCTTTTCCAAGCAAAGAGATGGGGGAAAGGAAGCAGGTGCCTGCCCATTCCACCCCACGTCTTAAAATCACAGAGATCACATATCTTTATAGCACCACTGCGTGGAAGGTGTTAATATTCATGTGCACTGCATATGTTGAAACTAGGACCTTACAGAGAGGACTGAAGCATCTTGGCAGACTCCTGCAGCTAGTACAGAGTACTGATGTACAGATGCTCACTCAGCCTGCCCAGTACTCGCCTGCCCTGAACGGAATCTGGATTATCCTTGCTCCCCACACTGGCTGCCCTAACTAGCCTGCTGATTTCTTTCCCCTGCCTTGGAAGCAGCTGTGGAGCATTTTTCTCCAGCTGTGGGAGAACCAGAAGCTGGGAAAAGACATGTCCCTCTGCTTACACTACACTGCCACCTAGTGGTGAGGATAGCGTTTCTCCTTTTGATATGTTTTAGTAGTGGTGATTGATGAGGATGCCAGTTTCGCTTTCTGAAGCTGTGATTCTGCTCCTATCTCCACTAATGTCCCTTACTGGCTCCGTAAACCACAGCCTCTGTATCCCTCTGTCACCCATGTATATCCCCTCCTGGTCATCTTCTGCTTGATGGCCTCCTTCAACAGTAGGAGCATAATTTCCAGCATCAGGCAGACGAAAATCATAAAATATCCCCAAATTACCCCATGGTGAGAAGTCTCTGTTCTAATATGAAGAAAATTCAAGAGACCAGCTTAAATAAAATGTGGCCAATAGACCTGCTTTGAAACATTTTCCCACCCGAGAACACAGTTCACAGCTCATCAAAGCAACTGTACATACTGGGGCATGGGAGTTGAGGCAGATGCTCTGGGGTGACCTTATCTAGTAGCTGACTCAGCTCATACTCCCTGGGTACATCAGTACCAAGTCAACATTTTCCTGGAGCAGGAAGGGGAAGACTATCACCCATCATCAAGGCACAGTCTGAACCTAGCCTCATCCTGCTACTGTATCAAGTCGCTGCAAACTTACTGGATGGAAAAGACACAGGTGCCCGCCCACAATGGATACATCTGTAACACAACGTCTACTCCAAAAGCTGCGTGAGCAGCAGTGAAGGGTGGGAAGAGAAGAAGAGTCACAAGACAGAGCATTTTCAAAGAGAGTCATCTATTTATTTATTTACATCCCAAATGCAGTTTGCTCTCCCTCCTCTCCTTCAAGTCCTTTCCCCACCTCCCTTCTGCCTCCTCCCCTGATCTACTCCTGCTCTGATTCTATTCAGAATAGGGAAGGGCATCGTCTCGTGGATATTAACAAAACATGGCATATCGAGTAGCAGTAAGACTAAGCACCTTCCCTGGTATTGAGGGTGGACCAGGGAACCCAGCAGGAGGAAAAAGTCCAAAAAGCCCAAAAGGAGTCAGAGACAGGCCCTGCTCCCACTCCTAGGAGTCACACAAGAAGACCTAGCTACACAACTGTAACATACATGTAGAGGGCCTAGGCCAGTCGCATGCAGGCTCCTGGGGATGGGAATATGAGAAATCAGGTAGGGTGGGCAGGGGGATAATACTGACAGAGCCTACTGGAAAATGGGAGTCTTTTCACAGTCAAGTAGAAACCAGAGGCAAAGAAAACTCCCAGGAATTTACAAGGATTGCTCCAGTGTACTGAAGCCTTTTCTGACCCACCAGCCAGCTCCCAAATAATGACATGGAGACTTATTATTAATTATGAAAATTCAGCCTTAACTTAGGCTTGTCCCACTAGTTCTTATAACTTAAATTAGCCCATTTATTTCAATCTATGTTCTGTTGCTTGGCTCATTACCTTATCTCTCTGTACTGCCCGTGCTGCTTCCTTCAAGTCTGGCTGGTGACTCCACCTTCTTCCCAGAGTTCTCTCTGTCTCTGGAAGTCCCACCAATACCTCCTGCCTAGCTACTGGCTGTTCAGATTTTTATTACACCAATCATAGCAGTACATTTTCACAGTGTACAAAAGTCCCACAACACTGCAGCTAAGACTCCCAGCAACTGAAGATATGTAGTCTGAACCAGTCATCCCCTGTGACCAGGCAAGACTTCCAGGGCAGGAATTGGGACACCAACCCAGACACATAATCTTTGACCTACAGTCTGTCCTGCCTGCTGGATGTGCTGGGGAAAGGGTGGCACAGAGATTGTGGGAGTGATCAAGTAGTGACCGGTCCAGCCTAAGATCCCTGCCATGAGAGGGAGCCCACACCTGACACTACCTGGAGGACCCAGAGGCAGGATTAGCCAGAGACCTAGGATAGAACCAAACATAAGGGAGGAGACGGTCTTCTCTATGACAGGGAAATGCACCCATGTAAAAGTAACAATACAGTGGTCTAAACAAGACCTGCACAATGGCAACACCTGTTGATATCTTAATATTCCAGTACTATTAGGGAAGGTCTCAGAAAGCCTCAGTCATAAATGAAGAGCTATTGGCACTTAATGTTAGCTTAGAGAGGAAGAATCACTCATTCCCAGGGTCGAGCCCCTTGAGAGGTTATCCAATCCCTAGTGGCCAGCCTTAAACATATATACGGATGAGCAGCACTCAATAGACTTAGCAGGCTGTGTTTATATAGTATAATATACCTATTCAATGTGTGTGTTTGTGTGTGTATGTGTAACAATAACAATTAAGAAAGGAAAGGGAATGGAAGGAGACACAATAGGAATTGGAAGGGGGAATAGAAATTATGTAAATGTATGAAATTATTAAAATTATAAAATAAATATAATCAACAAACACTATTTGGTATCTCATCATCTATGAATGAATAGATAGATGATAGATAGATAGATAGATAGATAGATAGATAGATAGATAGATAGATAGATGGACGGACAGACGGACGGATGGATATGACATGTTCCCTTTGCTGGACACAGGCACAGCCAGCCCTGTTGATTTTTCTGATATATAGAGGTGCAGACCCTAAATGTCTTAAAATCTTTGATCTTCAAGAGGTCCCATTTATTAATTGTTTCTATCAGGGTCTGTGCTACTAAGGTTATATTTAGGAAGTACTCTCCTGTGCCAATGTGTTCAACTGTACATTCCACTTTCTCTTCTATGAGGTTCAGTGTGGTTTGCTTTATGTTGAAGTCTTTGATCTATTTGGACTTGCTTTTTGTGGGATGATAGAAATGGATCTATTTTCATTCTTCTAAGAACACGGTCAGCAAGACAAAATGGCAGCCTACAGAATGGGAAAAGATCTTCATCAGCCCCACATCAGACGGAGGGTTATTCTGCAAAATAAACAAAGAACTCAAGAAACTGGTCATCAAAAGAATAAATAATACAATAAAAATGGGGTACAGCCCTAAACAGAGAACTCTCAGCAGAGGAATCTAAAATGGCTGAAAAACAATTAAGGAAATGCTCAACATCCTTAGCCATCAGAGAAATGCAAATCAAAACAACTCTGAGATTCCATCTTACACCTGTAAGAATGGTCAAGATCAAAAACACTGATGACAACTTATGCTGGAGAGGTTGCGGGGTAAAGGGAACACTCCTGCATTGTTGGTGAGAGTGCAAAATAGTACAGCCTCTTTGGATGTCAGTGTGGTGATTTCTCAGAAAATTAAGAAACAACCTTCCTCAAGACCCCGTAATACCACTTTTGGGTATATTTTCAATGGATGCTCAATTGTGCCACAAGGACATGTGCTCAACTATGTTCATAGCAGCATTGTTTGTCATAGCCAGAACCTGGAAACAACCTAAATACCCTTGACTGAGGAATGGATAAGAAAAATGTGGTACATTTACACAATCGGAGTGCTACTTAACAACAACAACAAAAAAATAACGACATCTTGAAATTTGCAAGCAAATGGATGGATCTAGAAAACATCATATTGAGTGAGGTAACCCAGACCCAGAAAGACAAATATCACATGTACTCACTCATAAGTAACTTTTAGGCACAAAGCAGAGAAAAACCAGCCTACCAATCACAATCCCAGAGAACCTGGACCACAATGAGGAGCCTAAGAGAGACATACGTGGATCAGATCTAATCTACATGGCAAGTAAAAACAGTCAAGATCTCTTGAGTAAATTGGGAGCATGTGGACCATGGGAGAGGATGAAAGGGGAGGGGAGGGAAAAGGAAGGGAGGGAAGCAGAGAAAAAATGTACAGCTTGATAAAATCAATTTTAAATTTTTTTAAAAAAATCTTATTTATCTTCAAAACCAGCAATATGAATCTGGCTCCGGTCACACTGTTCTCTAATTGGTTTATTTTTACCCTCCCTTCCTCACCATGAAGGACTCTTATTACATTTAGCCCACTTAGAAGATCCAAGAAAATAAGACCATTCTTATTTTCAGGGTATTTGTGATCAAGCCTTAATTCCAGTTACGGTCTCAGTTCCCCATTGCCAAGCAGAAGATAATATAACTTTAGATCAAAGGGCTTAGGCCTGAATATCTCTGTCTGTGAGAAGGGCAGGACATTGTTCTACCTCCTCAAAAGAAGGGAAACATGACCCAGACTGGGGTCAGCCTCCCTTTGAAACTGTCTTTCCTTACCTGCTCCCTCCCTACATCACATGCTGCGGAGAGTATCATAAGTCTAAGGACACAGTCTACCTCTGCTGTATACAGAGCCACGTTCAATAGTAGATAGGAGTGCGGAGTCAGAGAGTTCTGAGTGTAAACTGCAGGATTATTCCTGGCATGAGACCTTCACCATATTTAGCACCCCCAAGCTCAGTTTCTTCATCTTTAAAGATAATTTTGGGAGCTATTCTAAAGTTTTATGAATTTGTAACACCTATGATATTTTGAGTGGATATTTTATTTGAGAAATTTACATGACTTTCATTGGTATAAGGGATGGGTTCTTTCAGTGCAAAAAGTGAAATAATAATAATGATGAACTGGAGAGATGATATCATCAGTTAAAAGCTTATACTGTTCTTGTGGAGGACTCAAGTTTGGTTCCCAACACCCATGTTAGGTGACTTACAACTACTCCAGCTCCAAGGGATATGATGCCTCTAGGCTCCAAGGGCACCTGTGCTGATGTGCAGAGAGAGAGAGAGAGAGAGAGAGAGAGAGAGAGAGAGAGAGAGAGAATTGAAAATTAAAACTAAATCTAAAAACAGAGGGGAAAAGCACTATTTTTCACATTAAAAATATAGGAAAGATACCTAAACCCACGATTTTTAATTTAGATCTGTGTGTTCTCTGATTCTTCCAACAAGATGGAAATGAGAAAATTTTCTTCCCAGTTTGATAAGACCCCACTGGAACTGCCATAGATTTGTACCAAGTCTCACACTTAGGTGGCATCATTAAGAAAGAACATGGTCTCAGGTTGGTTCCTCTTCTCTATGAATCCAGGAGATAAAGAACTGAATGTGGTTGAGTTTTATACATGGCGATAAGTATGGATCTATTTTCATTCTTCTACATGTTGATATCCAGTTATGCCAGCACGATTTGTTGAGTATACTTTCTTTTTTCTATTTGATATTTTTTGCTTCTTTGTCAAAAATCAGGTGTTTGTAGGTGTGTGGATTGATATCTAGGTCTTCGATTCTATTTCATTGGTCCTTCTGTCTGTTTTTATGCCAATACCAGGCTGTTTTCAGTACTGTAGCCCTGCAGTAGAGTTTGAAGTCAGGAATTGTGATGCCTCCAGAAGTTCCTTTATTGTACAGTAATGTTCATGCTATCCTGGATTTTTGCTTTTCCATATGAAGGTAAGTATTGTTCTTTCGAGGTCTGTGAAGAATTTTGCTGAGATTTTGACGAACATTGCATTGATTCTGTAGATTGTTTTTGGTAAGACTGTCATTTTTACTATGTTAATTTTACCTACCCAAGAGCATGGGCGAGCTTTCCATTTTCTGGTTTCTTCTTTAAAGACCTCAACATAAAACCAGCCACACTGAACCTCATAGAAGAGAAAGTGGGAAGTACACTTGAATGCATTGGTAGAGGAGACCACTTCCTAATCCAGTAGCACAGACACTCATAGCAACAATTAATAAATGGTACCTCCTAAAACTGAGAAGCTTCTGTAAGGCAAAGAACACAGCCAACAAGACCAAACAGGCTGATCTCCAAAATTTACAAAGAACTCAAGAAATTGGTCATCAAAAAAATTATAATAATACAATAAAAAATGGGATATATACAGAAACAGAGAACTCTCAACAGATGAATCTCAAATGGCTGGAAGACATTCTTAGTCATCAGAGAAATGCAAATCAAAACAAAGCTGAGATTTCATCTTGCACCTAGAAGAATGTCCGAGATCAAAACTCTGATGACAACTTATGCTGCAGAGGATGTGGGGTAAAGGGAACACCCCTCCAATTGTTGGTGAGAGCGCAAGCTTGCACAGCTGCTTTGGATATCAGTATGGTGATTTCTCAGAAAATTGGGAAAAAACCTGCCTCAAGACACAGCAGTACCATTTTTGGGGATGTGCCCAAGGGATGCTCAGTCATACCACAAGAAAAAGTGCTCAACTATGTCTATAGCAGCATTATTTGTCATAGACAGAACCTGGAAACAACCTAAATGTCCCTCGATCGAAAAATAGATAAAGAATGTGTGGTACATTTATGCAATGGAGTACTACACAGTGGAAAAAATGACATCTTAAAATTTGTGGGCAAATGGATGGATCTGAAAACATCCATATTGAGTGAGGTAACCCAGACCTAGAAAAACAAATATAATATGTATTCACTTATAAATGGCTTTTAGACATAAAGCAAAGGAAAACAAGCCTACAATTCACAATCCCAGAGAAGCCAGACAACAATGAGGACCCTAAGAGATACAGGGGAAGTGACAAAGGACGGGATCTCTGAGTAAATTGGAAGCATGGGGATCATGGGAGATGATAGAAGGGAAGGGAAGAGGAAGGAAGGGGAACAGAGAAAAATATATAGTTCAATAAAGACAATTAAAAAATCATGCTTTAGCTCTAATAAGCTGACGAAGAATGAATCACGTG
The DNA here is from genome assembly GCF_982192425.1 of Myodes glareolus. Taxonomy (NCBI): domain Eukaryota; kingdom Metazoa; phylum Chordata; class Mammalia; order Rodentia; family Cricetidae; genus Myodes; species Myodes glareolus. Next base: position 93,906,423 of record NC_142030.1, on the reverse strand, counting down.
TGTGTGGTGTGGTTTTATAGAAACTGGGTCATATTAAAAACAATGGAAGGTTAATAAAGAACATCAAAGCAAAAGAAAAAACTGAATGTGGCTGAAAAATCTAGAATCTTCACCCAACCCTCTAGCTGACATGAATTTAATGTTCATGAGGCACCCGGGCCTTTAGCAGGATTGCCAAGCCATTCTGGATTCACATGGTGAAGGCTGAGACTGCAGAAGTGCCTTGGGTTACACCGCAGAGTGTTCAGATGACAAGGACATCTGGAAAAGAGTATCTGTGGCAGCATCTTTCCAAGTTAGAGTCAAGAGTTTGGTACTGGAGAATTCTTCAACCCCTAGCTCAATGTAAATGCCAAGGCCAAGCAATGATTCAGTGTGGAGACACTATCGGTCATTGAGTCCAGTGTCTCAGGCCACATTCCAGCAAAGCCTAAGAGTTAGGGAGTCCTGCCAAAACAGTGCTGGAAGGGATGTACCCAGTCCCACCAGTTTGTTCCTTTCTCTCTCTCTCTCTTCTCTCTCTCTCTCTCTCTCAAACATTTTTTGTTGAGTATTTTTATTAATTAATTAATTTTTATAAAATGATCTTTTCTCATTTTACATACCTATCCAAGTTCCCACTCTCCCCCCCTCCACCTGCTCCCCTATTTCCCCCACCCCACACCCACCCTCTCCACAGAGCAGGAAAGGCTTCCCATGGGGAGACAAGAATTGGGAGCATGGAGGCTGGGAGAAGGGAGAGTAGAAAGGGAGGAGAAGAGGAGAAGGGGAGGGAGGAGAAGAACGTGAGGGAACAGGATGGTCGAGATGCAAAAAAGACAGAGAAAGGAAAGGGATTTTTTTTAATTTATTATGTATAGAATATATGCATGCAGACCAGAAGAGGGCACTAGACCTCAATACAGAGGGTTGTGAGCCACCATGTGGTTGCTGGGAATTGAACTCAGGACCTTTAGGAATAGCAGGCAATGCTCTTAACCGCTGAGCCCTCTCTCCAGCCTGGAAAGCGATATCTTGATTGTTGGAGTCATTATGGGGATAGTGTGAAACCTGGCACCAGGAAAATTTCCAGAAATCTATAAGAATGATCCCAGATAAGACCCTAATCAATAATGGAGAGGGTGCCTAAACTGACCTTCCTCTGTATAAAGATTGATGGCTATCTTAATTGTCAACATAGAACCTTCATCCAGCAACTGATGGAAGCAGATGTGGAGACCCACAGCTAGCCCTGAGCTGAATTCTCAGATTCCAGTCAAAGAGAGGGAGAAGCAAAGGGGTCAAGACCATGATGAGGATACCCACAGAAACAGCTGACCTGAGCTACTGGGAGCTCACTGAATCCAGACTGATAGTGGGGAAGCCTGCATGGGACTTAACTAGGTGGGTGACGGTTGTGTGGCTTGGGCAGTCTGTGGGGTCACTGGCAGAGGGAACAGTATTTATCCCTAGTGCTTGAGCTGGCTTTTTGGAGCCCATTCTTTATGGAGGGACACCTTTCTCACCCTAGATATAGGTGGGAGGGCCTTGGTCCTGCCTCAAAATGATGTGTCAGACTTTGTTGACTCTCAGAACATTTTTAAAAGTTGTTTCTACTTAACTTTTAGAAGAAAGTGTTATCTTGTCTCAGATATGATAGGCATGTTGCACAAGTTAGTAATGTTAATTTAAAACCTAATCAAATCACAAGCAACCTCCTCAGGGACATATACACACTATTTATGCAAACTGTTCAACACACTGTAAGTGGGTAAAATGAGTAGCTAATGAAACTGAGACCTAAAGAGTTCAGTGACTTGAAAGGTCCACACAGAGCATGAAGAATAAATAGTATTGATATTCCTTTCCAGTTCTGGTTCCTTGATTCCATTCTCATGAGCACCCCAAACAAATGTTTACAAACAAATCTAAAATACATTTAATCAACTTTTGGGTTTTTAAAGAATATTCATTTATTTATTTACTATGTGTGTTCATATTCTTGTGTGTGTATGTGTGTGTGCATATGTGTATGTGTGTATATGCATGTGCGTGTATGTGTGCATGTGTGTATGTGTGTTGGTGCATGTGTGTATGAGTGTGGGGGGGTGTATGCGTGTGTGCATATGTGTATGTGTTCTGTGTGCGCATGTGTGTGTGTTGACATGTGGAAGTCAGAGGACAACTATAGTGAGTCAGCCCTCTCTCTCATTTTGTGAGTCTGGGAACGGAACTCAGCTTGTGAGTTCTACATGCCAATCCCTTTATCCAATGAGCCTCCTTGTTGGTCCAACTTCTGCATTTTTTGTAATTCAGCCACCCTCCCCTGGAAGGACAAACTACCCAGACCTGGGTCTCCTCCATACTCATACAGTTAGGACACTAAAGTGAGGCTGACAGTAGTCACACTTGTGTTGTGTAGAAGCCCACAGACTTCTGAGCAAAGGTCAGAGAATTCAAGCTTATTCCTGCTCCTTCAAGGATATGACAGGAGGTTTGACCCAGAGAGTGGCTGACTACAGGATGCTTGGTCTAAGGTGTGTTCGCTGCATGTCCTGCCTAACCAACAGAATGTACTTGGAAATAGTAACTATTTATGAAGCCAAGAAGGGACACTCACACCACAGTGTCAAGCACTGATGTTATACTACTTATGAAAGAAGCACCAATCCCTTTTATGAAGTCACTGGACTGAAATTTAAAATTGCCTCTGTACCATACAATTCTTTATGACCACAGCTGCCAAAAAGGGATCAATGAATTGTTTCAAGACTCAGTGAGTAAGTCCAGCAAGCTAAAAAGATTGTTTCATTTGAATTAATTTTTAATCTGGCACAAAAAAGTGCACATGTGATGGCTAGTTTTTAGTGTCAGCTTGACACAGGCTAGAGTCATTTGGGAAGAGAATGTCAGTTGAGAAAATGCCCTTTCCTGATTGACCTGCAGGCAAACCTATGGGAGCATTTGTGTGTGTGTGTGTGTGTGTGTGTGTGTGTGTGTGTGTGTGTGTGTGTGTGATTGGTGTGGGAGGGCCCAGCTCACCAAGAATAGAGCCATTCTCGGGTGGATGGTCCTGCAAGATGAGGAAGCCAAGAAAAACAAACCAGTAAGCAGTGCTCCTGCATGGCTTCTACTTCAGTTTCTCCCTCCAAATACTGCCTGAAGTCCCCATCCTGATTTCCCTGGATGACGGACTACAAATCCTAAGACGAAATAAACCCTTTCCTCCCCTGTTTTCTCATTGGGTTTGCTTTGTTTTCTTTTTATTGAAAATAAATTTTTCCTCACATAATTTATTCTCAAATAACTTATTCCTCAAAAAAATTATGGTTTCTCCTCCCTCTGCTCCTCCCAGTTCCTACACACATCCCTTCCTATCTGTACCCACCCCCTCTGTCTCTCTTTAGAAACAAACCGGCCTTTAAGAGATAATAATATAATAAGATAAAACAAAACCTAGCACATCCGAGTTGGACTAAAAGAACAGAAGGAAAAGAATCCAAGAGAATCAGGGACCCACTTGTTCACACACTCATAAATCCCAAAAAGACGTGGTATTAGAACCTATAGAATAACAAAACTTATAGCTGGTTTTCAGTAGATGCCAAAATCCTGAAGAAGTGGGCTGCACCACCAGTCAAGGATTGAACTTGCTAGCAAGGTGAAAACAACCAGGCAAAGACCAAAAATTTCCTTCTTCCAAGTTGTTATATAGGCTTTCGGCAGATGCTACCCAGATTAGGGGCAGGTCTTCCCACCTCAAAGATCCAGATTAAAGGTATGACTCTCCATCCCTCCAGATTAGAAGTGGATCTTCCCACTTCAAATTAAGCCAAGATCTTTCACAGGTGTGCCCCTCCGTTTTTGAATTTTCATTCATTTCAGGAGTAGTCAAGTCGACAACCAAGAATAGCCATCATAGACACTAAACTGGAAGACATAACACATATGCATCCGGTCCATGCAGATGCTGTGTGTGCTACCTCATGAGGTCAGAGTTCATGGTGGTTTTTATCATAGCAATAGAAACCCTAAGAAAACACGTGTTGATGAAAGACCGTGTCACGTTTCGAGATATGCCAACACCATGTAATAAACGCATCTCTCTCCTCAAACATTTGCCCTTTCTTTGTGGTGAAATCCTTGTGCTCCTTGCTCTGCACTTTGGACATACAATACTCTATAGCTCCTAGAGTCCCTTTGCTGTCCAAGAGCACCGAGGAACTTCTCTTTCTCTGCCTGTGCCTTGGTGCCCGTTGACTAACCTTTCTCAGCACTCTAAAGGTGGCTTTGGATTCTTAACGTTTTCCCCTTCGTTGGCTTAATTGCAGGTGGCAATTGTCCTGTTACAATTGCACTTATCTCTTTTATAATGAGGAGACGATAATGAGAAAAATGCATTAATGCATAACAAGGCTCAGAACGTATCATAAAGTATTAGCTGATAATTTCCCTTTCCTGGTAATAGAGTTAGAGATGGTTTCCCATCTATTTAAGAAATAGGCTGCTCTAGTCTCAAGGCTCTGTGACTCGATATTCCATAATTTACACAGAGCTGAGTTGTAGGCTAAGATGCTGGTTGCCTGCCGAAGCCATTATTTTATTCTGATGACTGAAAATAATAGGTAACAGATAAGAATAATTAAATGTCTGTTTTAAAAGGTCAGTAGCGTAAGGAAATGGTTAATTATACTGACAGTGTAATAAGGAAGTTGAAGAGAGTGCTGTGGGTTTTGAATTTTTTCTTTCAGTACAAAACTCAGTAAAAACTAGCCAAGCTGGAAGGTTTACTAATTTATAGCAATTAAGTAGTTAATTAGAAATTCATAATTATCTTTGCCACTTCATTAAGAACTCTGTGCAAATTTCCTAATGTAACTTGTTGAAAGTCTTACTCATCTTGGTTATTAGTGTTTTATGAAGAAACAGCTTTCAGTGTGTTAAAATGACTGTCTCATTAAAACTTTGCTTCTCCATCCATGGAAGAACACATCAATTCTAAGGGTGTAATAGTTCTGGGGTGCTGGTGAAGTGTGACTGGGGGTCAGAGGACAGAGCCTATCCTTAATCACTAAGGCAGAGGAGGATCGCTCGTTATACTCGGCGATGGTCTGGTTGCTGATGCAGGCCTCTGCTCTCACTGCTTTGTGCGTTGTTGTTTTTTCTTCTTCTTCTTTTTCTTGATCATCATATACACTATGCTGGTGTGCGTGTTTGTCTGCTAGTTTCGCGATCTTGACACAATCTGGAGTCCTCTGAGAAGAGGGAGCCTCAACTGAGAAAATGCCTCCATCAGATTGGTCTATAAGCAAGACTTTGGAGCAGTTTCTTAACTGATAACAGATGTGCAAGAGCCCAGCTCATCGTGAGTGGTGCCACCCTGAGATGGAGGAACTGTAGTGTATTAAAACACACACACACACACACACACACACACACACAAATGGGGGGAGCAAGCTGGTGTGCAGCACTTCCACCGGGCCTCTGCCTCAGTTCCTGCCTCCCTTGGCTTCCTTCAGCCAGGGACTGTGATGGAGAAAGCTAAACACTTTCCTCCCCAAGTCAAATTTACTCATAGTGTTTATCAAAGCAATAGAAAGCAAACTAATATAGCTAGTTTTGTAACTTTAAATTCTACAAAGTGTTGACATCCCAGAGGGAAAAATCAAAACTGTGAGAAGGTACCAACCGCAAGTCATTGCTACACTGTCAATGACGTGGGAGCTTTAAGTTATATCTCAGTAAAATAGCCTAAAGGAACGTGAATTTCAAGAAAAGAAATCAAAACACAAATGGGTAGTAGATTTAAAAGTGCCAATAATCTTCCATGTGTGCTTTTAGCAGGTAACCCAGGTGATTATCATCAATTGTGTCCACTAACCTCACAAGGCTGTAAGCAAATGAATAGGATCCCAGCTTCGTCAGGTGATGTATGAAGGATGAACTTACAAAGGATGATTTCAATCCCTTAACTCAGCTCTGAAGTACAGCGTACACCACGTTAGGCAGCATCTCAAACTGATTATGACCTGTGTTTTATTGAGGAGGCTGTGTCCCTGAGTGAATGCACTGTGATATTTTTAGTCAGACCATTGTAGTTGGACATTTAGGTCATTTTGAATTTTGCAATTGAAAACAAATATCAATATTTGTATGTATAGCAATGTTTTTTCCCTAGAGAATTATTACTCATCTGAGTTTTTCCAAGCATATTGGCTACATCCAATTGTGGAAATTTTATGAAAAACTCTTTACAAAGAGTACATACATAACACACATACATACATACATAGGCATGTGCACACACACACACACACACACACCAACAATAATAATAAATGAATAAACTACAAGAACAAATTCTTTCAGATCTGTATTGTTGACTTATATTTTTTTCTGATGAATGTCTCCTTTGATCCTTGGCCTGTTTTGTAAAGTTCAGCATATTTGCTTTCTTGCTGTTGTGTTATTGAGTTCTTCATACACTTTTCATGTTAGCTCATATGTAGTTTGAGAATATTTTCTTTGTCCTATGAGTTGCTCATCATTATGTTGTTTCCTTTGCTAAGCAGAAACTGTCTACTTTAATTATTACCCCGTTTTTCTAATGTTTCATTTCTTTCCTAAACGTCCAGGATCCAATCTAAATAGACACTATCCAGATCAGCATCACACAGTTTGTCATCTGTTTTCCTCTAGTTTTACATTTATGATGTTTACATTTAAGATTCTAATCCACTTTGAATTTATTTTATTGGTGAGATCATCTGAAATGAGGATCTGCTTTTTCATCTAAAATTAAATGAAAAATTATCATCGTGTGCATGAGTGCATGATAAATGGGGAGGTGTGTGTATGTCAGAGAGTTATGGAGGTCACAGGACAGCTTTGTGGGGTCCGTTCTCTCCTCCGCCTTTTCCTGTGGCCCAGGGAATGAACTCGTGCCATGTTGCACCACAAGCACCTTTACCTACCACATCATCTCAACAGCCCAGAGCCTCGACTGACTTTTCTGCCGAAGGAGCTCTTTTACCCCAAACTCCATATTGTCACGGTTGCTCAGTTCCTACTGTCTGCTCTTAACACCTTTGCTGAAAACAACTATCCACAGATAAGTCTGTTTCTGGACATTTCACCTTCTCCCATGGGTCAGTGTGTCTCTGTTCTAGGACTACGTTGTCTTGGGAGCTACAGTTTTTAGTGTATACCTTTTAAAATCACATAGTAGGATGTCACCAGCGTTTCTTTCATTCACCACTTTTTTCATTCAAGACCTTTGGCGTTTCAAAGTCTATTATTCTTCCGCATGCATTTTAGAATTTTTTTCAATTTTTATGAAATTGGCATTACAGTTGTGTCAGGAACGTCACTAAACCTACAGATGCTTGTGTATATGGGCATTTTAACATATTAATTCTAATCTATAAACATTAATTTATTTCTGCATATCTATGTCAGCATATTCAATTTCTTTTTTATAAACTTTTATAGTTTTCAATTATAATCTTTTACGTACTGATTAAATTTAGTCCAGAGTGCTTTTTGTAGCTATTGTAAATGTGGCTGTTTTATTGATTTCCTCTTCCAATATTTCATTGTTAAATTGCAAAAACACTACTGATTGCTGTATTGATTTTGTAGCCTGCAACTTTACTGAATTTGCTTACCAGTACTAACATGTTCTTGATGAAGTCTTTAGGGTTTTCTAAATATGAGGTCATTAATCACTTAGATAATGCAAGGTGGAAATACAGTGAGATATCCACTCACTCCTATTAAAATGAGTATTTTTTAAAAAGGTGTTAACAAGCATGGTGAACAAACAGTTGTGTTTTATAGTGTTGGTGAGAAGGAAAATACATTCATTATGGGAACTGTGTAGAAGTTCCTTAAAATCTAAACATCTAGGGCTGGAGAGATGGCTCAGCAGTTTAGAGCACTGACTGCTTTCCCGTAAGACATAAGTTCAATTCCCAGCTTCCATGTGGCAGCCCATAAGAATCTATAACTTAGGTTATAGAGGAACTGATACCTTCTAGATTATGTAGGGAGTAGGAACTCAAGTGATGCACAAATACACCTGTGGACAAACACTCCTACATATAAAATAAATTTTTTTTAAATGAGCAAGAATAGGATTGCTCTACATTCCAGTAACCCCACTTCTGGACAGCTGTCAAAGGCAATGGAGTTAATACAGCAGAGAGATTTGCACTCCCACGTTTACTGCAGAATTGTTATCGTAGCTAAACACGGAACAGCTGAGTCCATCAATGAATGACTGTGTGGGGAAGACGTGCAGTACTCATACAGAATAATGCTAAGTCTTCAAAAGAAACAAATCCTGCCCATGTACCCCAACATGGACGGACTAGAACATTACGTTTATTGGAAGAAGACAGAGCAACATACTGCACTATCTCAGTTGTACCTGGAATCTTAAAACAGACTCAGAAGCAATGAGACAGGGGGTTAGGGTGTAGTTCAGGTCGTGTAGTGTTTGCTTACTATGCTTGAGTCCCTGAGTTCTATCCACAGCACCATATAAACCAGGTATGAAGTTGAGGCCAACCTGGGTTACATGAGTCCCTGTCTCAAAAATAAATAAGTGAGTGAATAATAAAGAGCAAAATGGTGGTGACCAGAGGCAAGAGAAGAAAGTAGGCAGTCATATGGAGATCTGATTAACGTAAAATAGGAAAATCTAAATGAACAGGACAACCACACTTCAGTTATACTGGAAGAGCAAAATTTGCTACCTATAGAAAAATTTCATTAGATTCATTTATTTTTGATTTTATGTGTATGGTATTTCTTCCATGCATATATGTGCACCAGGTAGATGCCTGTGTTGGAGTTCCTGGAACTTGGGTTACAGATGGTTACAAGTCACCGTATGGGTGCTGGAAAACAAACCACAGTCCTCTGCAAGAGGAGCAAGTGCTCTTAAGGACTGAGTTATGTCTGCAGACCCTGAAATACATTTTGACTCTAGTTAAAGGCAATTTATAATATAACTCAAAATGATTAAGAGAGTAATTTTAAAGATTTTCTTTATAAAATTGATAAGTATTAGAGGAGATGAATATGCTAACTTAATTTAATCATCTCTGATTATATCTATGCATGAAAACATCACGTTGTACCCCATAAATGTGTGTTATTGCGATGTGTCAATTAAAAATTAATTAAAATGAAGGTAACAAAATCTTAGAAGTCTTTGATTTATCTTAAGATATCTAGATGCAACATGGTGCAAAAAGAGAAACACTAGAGAGAGGTGATTGAAGGCATCATCTTACAAGTATATATTATTTAATTCAGAATACCAGATTAAATGTAATATCTTAAAAATTGCAGGAAATACAAAAAATAGCAATAGGTAGCATATCTGGGGCACTTCCTGTGTGTCAGCCCCTATGTGATGAGTCCAACATTAGGTAACATATCTGGGGCACTTCCTGTGTGTCAGTCACTATGTGAAGGGTCCAACATTCTTTGTGTTGCTCACTTTCTACTACATTTGGGTAGTTTAAATGTGATGGGTCCCCAAAGCTCATAGGGAGTGACACTATTAAGAACTGTGGCCTTGCTGGAGGAAGTGTGTCACTGGGAGGGCAGGTTTTGAGGTCTCCTCTGCTCAAGCTATGCTCAGTGTGGAAGACAGGTCACTTCCTGTTGCCTGTGGATCAAGATGTAGAATTCTCACCTCCTTCTCCAGCATCATGTCTACCTGCATGCTGCCATGTCCCACCATGATGATAACGGACTAAACCTCTGAAGTGGAATTAATTATTTTAATTAAATATTAAATATTTTCCTTTATAAAAGTTGCCATTTTCGTTGTGTCTCTTCACAGCAATAGAATCCCTAAGACAAAAGTTGGTGCCAGGAACTGGGCTATTGCTGAAATAGGCCTGATTGAGCTTTCATTTAAAGGGATACGGACCTTGGGACTGTAGATTAGAAAGGAAACTGAATGCTTTAAGTGCTGCTTAACGAACCATCCTAGTAGGAGCACGGAAGAAGGTGGTGCTAAAGGCGAGCTGATGGACTGTGGGGCGTGGCTTGAGAGATTTCACAATAGAAGAATGCTAGCTTGAAGCCTAGACACCAGTCTTGTGATATTCTGGTGGAGAACGTGGCTTCTTTATCCCTTGTTCAAAAGTCTGCCTAAGGCTAAACTGATAAGTTTTGAATTAACTGTGTTGGCTAAGAAAAATGTCCAAACAGCCTAGTGTAGACTCTGTTTTGTGAGTACTAGTGTTAACTGTAATGAAGAGGAGCAAACTGAGCAAGAAAAATTATAAAATGTACAATTTGAAGAGAAAAGGGGGCACCAGAAAGTAGAATGGAGCTAAGTCCTGTGTTCAAGGAGATAAACATTAAGAAATGGAATAAAGGGTGTGATTACTTCAGGGCAAGATCCTTCCTAACTAAATTTCCAACTTGTGAAAAGGAATTAAAGAAAAGTTTAGAGCCAGGTGTGGTGGTGCATACCTTTAATCCCAGTACTCTAGAGATAGAGGCTGGTGGATCTCGCAGTTTGAGGCCAGACTGATCTACAGATCCTGTTTCAGGACAACCAAGCTTATGTAGATAAGGGCAGAAAGCTGGTGAAGATGTAATTGAATGAGGGGACCGTGTTCTAGCTCCAGTAAATAGCAGAAATTGGCAGTTTCTTCCATATAGTTCTGGCTTTAAGAATAGAAAAAAAGTTTATGGAATTTTACTTCACAACTAAAGAAAGCTGTTGAATCCAGTCACGTGTCAGGGTATCTCCGAATGCAGGCCTAAAGAGGCCATTGTGTGAAGCTGTGGAGGTGAAGCCTGGGTTGCCTTGAAGAGCCCGGGATGTTGAAGATGCCAGAGCCATGGATACCTACTGAGGAGAGCTGTTAACAGGGAATGGAACCAGTTCAAGAGAGAGAAGTGCATTGCAGTCAACAAAGCTGGACAGAGTTGGAGATCTGAAGAGCGTTTTGACATCAAACATGAAGATACAGTGTTTGCCCAGCTGGTTTTCAGTCTTGTGTTGGTCCAGCATTTCCTCATTCTGCTCCCTTCCATGTGTTTGCAATGGCAACGTATGTCTTGTGCCATTCTATGTTGGAAATATATGATCTGCCTTTTGATTTTGATTTTTAAAGGGGGATTACAGTTAAGAGATAGCCATGCATCTCAGAAGAGACTTTGGAATTTTAAATGTTGTTCAGACTGTGATAGACTATGAGGACTTTTGAAGTTGAACTGAATGCATTTTGCATTATAATACGGTTACAAGCTTATGGGCGCCAGAGAGTGGAATGTGATAGTCTGAATGTGATTGGCCATAAGCTCATAGGGAATAGCCCTATTAGGAGATGTGACCTTATTAGAGGAAGTATGTCACTGTGGGTGCTAGCTTTGAGGTCTCCTTTGATCAAGTTATGCTCAGTGTAGAAGACAGGTCACTTCCTATTACATATGGATCAAGATGTAGAACTCTTAGCTTCTTCTTCAGCATATGTGTGTGTGTGTGTGTGTGTGCGTGTGTGTGTGTGTTTGTGTGTGTGTGTTTAAGAAAATCCTCCCTTGTAGAAGAGGAAATGATAGAAAATTATCCAATGTGTACAGTAAGTTACAGAATCAGTATTTGAACCTGGTTCCCGATTCTGTACCCCATTTTCAGATACAGACACACCTATGGTAAGTATGATTAACTTATTAAAGTTACTTTATCAGAGCTCAGACAAGTGATGATTCCAAGGTAGGGAGAAAAGCTGCTCTACAAACTACTAAACTAAATATAGAAGGAGAGACAAGGGTTCACTATGTGCTTGTAGAGGAGCTACAAGGAAGGCAAGGTCAGCATGAACAGCAACAGTGAAAACCAGAGGACCATTTGCGCCGGTAGGGAATAAACTGTGCTTTAACAATGAAGTAGTATTAGCTTGCTTTAAATCCACATCTGTGGCTTATATTTGTATCCATTGGGTCCATTGCTTTCCAACACTGGAATTCTGGGTCTCCAGGGTGAGGTATATGCAGGCGTGGCTGTACCGGGTCTCCAGGGTGAGATATATGCAGGGGTGACTCTACAGAGTCTCCAGGGTGAGGTATATGCAGGGGTGACTCTGCAGGGTCTCCAGGGTGAGGTTAAGCAGGGATGGCTGTACCAGATCTCCAGGGAGAGGTATTCGCAGAGTTATCTTGAGGGCCGTGGATCTGTCTACTTACCTCCTAGACAGGCACACAGAGCAATCTCTCTCCACAGCATAGGCTGAGTTAACCACTGTAGTGTCTGCGCTGGTACAGAGATTCTTGGAGACTCTGGGCTCGCAGAACTAGCTCTTCCTTGGATTTCCGACATCTAACAGGCCCCCTACATGTAAGCTGAAGTTTTATTAACTTCAGCTGCCTGTTATTACATGAGCGCATCAAAGTGAGAATGGACAGGCTCAAAAGAAAAATTAACAGTAGGAATACAGACCTCATACAAAGAATGGGGGAGAGAAAGTAATGGCTAAAGAACAGAAGAAAGTGACGTAACAGGGAATAAACTGGATTACTACTCTGACAGAGCCTAGAGACACAGAACTTACCTAACAAGCATTATAGACATTAGGAGTCATGGTTTCTACTGTAGTTTTTGTTCGTTGTGTTTGTTCAAAAGAAAGGCATTTTAGATAATGTGTGAAGCCAGGAGCACTGTGCATGAAAATTACAATATTAATTACCAGAATCTTTCTATATACCCAGCTTTGACTGACTCACTATAGCTGTGACACAGCCATGGAGGGGATAGGTGATATTTAAAGCAGTATCTTTATTTCAGATTGCATACCTGGCAAGGTTTACAGTCCTGCCAGTAAGGTAGGCAACTACATCATTTGAAAGAATCTTACTTCTATATGCCCTGTCCACAGAAGTCCTGGAGTGGAGTCTGTGCTCTCTCTCTCTCTCTCTCTCTCTCTGTGTGTGTGTGGGGGGGGTGTCTCCCCCCTCCTTCTCCACTCTCTTCTTGCCCCTCTCTTCCCCTCTCTTTTCTCCCTCTCTCCTCTCTCCCGTTTCTCTCTGTGTTTCTCCTTCTCTCTGTCTCTCTCTACCTCCTCTCCTTCTTCTCTCTCCATTCCCTCTCTCTCCTCTCTTTCTCCCCTCTGTTTCTCTCTGTCTCTTCTCTGTGTCTCTCCTTTCTCTTCTCTCTGTTTCTCTCTGTTCTCTGTGTGTCTCTGTCTCTGTCTCTCTGTCTCTTTCTCTCTCTCTCTCTCTCTCTCTCTCTCTCTCTCTCTCTCTCTCTCTCTCCACATAATGAGATGGAAAGGACATCCTCACAAAGTATCCATTGATCACTTGAAGTCACTGTGGTCAATTAATCTACAAAGAAAATCCTTTCATATCCTCAAGACCTTGTATCTATGACCACGAAACTCTAGATCCAGAACTAGATGAGAGGTAGAATTACAAGTGTTCCCTGTTGACTTTAACAAACTAATTAGTATTCTGAGTCTTAGTTTCTACCCACAACTTGCAAAGGATAGCATAAGTAACATAAATTATTTGAAGAATAAATACTGATTTTAGAGCTATCACCACAGTGGTTATGAAACTCAATTTAAAGATATATTGATGACACATTTTGCATAAACAAAATAAAATTTACACATAAATCATAATTCTGTATTTTATCATTATCAAAAGGCTGACCATTATTTATGCATTTTTATACACCCAAACAGGTCAAGATTTATTGAGAAAAATCTATGTGTACTCCAAGCTATCTTTTACCTATTAGAATAATGATTATTAATTTTGAGCATGTAATTCTCAAAGAAACCAGCAACTTCAGAGAGCTGACAGGCCACAGCTGCTTTCCTCCCACACCCCACAACGGTCTGAGGCATCTTCCATAGTGCTGGCATACGAACCTCATCCCTATGCAGTAGCTCTGTGACTCTTAGCTTATAAGCCTTAGTCACATCACCCTGTAGCTAGGTTCCTTATTAACTAAGTGTGCTGCCTGGAGGTGTGAGACACCCTTCACCCTCAGATACCCTTAAGCAGATTCTTACTACTCCTCCCGGCAGAACCGAGGTATCTCTTGCTTCAGATACTCCCTAGACCCCTCTTCCTCTCTGTCCTGAAACAGAACTCATGTCAGTGTTACTCTGTTGCGCCTACTGCATCTCATGTCCATCCCTTAAACTTAAAAAAAAAAAAACACTTTGTTTTCATGGAATTGAGGATGGAATCCAGGGCCTTGTGCATGCTAAGCAAAAACTTTACCACATAATGCCATGCCGCTGGCATTATTAAAACACTTATCTTTAATTTCAGTCATCTGTTTCAATGCTCTTTCTCAAAACATACAATTAAACATAAATAAAAAATTTATTTAGGGCAAGGGACATAGCTCAGCTAGTAGAGCACTTGTCTAGAATGCACGAAGTTCTGAGTTCAACCTACAGCACTACATGAAGTGCACATGGTGGTGCACATCTGTAGTCTCATCATTTAAACTGTTAAAGCAGAAGGATCTGAAGTTCAAGGCTATCATTGGGCACATAATAAATCTGAAGTCAGCCTGGGATAGATGAGATCCTGACACAGACAAAAAATAGAAGAGGAGAAAGAGGAGGAAAGGTTGGTTATTATAGTATATGTCAACAAAAAAAAACAACTCTCAGAGATAGCCTACTCTGTAGTTCAATATTAATGGCCTAGGAACACAGACTTAGGTTATCCCAAATTCCATGTTCCAATATGATAACAGTTTTGTAATGGTTCTATGGAGATTTTATACAGAACAAAGAAAAAAAGCCATAAATTAAGACCTTTTCCAAGTACACTGGTAGAAATATTAGGTAAGTGAGTTACAGAAATATGAGGGAAACTGTCCTAGGGCTCAGCTGTTATCTGTCATTCTTCGCCTTTTGACCAGTGAAAGCTCATGTCTGTTCAGACACTGGATGGAGTCCATCTCATAGAGTTGGTCTTAAGTCATAGCAGATATTGGTTGGTTACTCCTACATGGTTTGTGCCACTATTGCACTAGCATACCTTGCAGGCAGGACACCATTGTAGATCAGAGGGCTTGCGGCTGGGTTGCTGGTTACACTTCCCTTTGGGTAGCCTGTAGAGTACCTTCCTATACCAAGAACACTAGTTTATAGGGTGAAGGTACTAGGAAAGCACCAGCTCCACTTCTTTGCACTCATGAGTTGTGTAGGTGTTGTCTTCAGCAATGAGGGTTTGATGCCAGTTTGTGGAAAGCAACCTATAGCCTTGGCAACAGCCTTAGTTGTTTGGGGTTGACATGGGACCCCTTTGGCCAACAGTTCAATAAAATATAACCCATTCCTTGTACTGAAAGTTTCATGTGGTGACAAGAGATATCCACCTGGGTCTCTGTCTCCCCAGTTAGCCATTTCATTTAGATCAGCTTCATATGGTATATATTTTAGGAATCTTCTGGATTCGGTTTCCATACTACAACTCAAATGGCCCTTAACTTTAGCTGTCTCTCTCACATTCCCTCTATCATCTTCTTTACCTTCTTGATCTTCTCATTCTAGTATTGCCACCCCCCACGCATCCATCCATAATTATCTATTCTATTTCCCCTTCATAAAGAGAGCTATCGGTTTGTTCCCCCCAGTCCTCTACTCTATACCTAACCTCTGAGGTTCTATGGATTGTAGCTTGCTTATCATTGGCATAACACCTATATCCATATATAAGCAAACACATGCCATATCAGTCTTTCTGGGTGTGGGTTACCTCACTCACTGAGTTTCCCATCCTGTATACAGTGCACATGATTAAATGAGTGTTTCTATGGCAGAATGATGTGTCCTTTATGTATGTGCCCAAAGTGGTATAGCTGGATCTTGAGGAAGATCAATTCCCATCTTCCTGAAGAACTACCACACTAATTTCCATAGTTGCTGGACAAGTTTGCCACTCCAACCAGCAATGGATGAGTGCTTCCTTTACTCCACCTCCCTGACAACATGAACTGTCCTTTGTTTTGTTGGTCCTGGCCATTCTGATTGAATGAAATCTCAAAGTAGTTTAGACTTTCATTACCCTGATGACTAAGGATGTTGAGCATTTCTCTTAGTGCTTATTAGCCATTTGAGTTTCCTCTCTTGGAGATTCTCTGTTTAGACTTCTAATCCATTTTAATTTGGTTATTTGTTTTCTTGATGTGCAGGTTTTGAGTTCATCATATATTTTAGATATTAGTTCTCTATTGAATGGGGAGTAGGTTTAAAACACATAACATTCCGTGGGCTGCTGCTTTGTCTGAATGATGGAATCCTTTGTCACGTGAAAACATCTCAGTGTATTGAGGTACCATATATTAATTGCTGATCTTTGTGCTTGTGCAAATGGTGTTCTGCTCAGAAAGTTATCCCTGTGCCAATAAATTCAAGGCTATTCCCCCACTTTCTCTTCTATCACACTCGGTGTGTCTAGTTGTTGTGGACTGCAGACCCTCAGACTCTGAATTTTCTGTGACCCCTTGCCTGCTGGAGTAAACAACTTGTTTTCCTGTGTTTGCAGCTGATCTGGGCACAAGACCCTCATGAGTTCCTGATAGTAGCAGAGTGATTTCTGGTGGACTTGCAGCTGAAAAATCCCAAGAGCTAAGGCACGGCCATTAGTTAAGGAGAGCCCTATATAAGCTGCCCTGGAACACAATAAAATGAGCATTATGGGCATTCTTGTTTCAAGGATACCCATGTCTCTCTGTGTGTGTGTGTGTTTGTGTGTGTGTGTGTGTGTGTGTGTGTGTGTGTGTGTGTGTGTGTGTGTGTGTGTGTTTCAATTTCCAGCACCTTGCCTGACTTACAGACTGTTCCGTGGTAGACAGGCGGGGCAGTATATCCAGTCTTATATTGAAGTAGAGGTCTCTGATTCATTCAGAGTTTGGTTTTCTGTGGGGTAATTATTATGAATCTCTTTCTCTTTGGATTCTTCTACATTCAGCTTTCTCAGCACCATTTGTTGAAGATGCTCTTTATTTCTATGTGTGCTTCTTTATTTCTTTTCTTTATGAAAAATCAGGTGTCCATATGTGTTTAGATTTATGTCTTGGCCTTCAATTATATTCCATTTATCAACGTATCTGTTTTTGTGCCAATACCATACTGTTTTCACTACTATAATTCTGTAGTACAATTTGAGATCAGGGATGGTAAAGCTGCCAGTAGATTATATTATTACTATTATTATTACTATTATTATTTCAAGTTATTTTAGCTATCCTGGGCTTTTGTGTTTCCATATGAAGCTGAAAATTGTTCTGTTTGTTTGTTTTTGTTTTTTGAGACAGGGCTTCTCTGTGTAACTGCATTGGCTGTCCTAAAAGTCACTTTGTAGACCAGGCTGGCCTCAAATAAAAAATTGTATTTTTGATGGAGATTGCATTGAATCTGCAGATTTCTTTTGGTCTGTGGCTCTTTTTACTATATTAATCATACTGATTTATGAGCATAGGAGATCTTTCCATCTTCTGATATCTTCTTCAATTTCTTTCTTCAATGTCTTGAATTTTTCATACAAGTCTTTCACGTGCTTCATTAGAGTTACTCCAAGATATATAGTTTCCCTGATATTTTTTTTAGTACATTTGTGATTTGTTCATAGAAAGGCTACTGATTTCTGTATATGTTAATTTTGTATCCTGATTCTTTGTTGAAAGTGTTTATCAGCTGTAGGAGTTTCCCAGTGAACTTTTTAAGGGTCTCTTACGTATACTATCATATTATCTGCATATAAAGATACTTTGACTTCTCTTCCAATTTGTATACCCTTGATCTCCTTCAGCTGTCTTATTGCTCTAGATGAGATTTCAAGTACTATATTGAATAGGTTTGGAGAGAGTGAACAACCTTGTCTTGTTCCTGATTTTAGTGAAAAATTTTTGAGTTTATCTCAATTTTCGTTGATATTGGTTGTGAGCTTAATGTAAATTCTTTATTATGTTGAAGTTTATTCATTGTATCTCTAATCTCTATAGGACTTTTATCATGAAGTGGTATTGGATTTTGTCAAAGACCTTTTCTGCATCTAATGAAATGATCATGTGGCCTTTGCCTTTCAGTTTACATATATGGTGGATTATATTCACTAATTTATATACATTGAACTATTCCTTTATCTCTGGGATGAAGCTTACTTGATCATGATATGTGATCTTTTTAATGTGTTCCTGGATTCAGTTTGTAAGTATTTTATTGAGATGATGGAGGAGGGCTAACTGTCTACGTGTTGCTTTCATTGGTTAATAAAGAAACTGCCTTGGCTTTTGATAGGACAGCAGCTTAGATAGGTGGAGTAAACAGAACAGAATGCTGGGAGGAAGAAGGCAGTGAGGCAGACGCCATGATTCTCCTCTCTGAGACAGATGCTGGTTAGAATCCTCCCGGTAAGCCACCACCTCGTGGTGCTACACAGATTATTAGAAATGGGTTAGATCAACATGTAAGAGTTAGCCAATAAGAGGCTACAGATAATGGGCCAGGCAATGTTTTAAAAGAATACAGTTTCCGTGTAATTATTTCAGGTAAAGCTAGCCTGGCGGGTGGTGGGAACACAGCCTGCCGTTCATAATCACTACAGAGTGCTCCTTCTACATTGAGACTTTTTGTATCTATGTTCATAAGAGTAATTGATCTTAATTATCTTTCTTTGTTGACTATGTGGTTTGGGTATTGTAAGAAGAATTGGTCAATTCTGTTTCCATTTTGTGGAATAAATTGAGGAACATTGGCTTTAAATCTCTTTAAACATCTGCTAGAATTCTGCACTAAAGCCAGGTGGCCTTGGTGATACTTTAGCTGGCAGTCCTTTAACTACTGCTTCTATTTCACAGGGAGGTAGAGGTCTGATTCAATTATTCATCTCATCTTGATTTAACTTTGGTACATTGTATGTATGAAGAAATTATTCATCTCTTCCTGATTTTCCAATTTAAAAACCTGAAGTATGGGTTTAAAAAGTATGTCCTTGTGATTTTCTCATCATCTGTTATTGTGTCTCCCTTTTCATCTCTAATTTTGTTAATCCGGTTATTCTCTCCCTGCCTTTTAGTTAATTGGATAAAGGTTTGTCTATTTTATCGATTTTTCTCAAAGAACCAATATGTTGTTTCATTGATCTGGGGGGTTTTCTTTTGCTTGTTTGCTTGTCTGTTTCTACTTTATTGGTTTCATTCCTAAGCTTGGTTATTTATCGCTGCCTATTCCTTTTGGGTGTGATTTATTCTTTTTGTTCTAGAGCTTTCAGATGTGCTCTTAAGCTACTCAAATAAGATCTCTAATTTTTTATATGGGTACTTTGTGCTCTAAATTTTCTCTTAGAACTGCTTTCATCGTGTCCTATACGTTTGGTTATGTTGTGTTTTCATTTTCATTCAATTTTAGAGTTTATACTTTCTGTCTTGACCTACTTTTCATTCAGCAGAGAGTTGTTTAGTTTCCATGAGTTTGTAAGCTTTCTGTTGTCATTGCTGAAATCCAGTTTTAAACCATGGTGGTCAGATAGAATGCAGGGTCTTATTTTAGTTTTCTTGTATCTGGTGAAGGCTACATGCAGATCTCTCTCTTTCTCTCTCTCCTCTCCTCTAAATCCAATCTCCAGTCTCATCCCTGGTTCAGGGGAAGACCAACTGCTGTGGCCTCACCTAACTCTCTGCCCCACTTCCCAGGGGACAAAGCAGATCCTGGTGGAAGCTCCTGCTTTCCTTCTTCCTGTGAACACCCTCAACAACTCCTCCTTTTAATCCATCTCCATTCTAACTGTCAGCTCCCAATCCTAGAAATACATTCTACCTGGGACCTCCAGTAGCCCCACCTGGCAGGATCTCAGAAGCATTTCCTACCAGGCAACCCAGCCACTAAACCCAGCTAAGAACCAGAGAGGACAGCAGAAAATTAAAAGACCAAAAATAAAACCAAAGCTTGATGAGTTTGTACAGAAACAGCGCTACCAGGTTCAGAATGGAAGTTCTTGGCATACCGCAGTGATGAAATGGTACAGCTTCCACAGCCCTCCCCAGAGTCCTAACCCTGCCATTTGCAAAGCCTCCTGTGACATGCAATATCTTTAACCTACTATGTCGCCTGTAACATGCAATGCCAACTATAACTTGCTATGCCACCTGTAACATATAATGCACCTGTAACATACAATGCTACCTGTAGCATATAATGCCACCTGTAACATACAAAGAACTTGTAACATGAAATCTGCAGTGTATAATGTCACCTGTAATGAGCAGTACCTATATCATTCAATGTCCCCTCTAATGTGCACTGACACCTATTACAAGCATTGCCGCCTATAACGGGCAGTGCCACCCATGGCATGCAGTACCACTTCCTGCTTACTTCCAGCTTTCAATTACTTCAAAATGAAGGACCCCATGGAGTGGGTATGTACTCAATGGTGGTGGCAGTGGGTCACTGGCACACTCATTCTTACAGAAGACCAGTCTTTCAAACAACTGGGGTCCTGTCCATCAGCATGGATGAGACAACTTCCTCATTATACAGATTTCCAAAACCACATCAAGCTTGTCATCTGGCATCCTGACATCACTCAACGTTACCTTCTTCCTGCTTTCTGAGGTGCATGTGTTAGAAAGGAGATCTGGGAATTCTGACGCTGGCCTCACTGGAACTGCAAATGTGCAGCGTGCTGGGCTCTGGGTGAAGTCACTCAAAATAAGCAACACATTTACACCTTTAATTTGCTTTGAAATAATTGAAAAATAATATTTACATAAGTAAATCATTTTTAAAAGAAAGAGTTGTAGTCCAATTAGAAAATTAAAAAGAGCATTGCAGTTTGAGCAGGCATTGTAGCCAGTGGCTACAGCAAATGAAATCTGGAAGCAAGCTTGCAATTTGAATGAGTTCCTAGACACAGGGCAATCAGGCCAGAGTCTGTTACATGCATGTACAACGTATTATTCTTAAGGCTCCAGACATAATGCCATAAAATAAAGTTTAATACAGAAGGGTAAAAAGGGAGTTAATGCCTATATTCTGTATTCTATCTACACTCTCCAATGAATTTGCTCTCCATTCGCTGTGGCACAGCTTTAAGAATTGCTGCTTCTGTTTCCAGTCTCTCCAGTGCACAGATGTGTGCACTACCTCCCTCCCTTGGCAGGACACTCTCAGGCCTCTGAGCAGCAACTCATTTGATTCTTTATGATCAAATTTCTCATTATGATAGTCTGGTCTTGCCTTTACTAATAAAAGTTTCCTATTTCCTCCAAACTAGCATGTCTGTTTATATCTTAAGATAAGAAAGTAGCTGGTCTTCTACTTCCATGGGTTCTGAGAAAGAAATGAACACACATGTTTATGAATAAACAGTAAGTGGCAAGCTGGGCATGGACTCACCCCCGAAATCACAGCACACGGAAATGGCCTTGAGGCTGCACCAACTGTAGCTGCCCAGTGAATTCTAGGCCGGCTTGAGGGAGATGTGAATGACAAAAGACTGAAGTTGGTTACTAGTGACCCTACTGAAACAGGGCAGACAGAACCAAGAAGTCAGGCAGGATTGGATTCAAACTGGTTTTCTTCCCCTCTAGCTGGTCAGGTGAGCAGCTGGCTCCCACTGGTGCGAGAATCACCAAAAGTAAGAAGGTGACGCCCTCTGCCTTGTACTGGACACTGAGTCCCCACTGAACTGACTTTGTTGGTAGTGACTAATGGCTGCAGAGGGGAAGGCAGAGATGTCAGGAGGGACCAGCTCTGCACCTCTGCGTCCGTCAGCTAAGAAGAGGCTATTCCAGATGGGATGATGGAGCAGGGAAAGCAATGTGCATCCAATACATTTATAACACAGATAATAAAACTCAGTTAGAGTGTGGGGTTCATGAGCATTAATCATGGAGAGAAAGATTTGGTGAGAATAACATTCATAGTAGGCATTAAAGCTCCAGCTATATTTTAATTACAGCAGTGACAGGAATCAATTTGATAGATGCTTTTGCAAGAAGCTTTACCTGCAAAGTTTTTAAAAGTTTTGCATTTGTCAAAGTTACTGCCCATATGTTTTTTTCCTCCCCCAGAGTAATTACTGAGTTCTGGACAGAGGATGAAATGCAGCAATCTACGGGATGAAGAAGGGATGAAAACGCTTTGAGCCATACCAGACATAATCATCGTTGTTCATGTACTGTTGTTATGAACAGAAGTTGAAATAAACTAATTATCCAACATTAGCTGCCCACGGGCACAGTTTTACAATTTGCATCAGTGCCTGACGCATCCATAGCGGTATGCGGTGAATTTTCAGAAAGTCTGCACCTGGTCAGGTAGTTCAGCAGGGCCACACAAAATTCCAGGACCTGATTTTGAGCCCAGAATCTGCTCCTAAAATTTGACCTCTGACCTCCCCACATGGTCTGTGGCACACTCACGTGCACATGCCTGCACACACACACACACACACACACACACACACACACACACACACGAGACATGCAAACAATACTCATAGTAAAACAAAAAGGGAATTCTAATGTTGCTGAAACACAGGAATCAAACTGTTCGCAAATTTCAGGTGCAAAATTGGAAAGAAGGAGAATTTTTAAAAGTGATAATCCAGAGGCAGTGCAGTTGAGTGCTAATGTAAATTATGAGGCACCCTGAGAAGCAATGGGTCCCAGCCATCCCTCCAGCTCCCCTTCTCTCCTGCCCTCAGCAGAGGAGGGGGTGTCTTACAAACTCTGGAGGAGTCAGAGTGTAAAGCCAGGCTGAACTGGTGGGCAGCGCCTTCTCTGAAAGCCTGAAGCTCACAAGTGTGTGCGACTTCATTTCTCTAATTTGATTGTGTCTCTTGGAGAGGGTCTCTGAACTCTAGCCCTGCACAGTTGGGACTCCGGATACTGGCCATGGGCATTTGAGATGCATCTTCGCCAGCTGTGTCTTCATCATCCTGGAGGGCCCAGGGCCTGAGCATCCTATCCAGTCCCTCCCACAGACCTCGCGGGTTGGTTCTGGCAGATGCTCTTGTGCTGAGCAGTGGGCAGTTTCTCTCTGTCTAGATAGGCACTGCCTAGGCAGGTGCTAGGTTCAGGGGATCTGGTGATGTCATCTAGGTTCCATGTGTGAATTTACTCATGAAATTTAGGTTCAGTGTTTGAATCTGGTGATATCCGGTTTCTATGCATGAATCTGTGATATCTAGGTTCTGTGTGTGAATCCGGGAGTACCAGAGATGGCATAAACACAGTGAGGAACAAGAGACACAGACCCCCACTCACCTGCAGCCAGGGAACAAGAGAGCAGGCAGGGTTGTGCTGCAGCCTGCAAGACAATGAAGACTGAGGCCGTCCCGGATGCGCTCAGCAAGCTGGCGGGCGCTGCACCCTAGCTATACAACATAGGTGAAGAGGAACTGTGTAGGGGTGGCAAGGGTGCCACCAGGGAGAGGCCGTAGAGCAGAGATCTATCTCGATCGACTCAGCTGAGGAACCGGGAGGAGACAGAACAGGAGATGGTGCCGAGTGTTGGGATCCTGTTTACAGTATGACAAAGTTCAGCTGACACTCAACAAGAATGGAAAACCATGCAGAATATGTAAGACTGACTACATGCTTCTGGATCCCAAGAGGAAATGCTTCACATCTGGCTCAGACACATGAATACCGATTAACTGGGAAGTCCCTCGACTTTCTACTACAAACCAGCATCCCCGCCCAGCACATTAATGTGAATTAGCATTTAGTGATGTTCAGGGAGGCTTGTGGGAAGATATGTCTGCACGACACAGTGACAACATGCAAACCCATGTCTCACCCTGAAGTAGGGAACACACTACAAGTCCATCCAGGGAGTGTGTTCCACAGGCTTTGGTCTCTGCCTCCTCTTGGCTCCAAACCACCTTCCCAGCTGCCAAAAGCAAACCTTGATATGATTTTTATGGTGCACACAGGACCACATAACGGGAAGCAAATTCATCCGGGGGAGTTCCTGAAGACATACTACTTTCCAGCAGTGAGTATTTCATAGAATCATGTCTAACCAGGAGAGTGACAGAAACCCCTGGAGGCACCCCGAATTCTACACCTCAGTACTTGGGTGACGAGCAACAGGACCGGAGCTGAAAGTAGTCTCTGAGGATGTTCACCGCAAGGCCCAGGAGTGTGGCTCAAGGGCTCAGGCACTAGAAACTCAACAGTCACGGAAAGTCCACCTGAAGCAGTGAAGTCTGAGAATTAAAAGACGGGGACACACCTCAGGAAGAGAGCGAAGGCCGTCTTTATTAGGGAATATTCCAGTCAAGTGAGGAATGCGGGAAAAGGAGGGACATGCCCAAGGTTTACAGATTTGGCGCCGAAGTCCACCATCAGAGTCACACACAGGGTTCGAAGGGGCTGCCTCTGGGCCCTTGCGAGCGGCTGGCTGTTCATGAGAGCTGTGTTTTCCACAGACCAAAGACTGATATAATTTCTCTGGGTTTGGTTAACCCTCCAAGCCCCACCAGTTAGGGGTCCCATTCTCTGTGATGTTCCCCTAGTGCAGCTGGGGAGATGATTACATACTGCTCTCAGGTCACTCCCAGTTAGGGAACTGAGGGATGCTCCTCTTGCCCATGTTGGCATCTGATTGGTCAGCAGTGACTGACCCTGGCTGTTGACTGTTAGCCCCACCTGCAGCATTGTGACTCACTGACCTTTGAGGTGTGACTGGTCCATGACCTTTGCTGGTGTCTTGTTGGCTGTTAATCACATTGTGTTCCCTTTGTTCTTTGTTTATGTACCCAGACCATAGTTTTTACTATGAGTATTTCTCTTTATCATTGCGCACACCCAGCTCCTGAATCTCGAGGCATGGTCGGAAGCCTTTTAGAACTGAAATTCTCTTCTTCATTGTCCGCACCTTTAATGGGTGACTCGTAAGTCATGGTGAGACCAAAAATATCTGTTAAGTGTACTTTAGTCTAGAGTCCCCATTATTAAGTTTTTCATGACTGTAACACATTTTCTGAATACAATTCATTCAAGACAATAGTTGACAAACATTCCAAAGGTGAAGATATAAATACAATAATAAGACTACCTTACAAAATATATGCTGTAATAAAACAAAAATCATAAAACAATAAAAAAGATAAGATGCAGGATAAATTATGATATATGTATGTATCTGCATCGGGAACTGGAATATAGAGTGGAGATAGGGGATGCTTGGCCTCTGAAGACCCAGCTTGAGGGGTTCAGAGAAATTTCAGCCCCTTCAGGGCCTTCCATTTTCTTTGTTTCCAGGCTACAATTTCTTCCTCCTTTAAAAGGGAAAGATAGCAAAAGAGGAAAGTAGGAAACACGAAAAAGCGCAGGAACCTTACTATTATTATTATTATTATTATTATTATTATTTTAATAGAAAGGGTTCAGCTGGAACAACCTCTTGGTCCCCCAATGACAGAGGAAAAGCATCTGTACGGTCCCATGGCGCCATCTACCGGCCATTAGGTAATTCAGGAACGACAATTTCCTGATCCCTTTTGTGGTGGATTTAGCAGTAAAAAACCATCCTGGTGATGATCTGTAAGGGTGCAACTTTGCGTTATAGTTGGGATCTGTGTCGGGGGTGGATGAGCACCCACTGAAGCTTTCAGGTCACTGTGTCCACGGGGAAATAATTGTCCCAGAGACACAAATGACGGTTGGTTGGTTGGTTTGGAGACAGGGTTTCTCTGTAGCTCTGGAGTAAACAACAGTTTAGTAAGAAAGGGGTGGGCTCGTTATTTACACAGCAGCCTCACTTTTCTTATGTTCACAGATCGCAGGCTTTCCCAGAACACGCTCTACCTGCTACACGTAATCTGTCAGTCAGCTTCTTTTATATGGTCATCTGATGTCTCTTCCTCCTCTCCACATCCCTACCCTCCCGTCACGCCCTCCACTTCCACCTGTGGTCCCAGAAAGATTTAAGAAGCAGAAATGTCATAATTAATATTCTGAAACTTCTCCCATGCTAATAAGGGGTACAGCCCCACCTGAGAGTTTCCCCCAAACTCAGTCTAGTTTGGATAGATTGACTGCAGTGGCAGATGGATAAATGCCTTCTCCAGTAGGAGTTTAATTTTAAACACTGGATAGCTTAGAAAACACAATTTTTATCAGATTAGAATACAAGGTTTAAACAAGAGTAACATGATTACACCAACCAATACCTCTAGAGCCATTGTTGTATCTTGCTCTCAAGGATGTGTCATAGGATTGTTAAAAAAAAACGGTGATGATTATACATTAATTATTATATTGATGATGTAGAAAAACAATTGTAAGGAGGAATCCAATGGTGGAAGAAGTGGAAAACAAAACAATGCAAGGTTGTAACCACTGAGTACCAGCAGTGTCGGGAGAAAAATTAGAGAAACAAAAATATGAGCAAGAGACACCTACAGAGAGACCTGGGCAAACCTCTCCGCATTCTTGGTGCTGTAGTTGATGACTGTGAGTCTCCTGCCTGGCTTGCCAGCCACCTATGCTCAAGCCTGAATAATGCATTGCTCCTCTTAAAACCTCATCCACTTTCTCCTTTCACACTGTTGCTTATTGTTTTCTTTGGGGCTATGCTTTCCTGGGGGTGTTTAAGATGGCAGGTGGCCAAAAATAGCCACAGTTCTGCATCATGCTAAGGTCAGTTCGGGATTTTCTTAGGGACTGAGGAGGAATCCCAGAGGCTTCTTTGTCACTTGCTCTATCTGGTGGGATGGGTCAGGGTGTGGCTGACCACGTGGTTTCCCTCAGAATCACTGTGGACATTGTTTACTGAGTTGACACTGTTCCCCTGTGTTGTTGGGAGCTGAGCAGATCCAAGGCTTTCTCAGAAGCGCTGATGAAAGAACAAAGAGAACATTAGTTCCCTTGTCCAGGGGCAAACTTGGCAAGGTCTAACCTGGGACTGAGGCCAGGATCTCAAAGTTTAGGATTTGGGTCCTGAGAAAAACTTGAATTCCTTAGCTTTCCCCTAAAGAGACTGGAGTCATCAGGCCCAGGACTGTTGTGTGTCTGCCTGTGATGAACTCGAGATATCCTGTTCCCTTTGTGCAACACTGCTTAATTAGCTTACCGCGGACTTTCTCCCATTGGGTGATAGTTTCCTGCTGACTCTGGCCCATTTTCTCCGCAAACTATATCTAAGATGCTGTACTTCTTAATAAGCTTGCTCAGCATAAGACATAGCTTGCCCAAGACCTCCAGGTCCCAAACTTTCCCATCTTCTTTATTTTCTGACCCCTGCTTCTTCCTTTCTGGATCCTGTCACTGAAGAATAAACTGCTATGTTAGTCCTGGTCACTCTAGAGCAAGTACATTGGTTAGAAACTAACATCTGGTGTCTCCCATGTGATAGGGCAAGAGAGTGCAGAGATTTCTCCATCTTGCATTCTTCCTGAGACTATTTCATGTTTAACTAGAATCTGATCTCCTTTGATGGAGAATCCCATGGAAAATTGCCCGATTTTATTCTAGAAGCCAAAGGTCAGGCTGTCCCAGCTAACTTATCTAAGCCTGTGCATGTGGAGCATCCTGCAGCTAACTGCTTATCTTAGCTTCTGCTAAAACTCCTTGCTTCCAACTGCTCACTCTGTGAAGCGACCCCTCCCCCTTGCAGCTGCTGAACAAGATGCCTGGATGTGGTCTCTGCCCTTAAAAACTGTGTTCTGGACATTTGGGGCCACACTTAGATCCCTGAACCAGCAGGAATAAGGAGTTTCAACTGACTATACACTGTGTCTGGGAGGTGATCTCTGGTGAGCTCCCAATAACACTTTGGCCTCTTCAAGCAAAAGGACAGGAGATCCACTAGAGCCACGGATGATAGTTCAGGAAAACTATAAGATCCCTTTTTTCCATTCCTGCATTCGTTACCATTGACTCTCTTTAAGAAGTACAGAGCTGAAGGCAGTCAGTGGGGCAAGAACTGCTTTGAGGCTTCTCCAAATCCCTGGTTCCGATGCCTGTTCTTCCCTGGTAACGCTCCCCCAGATCTTGTGTAGTGTTCCATGTGAATGCAGGGTCAATGACACCTCACATGCACAAGCCAGTGTTTCTCAGTGGAACCAAAATCCAAACCCTTCTCTTACCTTGATAAAGCCAGTGCTTCATTCTTCTTGAAAATTTGCTTAACTCTTAGAATGGATGATGATAATGTCAGTTAATGACTCACATTCCATGTTTCTGGTGTGGTTTATCCTGGGAGTCTTTAACACAGAAGAGTAGAAACTGAAGTTCTGAGAAAAGCTAGTTGTATTTGATGGTCAGCCTCAATAGTCAAAGGATTGTGTGTGTGTGTGTGTGTGTGTGTGAAAGAGAGAGAGAATGTGTGAGTACGTATGTATGAGAGAGTATGTCTTTGTGTGTGTGCGTGTGAGAGAGAGAGAGAATGTGTGAGTATGTGTGTATGAGAGAGTATGTCTTTGTGTGTGTGTGTGTGTGTGTGAGAGAGAGAGAGAGAGAGAGAGAGAGAGAGAGAGAGAGAGAAAATGTGTGAGTATGTGTGTATGAGAGAGTATGTCTTTGTGTGTGTGTGTGTGTGTGTGTGTGTGTGTGTGAGAGAGAGAGAGAGAGAGAGAGAGAGAGAGAGAGAGAGAAAGAAAGAGAGAAAGCGAGTATGTTTGAGTACGTGTGTATGAGAGAGTGTAGGTTTGTGTGTGTATGTGTGTGTGAGTGCTGTGGGATAATGTTCTTGTACCCTGTAAAGATTTATACTGTTTTAATAAAACATTGATTGGCCTGTAGTCAGGCAGGAAGTATAGGCGGAGTGACCAGATTAGGAGAATTCTGGGAAGAGGTAAGACTCAGTCTGTAGTCACCAAACAGACGCAGAGGAGGAAAGATGATAATACCTCACTGAGTAAGGTACTAAGCCACGGGGCTACACATAAATAATAATTATGGATTAAGTTGTAAGAGCTAGTTAATAATAAGCCTAAGCTAATAGACCAAACAATTTATAATTAATATAAGCCTCTGTGTGTTCTTTGGGACGAAATGGGGAATCAGTCGGTACAGAAGCTTCCATCTACATGTGAGTATGTGTGTGTGTGCGTGAGTGTGTGTGTGTGTGTGTGTGTGTGTGTGTGTGTGTGTACCACTGGTTGTTCCCTCAATGCACGAAAGCTTCTTGGTTCATGAGGTACCATGTGCCATTTTAGGTTCTGATGTCCTGCGCTACCAGAGTCTTATTGAGAACAGTCCTTCCACAGCCTACATGTTCAGTTCATGCTCCAGTCCTTACTCCAGCAATTCCAGAGTACAGGGCTCATGCTAAGGTCCTCTATCCCTTTGGAGCTGAGCTTTTGACGGGTGAGGAATGGGGTCTAGCTTCATTCTTCCAGATTCTCTCACTCCTTGAGGATTTTAAACATAAAACAATGTTTTTATCGTCCCCATTCCTCACTGCCCCTGGCTTCCCCAGCCATCTACCGTTCAAATCCATGTTCTCTTCTCATGTTTTAAAACATGTAAGCTACTGACTCCAGCTGGTGTCGGCCATCCGCACAAGAGTGGAGTGCTGACCACAAGACACAGGCGACCTATCAGTGGTCCAAACTGGAAGGACACTGATTGTCCCAACCTCAGGAACTGCTTGTAGTCTCTCAAGTAGGAGCAAGGTCTTATGAGTCGTTACCCATCCACGCTGGAATATTGACAGATTTAGCCTTGTGCAGGTAACACATAGCTGTGTGGAGAATTCACGGGCCCCCGCCCTTGTCGTGTCCAGGAGACACTATTTTACAATGGGGTTCCTTGTATGACCCCCCCCCACCACAACGTCTGCGATGTTCCCAGCTCTCGGTGGAAGGGGTGTGTGACAGCTGTTCCATGTGGGGGTGAGCACTCCACGGTCATTTATTCTCTGCTCTCTGAGTTGTCATTCTCTGTAACAACCTCTGTTTACTGCAAGAAGTTTCTCTGATGGGGGTCCAGAGCTACACTATTCTGTGGGTATCCAGAGAGGTATTTAGAAAGCAATTAGACACTGTAGCAACTTAGCAAAATAGTACGACTACTTCACCGTGGTCTGTGACATTTTTGGCAACAGAGTTTTGACCAGGTTCATAGTACAAGGCATAATTACCTGCTCTTATTGAGCAGGCTTTAAATCTGATCAGACAGATGTCAACCCCCAAGACATTCACAGCACTACTGCAGCACTGGGCAGTCACGACAGGCTGGTCGCTGGTGTATTTTGCAGGGTTCACAGCTGGATAGGATTGATAACTTTTCTCCCACAGCAGCCCACACAGCATCCTCTGATTATGAAGGCTAGCCACCTAGAAGGAAGTCTCCTGATCAGTACCGATTTGAGTTTTCCAAATCCCATGACTGAACTGTGTGGTTTCCCTTAACAGGGTGTTACCCTCAAGTTCTAGCA
Organism: Myodes glareolus; assembly: GCF_982192425.1. NCBI lineage: Eukaryota > Metazoa > Chordata > Mammalia > Rodentia > Cricetidae > Myodes > Myodes glareolus. The sequence goes on along the minus strand of NC_142030.1, from coordinate 93,876,043 downwards.
GGCAGCTAAAAGCAAGGGTGGAACTGCATTGTTTGGGACATCTCTTAGATTCCCCCCAAATAACAACCCTAAGGGTAGTACCCATGCCCAGTACTGAGTGCCTTGTTTAGGCTCCAGATTTGGAGTATATATTTTTTAAACCATGATCTCTTCTTTTTAATTTACTTTTTAAAACAATTTTTTTTCTCATTTTACCTGTTAATCCCATTTCCCTTTCCCTCCTCTCCTCCCACTCCCCCCACCTCCCACCCATCCCACCCTCATCCACTCCTCAGAGAGGGTAAGGCTTCCATGGGGAGTTAACCAAGTCTAGCACATCACTTTGAGGCAGGACCAAGGCCTCCCCCCTTTATCTAGGCTGAGCAAGGCATCCCTTCAAAGAGAATGGGCTTCAAAAAGCCAGTAAAAGCACTAGAGATAAGTCCTGTCCCCTCTGCCAGGGGCCCCACAGACTGCCACAGCCACACAACTGTCACCCACATCCAGAGGTCCTAGTTTGGACCTATGCAGGTTCCCCCACTGTCGGTCCAGAGTCCGTGAGCTCCCACTAACTTGGGCCAACTGTTTCTGTGGGTGTCCTCGTCATGGTCTTGACCCCTTTGCTCTTACTATCGTTCCTCCCTTTCTTCAACTGGACTCTGGGAGCTCATCCCGTGCTAGTTGTGGATCTTTGCATCTGCTTTATCAGTTGCTCGATGAAGTTTCTATGATGACAATTAAGGTGGTCATCAGTCTGATCACAGGGGAAGGTCAGTTCAGGTACCCTCGCCACTATTGCTTAGGGTCTTAGCTGGGGTCATCCTTGTGGATTCCCAGGAATTTCCCTAGTGTCAGGTTTCTTGCTAACCCCATAATGATTCCCTCAATCAAGATATCTCTTTTCTTGTTTCCCCTTTCTGTCCTTCTCCCTTCTTAAGTATCCCATTGTAGTGGCATTTCATTTGCATTTTAAAAAATAAAGATTTCCTGAAGATCAGAAAAGCAAAACAGCCACACTGTCCAGTATTACAGACCAGGCAGCTATGGCACACACCTTTAATCCCAGTAGCCACACTAACTAGGCATATAAATATGGCAGGGCTGGGCAGTGGTGGCACATGCCTTTAATCCCAGCACTCGAGAGGCAGAAGCAGGAGGATCTCTGTGAGTTCGAGGCCAGCCTGGTCTACAAGAGCTAGTTCCAGGACAGGCTCCAAAGCAGCACAGAGAAACCCTGTCTCAAGAAATGAAAAAAGGAAGGAAGGAAGGAAGGAAGGAAGGAAGGAAGGAAGGAAGGAAGGAAGGAAAGAAAAGAAACCAGGTGGTATCGGTGCACACCCTTAATCCCAGAACTAGAAAGGATTATAAAACAGGAGGAAACAGTCCTTAGTCACAGTTTCATTCTCAGGTTTCTAGAGGCAGGATCACCATTTTCAGACTGAAGTCAAGGTAAGAGACAGTGGCTGGTTGTTTTGCTTTTCTGACCTTCAGGTTGAACCTCAATTTCTGTCTTTGAGTTTTTATTAACTGTACTTCATCCCATTCCCTCGTGTTCTCTCATTTCCCTTCTCCTCTCCCCCTCCCCTTCTGCCTTTTTTCTCCCCCAATTACCGATTTTCTCAGGAGTTCTTGTCTATTTCCCTTTCACAGGGGATCCATGTATGTCTCTCTTAGGGTTCTCCTTGTTACCTAACTTCTCTGCAATTGTGGACTGGCTATCATTTACTTTATGTCTAATATCCACTTATGAGTGAGTACATACCATGTTTGTCTTTTCTGGATCTGGGCTACCTCACTCAAGATGGTTTTTTCTAGTTCCATCCGTTTGCCTGCAAATTTCAAAATGCCATGTTTTTTCCACTGATTCTTACTCCACTGTACAAATGTATCACACTTTCTTTGTCCATTCTACAGGTGAGGGGTATCTAAGTTGTTTCCAGGTTCTGGCTACTATGAATAATGCTGCTATGAACATAGTTGAGCAAATGTCCTTGTGGTATGAGTGTGCATCCTTGGGTGTATGCTCAAAAATGGTATTTCTGGATCTTGAGGCAGAATGATTCTCAATTTTCTGAGAAACCACCATACTGACTTCCAAAGTGACTGTACAAGTTTGAACTTCCACCAGTAATGAAGGAGTGTTCCCTTTATTCTGCATTCTCTCCAGCATAAGCTATAATCAGTGTTTTTTATTTTAACCACTCTGACTTGTATAAGATGATATCTCAGAGTCATTTTGATTTACATTTTCCTGATGGCAAAGAATGTTGGGCAATTCCTTATGTGTCTTTTGGTTATTTGAGATTCTTCTCTTGAGAAATCTGTTTCAATCTGTACCCCATTTTGAGGTGGATTATTTTGTATTCTGATGCCTAGTTTCTTGAGTTCTTTATATATTCTGGAGATCAGTCCTCAGTTCGATGTGGAATTTGTGAAGATCTTTTTCCATTCTGTAGGCTGCCATTTTGTCTGATTGACTGTGTCCTTTGCCTTACAAAAACTTTTCAGTTTTAGGAGTCCCATTTTTTTATTGTTGCTCTTAGTGTCTGTGTTATTGGTGTTATATTTGGGAAGTAGGGCAATTATAATTAAACTTTTTTAGGTATATATATTTCAGAAAACATATACATTAGTAGACTTGCCTGTGACTTTTTCAAACATTTCAAATGTTATTTAATTCTTCCCAAGGTTGCCCCTGCTTTACCCTTTAATCATTTGTCTCCCCACTTTAACCTCTTGTTTTCCCACCTTCATTTACCTTTGTGCTGCTATCCTTCCCTTAAGATCGCTGTCCTCTCTCCCATTGGTCTATTTCTGGTTTCCTGGTTTCTACAGCTACTACAAATTTTGTTATGCCCAGACCCTCGAGCCCCAGAGAGACCACCAGAATCTGACTTGGATACAAGAGCAAGGTTTATTTCAAAGGGCAATATGAGCCAGGGACGGAACTCATCCAGCACTCTCAATGCAGAGAGGGCAGGAGGAGCTTCCCCGCTAGGGTTGCAGAGACTTTTATAGGCAAAACTCAGGGGACCTCCAGTTTTCACCTAATTTGCATACTCGGACCTAATTGAGAACAGCAAGCGGTTACAAAAAGGCACAAAACTCAACAAGAGTGATGTCATCATACAAATAAAGTATGGATATGTGCATGGTTTTGTTTGGCTTGTTTCAGTCTGTCCTTGGGGTATGTAAATGGAGCCTAATATAAACATGTTTCTGACTGGCCGGTTTCTGGCTACTCTGTGGCAACAGTATTCCAGCTGTTATCAGTCTCTGCCACATGGCCCTTGTTCATACTCTCTGTTTTTCTCTTTGAAGCGTTTTTCATTTTAGCCTAAGTAGTATGGCCAATTTAAGCCAAAGCAATAGGTCATTTTTGACCTCTTTATTTTTATTTCTCTCAGTTTCACACACAAATCTAATGATACAGGGCTAGGATCCATATATTATACAACATGTGGCCTTTGTCATTTACGGTGTATATGTGTGACCTCAATATGTTATTTTCTGGCTCAATTCATTAACTGCAATTGTAATTCATTTTCTCACAGTTGAGTAAATGTCCATTGTATATATGTACCACATTTTCACTATCCATTCATTAGTTAATGGACAGCTTACTGGTTTCCATTTTCTGTTGTGAAGAGCAACAAGAAGCAAGAGTGAACAAGTATCTCTTTAGTAGGACACAGAGTCCCTTGGTTATGTACCCAAAAGATGTGTACCTGATCATATGGTGTGGCGATTTGAATATGAATGGCGCCACAGGCTCATATATTTGAATGCTGGGTCATCAGAAATAGCACTACTTGAGAGGAATGAGGAGGTGTGGTCTGTCTCTTTGCTTGTGATATTTACTTGGTTTAACTTCAGTGCTTTAGGTTCAGCTTCACAGAGTATTTCCCAAAGACTTTCCGAATTTCTTTGATAGCTGTTGTGTTCTCTTGGTGTATACCTGTAAATTTTATTCATTTGAATATTCTTTGTCTTCATTTGGTTAATTTTACCAAGGGTTTGTCAATATTTTTATTTTTATTGTTTCTTCTCTTATTATTAGTTTTAAACATTTTAAGTTTTATATTTATTGATTAAAGTTGTTCCTGGACAAGTTCACAATATATGTAAGACATTCTGATCACAATGGGCCCCACCCTCTTTTATCTTCCCCCACCCTTGTCATCCCTCTTTCCTACCTAAAATCTCTTTCCCATATAGAATCTCTTTCGTCTTTTCGTTTTGTTTTGTGGCCACTGATTTTAACCAATGTCATCTGAGTGACTATGGGTCTGGACCTATCCACTTCAGTCTGGGGGCCTCACTGCTGGGCACACAAATGAAGACGAGCGTCCTTTCCCAGGATCCATCTGGAGCTAAAAGCTCAGCAGTGAAAAGCAGGTCTCCAGTATCCCCTCTCTAATCCATGTGCTGTGGTTTGAATGAGGAAAGCAGTCCAGCACCTCATGTATTGAATACCTGATTCCCACCTGGTGGTGCTGTTTGGGAATGAAAGGTTCCAAATGTCAAAAGATGGCAGCAAGAGTTGATGGGGGTGGGGGTGGGGTTCATGAAAGAAAAATCTGCAGCTCAGCAAAAGAACGCAGCAGAACAAAGAGGCAGCCTGAAGAATGGGAGGAAATCTTCGGTGAGTATACGTCTGATGGGGATAGGTATTTAAACAGTGTAGAGAATGCAACAGGTAATCACCAAAAGCCAAATAATCCAATCAATAGACAGGTAAAGAAACAATCTGACACTTCTCGAAAGGTGAAGTGAAATTACCTAACGAACTCACATTAAAGGGGCCAAACTCTTCGGTCATCAGGGAAATACAAATCAATACTCGACTAAGCTCCTTCTAGGTATTCAGAATGACTGACACTAATGAAAGAACAAGGAAAGCCAGCAAGGATGTTGGAGAAGACGGACCCCACACAGACTGCTAGTGGGAATGTCCGCTGGCGACAATCACGGAAACCAGGACAGTTTCCTAAATCAAAAACAAAAACAAACAAGTCCTGGGAACACACCCCAAAGGGGCCTAGGACAACACGCCCCAAAGGTATCTGTACACCTACCTTGATCATATGTAATGGACTTAGACAGCCCTTTGGCAGAGGAATGAATATGACTCACACGGGAGTTTTATTTGGCCATAACTGAAAATAAAGTTGCATCAATTGTAATAGTATGGGGGGCTTTTAGGTACTGAGAAAAGTAAGCCAGTCTCAAAAACAAACCACATTTTCTCTAATATGAGGACTTACATTGTACCTATACAAGCACATATGCATAAACATGACATAAAGAAATGGGAAGCTATTTGGGAAGAGTAAGGGAACGAGCTAGAGGGATGAGAGAGGACATGAGAAGAGAAAGGGGTAGATGCTGCAATATTCTTGAAAAACATGTATCTATAAAACCCATTCCTTTGTCCAGTAAATATACACTAATAAAGAAAACCTCAAATCATTTTTATGAATAAAAATGGAATACAATTCAGGCTATATGTACCATTCTTCCCTGGTCAGCTGGTCCTGTGCCTTGCTGGTCGCTGCAGCAGAAAAACTACTTCTGTCCCTCATGGGAGAGCTGGCCCCACACTCACCATGGGTGTTGAAGAGCTAGGCCTGATGGCTTCTCACAGAAAAGCTGGCTCTGCCCCTCACCTGAGAGAATCAGTCTCAGCAGCCTGAAATGACCAAATCAGAACCACAACCAAGGCTTTGAGTTGGCCATACCCCATACATGACCGGCCAGAATGTGTGAAGGAACTGGACCTTCAGAACCACAGCCACGGGATCTCTATGATTTGGAACAATAGCAGGATATCAGAGAAGAGTTTCCGTGAGCATCCAGTGATGATGGTATGCCAGAAGCCAATGGCCTTACCAAACCAATGACTCATGGCTATGAACACTTGCAAGTAAAGCTAAGTGGACGAAAGGGTCTACTGTGTGAAACACCGCAGCTCCCAGTGTGATGAATGGAGGGGGAAAAGATGGAGCAGAGGTTTCTTTGTTCTCTTTTCCTTTCTTCTGTTTTAATTTCTCTGGCAGGCTGTTGTCTGAGAGTTCTGTTCTGCCCAGTTCCCATAATCGTTAAGTACCAAAGAAATTACACAGAGGTCTACATTAGTTATAAACTGATTGACTCAGGCTTCTTATTCACTCTTATAACTTATTCATTGTTCTTGTCTATGCTAGCCACGTGGCTTGGTACCTTTTTTTCAGTGAGGCAATCACATCTTCTTTTGTGGTGGGCTTACAACTGCAGAAAAAGCTTCCTTCTTCCCAGAATTCTCCTGTTCTCATTGACCCGCCTCTACTTCCAGTCTGGTTGTCCCATCTATACTTCCTGCCTAACTACTGGCCCATCAGCACTTATTTAAAACATAATTGACAGAATATAGACAATTGTCCCATACCACTTTCCCCTCTTTTTTTTTTTTTTTAAAGAACATCCATAGTCCAATGAGAATGTGGGCATAGTTTTTCAGGCTACTTCCTGCTGGTTGGTGGCACTGACAATCTTATGGGGACTTAAAGAAATTTTAGAATTATGATCAAGTCCTGACTGGAGTATCCTGTGAGTCTTGATCAGCTCAGGCAGCAGTCTTGAATCTGTTCTGGATGTAGAACTCAGACATCCAGGCCATCTGTTCCTACTAGAGATTTTTCAGGTGGTCTTCCTTGATCAAACCTGATTTGTCTTAATTCAGAATGAATCTGCAGCCTCTCATTTCCTGTGGAAACAAAAGTAAATCCTCTTCTCCAAAGTAACATACCTTTTGACTTCAATTTTGAAGTCAAGGTATTTTCAAAATACCTATCTTGAATTAATTCAGCAGCATTTATAAACAAATATCTGTTAGCAGCTGTTGCTCCTTCCACAGCATTCAAACAATTCAAAGACAACATAATAACACACAGTATCCAGATTCTCTGTGTATTTTCCCTCTTACGTCACTTTACTTCTAATTTTAATATTTCATTTTTCCTTTTAATTTTTGAGACAGGGTTTCTCTGTGTATCTTTGTCCTCACTAGGTAGTAGACCAGGCTATCCTTGAACTCATAGAGGTCTGTCTGCCTCTGCCTCCCAAGTGTTGGGATTAAAGGTGTGTGCCACCACACCCAATTACTCCTTTTTTTCTTTTAAGGACTTTTTTCCAAGCCTACATATATTTTTAAGCACAGTAAACCATTTAGAGGTTTTTTTCCCTTTGAATCTATCTTTACTGTATCTCTCTATCTCTGAGAGATATTTTTCTGACCATGTGAGTCTTTAATTTACTAAACAATATGGAGAGGATTAAAGCCATGGCCTAGACGGCTGCATCCAGCCCATTCCTTAGCTTTCTGAGATTCTAGCCTCATGGCGGAGGTACCAGCAGTCTCCAAGGTTTTGCAGCTAAAGCTGAATCAGGAAGCCTCTCTTAAATGACAGCATTTGCCTCTAGCAAGCAGAACTCACCTGAGAAAATGCTGCTATCAATAAGCCATGCTTAACTCTATTCTTTTCTGTCTAGAATTACTTCCCAAGCTCTGTCAGGCTTTATGTGGATGCAGTCATCATACGTTAGGCACCATTTGTTGTCTGAGGTTTTCTGTTCTGCCCAGTTCCTGCAATCATTAAGTCCCAAAGAAATTACACAGAGGTCTCCATTAGTTATAAACTGATTGGCCCATTAGGAGGCACTACAAGGTGAGGGGCTGATATAATTTGAGATGTTGCATATATACTGGATGGAGTTCAAGTATTTAATGCAGTCCCCTCCCAAAACATAAGGAATCTCATCAGTAAGGGGCACATTGATAATAAGCAACAATAATATTTTGGATTTTTTTTTAGATTTAATTAAAATAATACTTTTAAAAAGGGAAGTTTCCCACTTAGTTTGATTTTTATCATGAATTAGTAGTGACTTTTATGAGATGATTCCTGTGTTTATTGAAATGACTGCATAATTTTTTCTTTGTTAATGTGGTAAATTACATTGGACAATTTTTGGATGTAAAAACCAACCATTCACTCCTTGACTAAAGCTCGTTGATCATGATGTATATTATTTTCTCATAGAGTTCATGAATGTTAGCAATGGGGAATGTGCTGTTAAACAACTGTGTTGCTGGGAAAACTGAACAGAGTTAATACAATTTGAGGTGGCTGTCTCCCATTGGGGAGGTAAGACTATACGGTCTCTTGTTGGGCATAGCATCATTATGGACGACACGGCTATACTATTTGATTTTCTGTTTTAAAATTTTGTTAAAGGCTTTTATCTTATAATTGTTACTGATCTGTAGCTGCTGCTGTCTCTCTCTCCTCCCTCTCTTGAGTTTGGAGGTAGCTTCTGAGTTAGCAAGAACGGGTATCATTTCTTCTATAAACATCAGAATTTTAAAGCCAAGCTTTGGGGTCACTTTTTTTTTCTGAACAGGTTTTTAAATAAAATTTCAATTCTTGCTAAATATAGTAGCTTACACCTCCTGTCCTAGCTCTTGGGTGGTAGAACTGGGATAACTGAGAGTTCAAGGCCAGTCCTGACTTCACAGTGAGTACTGGGCAGCCTTGGTTGCTAAGTAAGAATTTATCTTTAAAAAATTGTTGAATTAATGCAGGGCTATCTATCCAGGGTTTGTGTTGATTATTGGACAAGGATTAAGACTCTGTGCTTTTTCATGAATTTGTGCACTAAATATATTAAAGGTGCTAACCATACTATCTTTACCACTAGGCTTTACCTTGGAGTGCAATCTTCTTCCACGTCACTGATACTGATTATTCTGACTTCATTATGAGTCTGAGTTTTAGTTCACCCCTCCCTCAATCTAGCTTTGGGGTTCCAGGATTTCTTCACTCCTGTTTCATTCCTCCACTCCCCCAACCTACTTTCATAGAAAAAGAAAAATGTTCCCATTTACCCAATTTTGCCTCATACTATGTAACTGATGACCTCCACTTCTAATCCCCCTGCCTCCACCTCCTGAGTTTATGAAGCACTGCTCCCAGTGCTTATGGCATTGATGACTAAACCAAAGGCTTCATGCTTGCTAGACACGCACTCTACCTGTTGGGGGCTAGACAGTATTAGAGACTGCCCAGAGGCGCTGATGATGAATGTGGGCATTTTGCTCCTCTCCTAGCCAGGATCATACCACACAAGGTCAGTTGTGTACTGGTGCCAGTGGCCCAGCTAGGGTGCTGTCGTCTAGAAACTAGTACTTGACATTGCCCTTGTATGTGTGTGTCAATGTTTTGTTTGCCAACCCAGAATGTACCTCACTAAAGGGGAACTTAAGCTGTCTCGAGCTCCTGTGTTTCTGCTATCTGATGCTCTTTACTGGTTTGTTTTCTGCTTCCCCATTTGAGGGGTGTAAAAGGTGCCATTAATAAATTTGCTCACCTGGCTCATCAGACTTTGCAGCCCTCCTGGCCCCAGCTTTTGATTCTTTCCCTCCTTTCATTGTCTATTTCTTTTCCATCCCTGGTCTTCTCCCTTGGGATTCTGTCCAGAATGCTGGGTATGGCTTCTACCATCTGGGCCACATCCCAGTCCCTTTCTTTTTTAATAATTAACTTATTTTAACTCTTCTATCACATTGGGAAAATACAGGTCAAATATTTTGTAGACTGTCCCCAAGATCTTTTTTTTTTCTGAAGCTTCCTCAGAATTTGAATCTGGTATTTGTGTAATTTCTCTCACTTTTGAATTTTTGACAAGAGCACAGGAAAGAAGCCAAAGTCTTATTTGACATATTCAAAAGCTGTTACCTTACCCACTTCTAGTGGCACAATGATGACCTGGTTAAAATATCAAGTTTTTATATTGGAAACTTCTTGTAAGTAGAAGTATCACGTGTAAGAGTTAAGTCCTGTGGGATAAAAAGTCTAAAACTACAGAATGATCTGATGTCGCATCTGATTTTCACTGGTAACTCTAGCATCCATGAATTATTCTTGCCTGAAATGATCATTGCTGTGCTTCTGCCCTTATTTTTCTACATCTTTAACTCCTTCATGTACTAGCTAGAAATCTGCTAAGAGTCACATCTTTACTTGTTCATTTATATGTAAACACTCAAACTATTCTTTAATTCCGTAAACTATCATGTGTTGCCAATGTAGTGGCTTGAAGCATCGCAAGTTAGATTGGCAGGGTCTTGTCTGTGCTGGGTCCTGAGTCTTTTGAGCATGTCACTGTTATCTAAAGTGCACATTTTCTAAACCCTTCATGTCTGATACTTGGGAAGATGTCTCGTGCTCATCTATTCTTCCTGCTTCCACTTTGAAAAGAACTATTCCTCCACGGAATCCTGAAGAAAGGCGTTTAGAAATAGGAATCTTGAGGTCCTCAATTTTTCTAGTGTTTTCAAGCCAGGTGTAGTGTGTGAGTGTGTGTGTGTATGTGTGCGTGCGTGCATGCGTGCGTGCGTGTGTGTGATAATTATTAACTTCATATGCAAACTAGTACTCACAAAAAGGGCTTCCCAGAGAACTAGTAAAACATTATTTCTGGGTGAGTCTTGGAATGTTTCTAGACCTTATAAATATGTGAACCAGTAGTATAAATAAAAAAGATGAACTTCACAATGTGGGCAGCCATCATCTAATCCATTGAGCACCCACCCAAACAGGGTGGACAGATGGAGAAACAGTGGATTCTTGCTCTCTTCTTACCCTGGGACATCCCTCCTCTTCTTTCCTTACCAGTTAGAGCTTCCGTTTGATTTATAAAGGGTCCAAGAAGTTTTGACTATAATTATGCTATCAATTGCTAGAATACCAGCAACAAATCCTTGAGGGGGGAAAATTAGGTAACACAGTTAATAGAAATATTAGCAACGTTATATATAGTTCGTTCACAATGGTAATACACAGTAGTTCTAAGACAAGTTAAAGAAAAAAATAAGAGAATGGGTTGCATTGTTTATGGTGTTCTTATGCCATAGTTAAACAAGACCATGTGGTTTTACAGACTTCTTTAAAGAAAGAGCAGTGAAATGTTTTAATAATCATAGTGTTCAAATAAGGTTGTTAGTAAGTTTGAGAAGAGTGTGAAGTGTTGCAACATAATCATGTTCAATTTTAGTTATTTTGTTCATGGGTATTCAAATATGATGGCTGAAGCCAGATTTAGTATTAAATGCAAGTAATCCTAGCATTGCTCTGGTATGCCCTGTGATAGGCCGAAGCAGCTTCTTTATTCATTAACCAAACACATTCCCAGCATACAGAGGGGAATGTCACATCAAGGTCATCATGGCTGGACTGTGGATGCTGGCACAGCATGAAGGGCTCAGAAGCAGACAGACTACAACACATTGCGTGTTCACTTTATGGTGTGGAAAGTCCTCCTGTATAAGTGTTGCTTTTATTGGTTAATAAATACAGAAGCTGCTTTTGGCCAATGGTTTAACAGAATATAGCCAGGCTGGGAAAGATACAGAGAGAGTGTAGACACAGTCTGGGAGAAGCCAGTTAACCTCCACCAGAGACAGATATTCAGGAACTTTACCTGGTAAGCCACAGCCACATGGTGATACACAGATTAATAGAAATGGGTTAATTTAAGATATAAGACTAAACCAGAAATACGCTTAAACTAGTGGCCAAATTTAAGATAACAGAGCTAGCTAGAAAGATGCCTAAGCTACTAGGTCGAGTGGTATTGCAATTAATATACTTTCTATGTGATCATTTTGGGTCTGGACGGCCAGGAATGAATGAGCAGCCTCCACCTACAACCTGACTTATCTCTCTCTCACTCAGAATTGGACCATGAATCCCTCCTTCCCCACCACCAATCCATTTCAAAGCTGCAGCTGAAGTATTCTATCCTGCACAGACGTAGTAAAACTGCCATCTATATTCTTACTCTGTAAGTAGACAGTCCTTCACTGTTAAACTACAAATGACTTGAGCACCGACATTACGCTGTGCTTATATTGACAACCTCAGCATTAGTGTAAGATAGTGAGTGCACGTGGGTGCTTGGAGAAGTTTCTGCACAACCCAATCACTGTAGCTTCTGCTGTTCTAGGAAATACCAGGCAAACATAACATATGCAGGTATAAGTGGACATGAGCTTTTAGGAGAGCTTAAAGAATGCCCTGCCACCAGAAACTAATTCTGATGATGATACCTGGATAGAAACATACACCTTTTGCTCCAATTGCATTGAAATCTTTGCATATGGAACTTGCTTTAAAGTATTTCAACATCAAGCCCAAGAAAACAGGTGAAGCAATGGATTCATAATTGGTGTTAGCCTTACTTCATGTATATTACAGAACAGTCTACAATTAAAATTCAACTGAAGATGATAAGATTATATTCAAAGCCTACACGTTTGTGTGGTCATCTTTAGGTGAATCAGTAACAGAAAATATTGGAGGACAACATGCCTGAGAAAGTACAATTTCAAAAAAACTGAAAATAATTCACATGAGATAATCAAAAGACAACATTCTTACTACTTAAAGAGATGAAAAGGAATCTCTTAGTTAGTAATAAAAAAATCACATCTAAGAAAAGAAATTTCAAATATTACATAAGACAAAAGTGTGATTTATTTATCTCTATTTTCAAGAAAATGTGGACTCCTTTAGTGGTTTAAATAATACTCATGTACTTTATATACATTATTTTGGAAGAATAGAAAATACTGCTCCTTTAAAGGTAGCCATTGCTTGGCATCTGCTAGGATGTGGGAGACTGGTAAGAGAAAGCCCCAATGTTTCTAAAGTCCGCAGATGCCTAAGCTCGTTCGATGAACTTGTATAGTAATTACAGATAAATTAGAATCTGTAAACCTCTAATAAAAGTATGCACACAGGCTGGAGATGAAGCAGTTAAGGCCACTAGCTTCTTTTCCCGAGGATCTGGGTTTAATACTCGGCCAGGTAGTTCACAACCATTTGTAACTCTCGTTCCTGGGAACTTGACAGCCTCTTCTGGTCTTTGTGGGCACTGACGGCACACAGTGTACAGACATACATGCAGGTCAAACACCCATAAACATAAAACAAAAGAGAAAGAGTGCATTCCTAAGCACTGTTGCTAGTTTAATGAGAATGAAAAGAAATATAGAAGGTAAAAAGAAAAATCGTCTGAGCTAACCATTAAAATGGGCGATTTAGTAACAACATTAAAATAGTAGTTACTATAATTAGTTAATTGATTAAAATAGGTAGGAATTAAGTCAGTTTAGAAGTAACTCAAGTGTATACAAATTATTTGATTTCTGAGTAGTTAAACCTCAAAAATAAAACAGGATGAATTTAAATCACTCCGCAAGACTACAGGATATGAGAGCCAACCATGACATTTATAGTTAGTATGGACATTCAAAGCACATCAGATATTTCAAATAAAACTGGCTATTCCTCTGCTGTTGTCTAACATTTGGATATTTGCCATATGTTTTCTTTTATTCTCTTTGCAGGTGATAATCCTCAGTCAAACCCATCAGGTAGATTTGGATTTTTATCATCTTAAAGATAAAAAGGTCAAACAACTCCAAGCCCCAGCCCGTAAACAGAACACTTGGGATTCAGGTAGGCAGCCAAAGTTCAGAACTGGTCTGGTTGGCTACACTTCATGCCTATGTACTATGTGGAAAATTGCTTAACCACAGGCAATTTCAAGATGTAATGAGACAGCTTTTCCTGGATTTCTTCACTTCTGTACAAAACACAGGTATTACCATAAATTAAATTCAGTAGAACAAAAAAGGAGCATATTGCTCGTGTATCGTAAAGAGGAACTTTGACCTTACAATCATTTTTTCTTTGAAATGTCATTACTATCCTAAATATACTTGGGGACCAGGCAGGGCTGTCCCTTCAGGGTAGTAATTATAGGGGGAAAAGACAGCATTCCAAAAAGGGAATAGGGCTGGGCAGCTGTTTACTAACACAATATTCAAATCTAACTGGAGAAAAAGAACTAAGAATAAATTTTTTAAATCATCATAATTTCTGCTTACCCTAATTTTTCATAGTGCCAAAATAATGAGTAGCATTGGGATATAAATTACAACATCAGCAGCAACAAATCCTTGAGAGGGGAAGTCTGGTAACACAGAAGTGCCAGCAACGACCTACCCTGGAGTTTCAGGATGGTAACACACAGCAGTGAGAAGGCCAGGTCAAAATAAACAGGAGAAATGAATTGCATTTTGCATGTGGTTTCCTCATGCCAGAGACCCAGTAATAAATACTGCACGTCACTCACTTGTCTTCTTGGAAGGAGAAACAAGTAAATTACTTGAGCCGTCTCAGTGCTTCAGTAGTAAGACCTGACAGCACTGGGAGCAATGGGCAGTGTGTCCACATAACCTTGCTCCAACTGATGTGCTTTGCTGATCAGTCAGTGGAAGGTGCTGACAAAAGATGCAAATTTAGACCTAGAAGGTACCCGGGAATTCACTCACATTCGGTAGGTAAATAATTTGAACCTCAGGGAAAAGCTATGTACGTTTTGTAAAGAGGCCGTTTGTAGAGCCCATAACCAACACATGACGTTCCCCCACGGGGAAGATGCTGCCGCGGGACTACAGAGCAAACAGTGTTGACTTTGCCTACAGAGTACGCTTCTCAGGGCTCTGCCACTGCACGCACAATCCCATCTCGGTACGGGATTTACCTTACTACAAGAGCCCTTTGGAGAGGAACAACAGCAAAGGGAATTTGGTAAGTGCTCCACTACTTTCATAGCCCGGTTTGCTGCTGTTTGCTTGGTTCTGGTCTGGAATGGAAGGCAGGGTCTTGCACACGATGGGCAAATGCTCCACCTGCTGTCTCCTCGCATCAGCCATTCCCCCCCTTTCCTTTCTGCCCCGCTCTCTGTCCCTAGACTCCACTCGTTTGATTTGTACTCCAAAGGGGACTGCAGATGACCAGAGAACAGCACGCAAAGCTGACACGTCTAATAACCCAAGCACGGATGTTGCACAACTGTGCTTGTGTGCACAACTTGAGAATCAGTGATTCCCACAACAGGGGGACTTGTACAGCGTCTTACCTGCTGCTTCTTTAACTGATCCCCCAGCCCCACACTATTAGTTCAGAAAGACAATTTAATCCAGATTGCTCCAAAGTTTTGAGATTCCCTTCCTCTCCCAAGTTTTCATGAATCTCATCACTTCAATGTCTAACTTAGAATTTGAAGGAAAAATGAAGATAGAAAATATAAACATGAACCTGCCTGGGTGGCAGAAATGAAAAGCTATTTTTAAAGCATGAATGTATGCTCAAATAATCAAGATTTTTGTTCATTATTGTTCTGCATTGCAACAAAAACATTACTTTTAACCCAAGGTTCAGGCCACAATTTTGATGGCTCATAACATTTGGATGTACATATTAGATATGCTGGAGAGATGGTTCAGCAGTTGAGAGCAAGCATTCCTCTTGTAGAGGACCTAAGTTCAGTCCCCAACACCCACAAGTGGCTCACAAACAGCTCCAGTGGATCCAACACTTCTGCATTCATGTGCGCAAACCCACATATACATAATAATAATAAATGCATGATTTTTAAAATATTTTGAATTATTCAAAAGCCTGTATATCAGGTGAGGTTCTGATTAATATATAGACTATCATTTCCTGGCTAAAAAAATTAAGTCAGACACGTTTCTGCCAACTGATGTTCCTTAAATGGTGCTTGTCACATCGTGTGGGCTTGCCTCTTCTTTTCACAATGTCTCATTTGTGAATCTAGCAGCATGAGATGTGATCCATCATGAATAACTGAGACTGTCGAGGTTAGATTTGGAAAAGGGATTTTTATATATGTAAAAAGTACAGGAAAATTATTTTTATAAATGCAAAAAGTACATATAGACAGAATAAACTGATTTACAGTGTGTGGGTGGAATTAGTATTTCATGTGTGGTGATAAATCAGGGGGAAAATGCCTGAACAGATTCTTAGTGGAGGAAGACAAGAAAGAGATAGGGTGGGGACTGACCCTGGCAGAGCCAGTGTCCAAACATTTAAAATTCACACCAATGGCATTTCTAAGGCAAATTAAGGAACTCTAATGATTTCTACATTCACTTAGAGGAATTAAGTGGGGAAAACTGCAAATTTTCTAGTATATTACCATTTAACCGGCAAAAGCATTTCCCCAGGGATAAAGCGTAATTATAAATACACATAAAAACTTCCAAGGGACACTCACTTCTCTGTACACCCACTAAAAATTAAGTGAAAAACACTCCCAGTTGTCTATGGAGAGAGAATGAAGGAATAACCATCTTCTCTGCAGGGTGGGAGGTAATGACCTGATTCAAGGGTAAATCTACAAGGTAACACTTTCGCCAGCTGTCTGACTGCAAGAATGAGTTGTCAAAACACAGGTAAATCCCAACATACCCTGAAGAAAGTCTCCTGAAAAGAAGTGCACACACTTGAAGAATTCCAGTGTGAACTAGAGAAGAGGGGTGCCATTCATCAGCAGAGCTTTTGCCTGATATGTGCAAGGCCTGAATTGCACTTTAAAAATTATATTTATTTAAAAAATATGAAATAAGTATTTCAAATCTCCACAAACACCACGGAGTAAGTAACAGAAACTCGGGCTTTAAACTCATCACTTTTACAAAGCATTAAATCAGAAAATTTTTTGTTGGCTTAGAGTATATTTATTTCTATATAAAATATAAAATGGACACAAGCAATCCCACCTCCTGCACTATTTCTAATGAACACTTAGCTTAAACATAGACCAAGTGCAAAAGTAACACTAGAAACTAAGTCTCCACTTTCAGGTTCATGTCCCTTGGCGGACACATTCATGTATGAAATAGGGACATCACTGGTAAGCACATAGTTTTAAAATAAACAGCTTTTCATAAGAGGGTATTTTCAGTTGCATATTACTTCAGGAAGCTACTTTGCTATATTGCTACTTAACAATTTCTCTTACTATTTTGTTCAGGGGTTTGTTGACCTTGTTAATAAATAGCAGTAACCAATACCATACAAAGAAAAAAACTGAGCAAATGCTAGGGAAATTCAACATTGACATTTTTACCCTCATCAACTATATCAGCATTAAGAGCATATATTTGGTTTTGTTTGGTTTTGTTGTGGATCGAGACAGGGTTTCTCTGTGTAGCACTGGTTGTCCTGGAACTAGCTCTTGTAGACCAGGCTGGCCTCGAACTCACAGTGATCCGTCTGCCCCTGCCTCCCGAGTGCTGGGTTTAAGGGCGTGCGCTACCACCCAGGACAGAATATATTTTAAGAGAACTTTGCTGAAAACGATTATTAGAGGTGGAGGGAGCTGTCATCAAGAATGAGCCCTGCCACATCTGGACTGTAACAGAGATCTAAAACTGGAGATTTAGATCAAGAGCTTAAAACAAGAGCCAGTTAATTACACAGCTCTTTGGATAGAAACTGTATTGACAGCTGCTTTTATGCTTCTTCTGTCCCTAAGACAGCATACTGACACACTGGGCAGTCAGTGCTACCTGACTGACTGGCCAAATGATCTGAAGCTGTCCTATGGCTTCCTTAGAACAAGAACACTGCTGGGAATATGATGGAGCATACCGGGTGCCTAACGGTGTCCACAAAACATGCTGGTAAAATGCATGGACCCATCTTCCCTTGGGTGCCCATAGACACCGCATCTTTATAGTTTTCCTCAGACAGTTAAAAGATAACATTCTCTTCCAGAAATACTGATTAGGCCTCCCATAGTGATGGTAATTTCTTTTAACTCCCTGTGAGTCAAACTTACCATATATAAGACGGTCATCACCTAAAAAATAAAAGGGGAAATTAATACAGTTATAAAACTAAACATTTTAACTTTTCACTCATTTGCTGACAACTTAATATATGTATATATTAGTCAGCTATAATACTTTCATAAACTAAAAAACCAATCATATATATGTATATATATATAATAAACACAATTATACATTATTTACTTCAGCATGAGCACTAATATTTGAATCTGTTGGACAGTTGCCAATGTCAATACAAGCCACAACAATTCTAGAACACCAAAGCAAATATTTACATTTATTGTTATCTGACTTGATGACAAGAAACAAGTTTGAAACGCTTGAAAGGAGAATAAATGGCTATAATCTATGATCAAAAACTACCAAACCGAGAATGGAGGCACAGGCCTGTGATGCCAGCATCTGGGAAGCAGAGACAGAGGGTATCAAGAGTTCAAGATCATCCTGGGCTACATGATGAGACTGGCTCAAAAAACAAGGATAAATCTTATAATAAAAACTGTCAGACACTCAAGTCCCTTTCCACAGATTCTAACAAAACTCAAAATTACCATATCAACATATTTCTTATATTGTGTAGTAAAGTCAAAGCACGACTAGGGAACACTGTGACCATAATCAGTTGGAGACTGTGGAACCCTGAAGTCTTAAATTCCCACCACAAAACATTAGACCTGCACACAGGAAATGTGAACAAAATCAGCTCACCTGAGGTAGACCTTTCTTTCTTTTCAGATGTTCCTGTTGGATGATGTGTGGTTGTCTCGTTATCAGGCACACGCTGTGTTGCTGTAATATGAGCAGAAGTGAATCTTTGGGTAGCAATCGACCATTGGTGTGAAAATGGGGGCTTTCGCGTTGCTCACAGATTCTGTGCTAAAGATTTTGCTGTGGCAAATCTCTGGGTTGTTTGTGCAGTCTGTACAGCAGAAGGGTTAGCTGTGGTAGGATTCTGAGCTATTGGTGGGCTCTTCACAGATACAGAATTTGATATGTGGGATATCTGAGCTGTTGCTGTTTTTGTGGTTGAACTTTTTGCTGTGATGGATTTCTGTGGAGTTAGTGAGATGTCTGTAGCTGGGACAACTGTTGTATTAGATTTCTGAGGTGTTGGTGGGATTTCTGTAGCTGGGACATTTCCTGTGTTGGGTATCTGAGGTGCAATGGGTCTTCTGTAACTAGGATATTTACTGTATTGGCTTTATTGTGGGGGTGAAGACATTTCTGTTGCTAGAACATATGCTATGTTGTGTTTCTGAGGTATTGGTGGCTGTTCTGTAGCTAGAAAATTTGCTGAGTTGGTTTTCTGAGGTGTCAACTGATCTTCTGTAGCTATAACATTTGCTGTGTCGGGTTTCTGAGATATCTGTGGGTCTTCTGTAGCTATAACATTTGCTACTGTTTATTAGGCATTAGTGGGGCTTCCATAGATGCAATTTTGCTTTGATAGGTTTTTGAGATTTGGGTGGAACTCTTTTACCTGTAATATTGACTGTAGTAGGTTTCTGAGATGTTGGAGGACCTCTTGTACCTGGAACATTAACTGTAGTGGGTTTCTGAGGTAATGGTGGACCTCTTGTACCTGTGGTTGGTTTTAGAGACGTTGATGGAACTCTTGTAGTTGGAACAGTAACTGTTATTGATTTCCGAGTTGTTGTTGTGATCTTGGGTTTCTCTGTAAAGAAAACAATTCTAAGTTAAAAAATAGCTAAATCTTGTTGGCCAAGTAAAGCTTTCCTTGTCATGCCTTGCTCAATGACCATTATCCTTCTCCGCCCAAAAACACATAGACAAGACTTTTAGGAAACCAGTCCTTATTATGTCCCTCACAATGCTGTGTTATTCTTATTAGTGCTTATTACTGTACATAGCAATGACTTTCAAAACAATAATCTGACAAATATGACCTGTGTTATGATAATATTTCCCACCCCCTCACCCTTCCATTGCTCCTGTGCATTCCCACACACAGCCTCACTTTACATGAGACAACTGAGACCAGTATACCAGGTAAAATAAATCAGACTCTGAAAGATGAATGTTTCAGGATTTCTCTCAATTAGTGAGTCCTAGATGTTATAAAACTGCCTAAATGTCTTATATGTAAGAAATGAAAGTAGAAGTTACATCAGTGTTGCTTGGATTAATTATACCAATATATGACTAAAGAGATTTACAATATTGCAGGTTTTAAGCTTTTCTTCTGTGTTGAGAGAAACCACAGAGTTGAAATAACATCTTACCATGTGACAGATAACACATGTCTCCATTTTCCCCTCAAAGTTATCTTCCTCTGCTTACATCAGGACCACAGAATGCTTTTCTATAAAAGCGATGCCATCAGCTACTCCGTTCACTGTCTTCAGAACGTGCTAGTGAAGGCACAGACTTGTTCCTCGCTGCTTGCCTTTGGGGGGCTTTCACCCAGCCCCTCCCAGGAAGCACTAAGTAGAGCTAAACTGGGCTAAATCTTTGACCTCTCTTAGATTTGTGACCCCATTACTCTGCTAGAGTCGTCCATGCATTGCTTAGTTTCCTGGGCTTGGTAGGAGAGGCAGCTTGTTAGGGTTAGGGCAACACCCAGGTGAGTGACTGACGCTCTACTCCAGGTGGTCCTCTACCCCAAAGCTCCACAAGAAACAACAAAAAGACACTGAAAATGGATCAGGGGCCATCTGAGGAGCCTGTGACCCAGGGCATCTCGTAAATATTAGTTAAGGAGTTACAAGTCTGTCTCAAAGATACAGGATATTGCATCCTAATAATATTTTGGAGGAAAGAGACATATCAACCTTTTTTTCTAAGACAGAGTTTCTCTCTGTGGAACTGGCTGTCCTGGAACTCACCCTGTAGACCATGCTGGCCTCAACTCAGAGAACTGTCTATCTCTGTCTACCGAGTGCTGGAATTAAAGCTGTGAGCCACTACCACCCAGAATACATTGCTATCTTTTACCAGGAAAACTTTTCTGTTGATTGGCGACTTAAATAACACAAGATTTTACTTGTCTTAAAAAACCATCCAAACAGTAAGTATGCATAAATATACACTTTGTGAGAGATTGTGTACACGAAGAGGAATGCACAGATTACCTGTGCACTGGGGTGCTGGGCCGCTCCATTCTCCCTGATCACCATTCACGGTACAATAAATGGAACTGTTTCCAACCAGGACGAAGCCTGTGGCACATGAATAGGTGACAGATTGTCTATAGACGTAAGTTTTACTTTCTCCTTGCATTTCTCCATTCTTAATTTGTGGTGGATCTGGACAAAGAATTTCTTTAAAAGAATTAAAATATCTTTTTAAATAAAGGTAAACACTGAAACTAAAACATACTATAATTTTTTGAAACAATTAAAATCAACTTCTTTTTTTTCCTGAGGTCAGTTTTAGCACTGAATGAATGCTGACAACTGCCTATTAGAATTGTTCTCAACATGTGGGTGGCAGCACAAAGTCTACATTCTTACCTCTAGGATAAGGAATTTTAGGGAAGACTGATTAACTGAGTCCTTACACAAGGCAAAAATTACTATCAGTTGAATTAAAATAAATAAAGTGCACACTATGTTGTAATGGTTATACTGTAAAAAGGATCCCTTTCTGATAGTTATCCTAATAGCAAGACCAATGGGTTTCATCTTCTTTAGCACCATTAAGTTAATCAAGAAAATAATATAATTTCATGTGCACATAAAATTAAACTGCCAAAAAGGAACTTAAGCAGGCATAGGATACTATCAAATTCGTGATACATTTTAAACTAAGCAAGAACCACTCACTGGGCCAGTCCCAGCATACTCAGAGCAACTAACACATAAGAACTGTCCTATGAGAAGAAAAAAAAGCCAATTGAGGAATTTACTTCTTGGGTCTTAAAATCTAGTGCTGAATGTGCCTTGCCCTCTCTGATTGGATGGGACTGGGATGGGAGGGTGTGGGGAGGGAATGAGAGGAGGGGAAGGAGTGGGAACTTGAAATTAAAAATATTAAAAATCTAATAAAGAAAATCTAGTGCTGAAGGAGACGGGGGATGTTGCATACATAAAATGTAAAGGCTACCACAGAAGCAGACATGGAAAGACAGAGACGAGACATTGACCCGCCTAGGAAGTCCTGAAGGACTCTTGATGGGGAAGACTCAGCCAGGCAAAGGGATTGTAGGACCTTTTAGATTGATCCAGATGTAGAAGGACAGTGTAGATGCATCAAAAATTATGAAATAGTGCGTGGGTGACAGCTCGGTCAAAAATACTTCCTGTATCAGCATTTGCTAAAACACACATTAAAAAGTTGGGCTTAGTAGTGTATTCCTGGGGTGTCTGGGGAGGTAGACACAAGCAGCTCCCAAATCAAGCAACCCCAGGTCAGTTGGACACTGTCTCAAAAATCCAAGAATAACAACTCCTGCTTAATAACAGCTGAAGTTGTCCTCTGTACCATACATGTATGTGTGGGCACATGTGAACATCACATATGTGCATATGTAACATACACATGCAAATATACATGGGGTGGGGAGATCATGAGATAGGTATGTGTGGTGCCTCATGTCTGGAGTCCCAGAGGCTGGAACAAGATGATTGCTGTCATGCATGTGAGACCAGTTTGGGCTATAGTTAGAACCTGACTCAACAAAGTAAATAAAGCAAAACCTGCATGCCAAAAAGCAGGCCAGGTGGTGTTTGCCTGCCTTCGACACCACTAGAAGCTTAGATCTCTAATTGCTCAGACATTCTGATAAGCTTGAAGAAGGAAAATACATGGAACATCTGTGTTTCAGAAGCATCACCCTGGGCAGACTATGAATGAAGTAGTAATGAGATACAAGGAAAGCCCATTCTCCAAACCCGGGAATTCTACCTACTGAGGTTCCTACACAGACCCCACATTTAAAAGGTGTGCTCTGCCCTACTGCGGCTTTCTTGTACTAACTGAAGTATCTATAGGACTAGTGAATATGTCCAGTGACCGCCCATCCTACCACCCATTCCTCCAGTGTAGGACACACTCAAAGTCAAGAATCTCCTGTGCCAGCTCCTCCTCCTGGGTTCTTTCTGCTAGCTCCCATTCTTGAGGGCGGTCTTTGTTGGTAGTGTACTCATTTCTAGTGCAAAGGACAATGAAGTCAGCATTAAGTTCATGGTAGACGTGGCTCGAATGTATAGGATTTGCTGCATTCTTATGTGTGCCAGAGGATCCAGGAGCCTCACAGTTGTGTAGGAAAGGGAACAGTAGCTTTGGGGCCATGGGTCATTGTTAATATTCAAACCTTGGTCTTAATAATGTTAGGAGTAGTCCTCAGTACAAGAGTCCAGATGAAGAGAAATAAATGGTATTAGAAGTAACACAGAAGGGAGTAAGACACAGCAAGTACTTCCACATATTGTGGAAGTAGTAAAGAAAAATACCTTAAAGAAGCTAAAACAAAGAGGACTGTCTGGGAAGACAGCCATAGTAGAGAGGCATTGATCAAAGGTGCAGGTACCATCAGTTAGCTGAAATTAATCCTAAAGAAATAATAAAGTAACAACAGTGAGATAGGAAGAGCAGATCCTCCCGAGAGTGAGGCTTCATTCAGTCATGTCCGCCCCCTGCCCATGCTGTGTTGGCATTTAACTAAAGACAATCCTTGAATGTGCCCATCATTGCTCAGTCATTTTCCACTGACCAGAGTCACACTGGCGACCAGGGCACCCTCACCCATCTAAGTACCAAGGCTGCACACTTGAACTGTCACCAGCTAGCAGTTCACCTCCAATCACCTGTGCAGAGCTACTCTTCAGAGGACTCCGTCTTCTCTAAGGGGCTGGTCATGCTCCAGCAAGTATATGGGCAACACAAATTGGACTGGGTGTTGTTTGTTGTTTTTTTTTTGAGGGGGAGGGCTGCAAGGGTGGGAGGTTAGATCTGGGAGGAATGGGAAGTGAATGTGAATGTGATCGGAGTGGATTGTATGAAATTCCCAAATAATTAATAAAAATGCTATGTTTGGGGAAAAAGAAGAATTTACTTTCCATTTTTCCTTTTGGTGATGTCAAAAACAAAATCAAAAAAAAAGTAAATTAATGTGGAAATCAAAAATAGAGTCTCGCACTTGGGATTGCAGGAATAGGCAGTAACACTGGATTGCCCAGGGACAAGGGATTTCCCAGGGGAACGTGGCTATCAGTAGCTGCTGATGGGGAGGTGGCTGAGAGTCAAGAAGAAAACAGGCTGTTGCTTGGGTAGAGCACAAACAGGACGTGGGCTCTCTGCAAACACTTCTGCACTAGGGCGCATCCCTGATGGGCACTTTTCTGTGGCCCTGTGGCAGCATCTGCTAGCAAAAATGCTGGCTTCAGCCTGGAAAACCGCCTATCCAGGCTTTAGGCCAGCTTGTCTGGGCCAACAAACTATGTATTCCAGATCCTCTTTCAGCCTCATCTTTTAGTGTCGTTACAAAGCCTTTCACTATGAGTGGGACATAACGATGGTAGTGAGTGGAAATGACATGGTGGGTTAGCAGGGTGGGCCCACGATGGGTGTCACGGGAGTGAGCTTCTGGACAGCAGGCTTCCTATGAGGTGTTTCATGGCAACTGATTCCACCAGAGGGTCAGTCCACAAAGGACTGTCTGTTCAGCTATCCTCCTAGTTACACACACACACACACACACACACACACACACACACACACACACAGGACTTAGCATTAATTTCAAAACCATTTTTAGAAGTCATTTGAAGAAGGTGTAAGTTAAATATCAAAGGAATGGAGTCTACATTTTGGGGCTTAGTGGGACTTAGTGGCCTCAGCATACCTGAGGACCAGAAACCTAGCCCTCAAACAAATAAACAAACTGCAGGCATCTCCCTTCTCTCAGTTTTTAAAGGGAGCCATGTCTCTAATAGCCCTACAGGTGACTGGATTCCTCTAATGATAAAAACGTCCTACTTTAAAACCTTCTAGGTAATTATCTCAGCTGATAACCAACTCTAGAAAGATTCAGGTAGGCAACACTGGGTCTTAGAGGAAGAACATTTGTGGTAAAAGACCTATATTAAATGCCTTGATGGGACACACTTTTGAGAGATGAAACCGTGGGGACTCTGAGGGACATTTCCTTCCATGAAACTGGGAGATCTCCTGCTTCTCTGATTATGACAAGGAACGGTTAGACAGCAAATGACCAAGTATAATGTAAATCAAAGTCAGTTCTTAATTCTTAATGAAATTATCATGTAGTTAAGGATATTAATGCTAAGAGGTAGCTTTAGGAGCCCTCCCATTGCTGATAAATTAAGCCTGTCATTAGTAGAGACACTGAAAAGTTGTAGTACCACAAATACAGGCTGTGAATAATTCTTAAATGAGAAATAATTGATTTCATTAATCCTTTGGCCCCACAATGTGAGGACTCAGGCTTTTCAAAAGGAAACGTACCTATGCACTCTGGGAATTGGTCACTCCATTCGACAGTCTTTTCCGTAACGTAACAGAAGACAGAGTCTACACCAACTAGCTTGTACCTAAGGAGAAGAGAAGGCTGCTAAAGTCAGATCCTTAAGTTTGGTTTTTTTCATTCTCCAGTCCATTATTTTAAAAGATTGAGTATACCAGAAGACGGAGACAAAATGACAGCTGATAAACATGTCCATTGAAATTTAAAAGAAAACTGTTTAGTTCACGGAAATGATACTGAAACGGCAAGACTTCCAGACATGCAAAATGCTTCGTTAGCTTACTATATAGAAAATACTTAAAGGAAGAAAACCTTCTAAAATCATGTTTGATGAAACCCTTTATTCTAAATTCTAAACGAACAGGCTTCATGAATAACAGAGTGCATTTATATTTAAAGTGTTCATGGCATAGCACGGCAAGAGCTTACACTATGGTAAACTCCTGACCCAACCGAATCTCTGTTTAATAAAGGCAGCGGCAAAGCGCTCCTACCTCTTTCCTGTCTTAAAGTTGGAAATGCATTTTGCTTCATTTGTTTTTAAGAAGACGTTCTGAGAACTTTACGTATGACTGTAAGGAGTTTGATCAGCTCCAAAACCACTTCCTCCGCTTCCAACCCCTCCTCTAGGTCCACTAGGTACCCTTCTCCCCTAATTCCATGTGCTCCTCGGGACCCACTAAACTCAGTGCTGCCTCTACCTGATATAAAGTGGTGGTGGTGGGGGAGCGGCAACCTAGCTTGGAAACACAAAGAAATGAACTGAAGTTTCCCACTGCCTGAGACACTGACGGCATTAATTAAAGAACTTGCTTGTTTACACAAAGAGCTAAAAAAGCCCTAGCGACCTTCTATTAGGAGGAGCATCTTCACACTCAGCATTTTTAAGCCCATGACCTCACAGTGTGTCTGCATACAAAAACTCAGATGCAAATTAATATTTAAGTCAGTTTAAAATTGGCTTGATTTTTAACACTGTAAAGATTGTTATTTTTGTATCATCAACAAATTTCAATTGTTTCTTCACTAATCATATTTATAATTACAAACATATTGGAATCTAATAATCTAGAGACGTTAGAAGCATAAAAATCTTTTCCTGGCCCACATTACCGATACTAAATTTACAATTAGCTTATGGCAAGGGTTCTTTGGAAAAGGCATTATGTCTTTCCACTTATTTTCAATAGCTTTCCTTCTGACATTCACATGCATGAGCATCGCTATGCGCATTTACATGCATGAGCATCCCTATGTGCATTTACATGAGTGTGCATCTCTATGCGCATTTACATGAGTGTGCATCACTATGCACTGTTCATATCACCCCCACTCTCACTATGGGGGATTATTTTGCTACCAACTAGTGAACAGGTCACAAATCTATCATTGTCTACTGAACCCCTAATTTGTTGTCATTAATTAAACTTAAAGCTTTAGTGTGATGAAAATTACCCTGTGTTGCATGAGAAATATATTCCTGAACCAAATAATATGTCCGTTGGTATGTTGATATTACCATTTTGCAAGTCTCCAGGATTAGGACATGATTTTCCTAAAAATAAAAGAAAAAAATCAACTTTTTTCTTTTTTCATTCAATTACTAGACATAAATAAAACACAGGTCTAACTGTACTGAATATGTTAATGGATTAAGACGGTAACAGTAGTCATATATATGTGTGTATACACACACACAATGATCACAGTGAGTGGGGAAGACGTGGTCTGAAGGGGAGTAGCGATGAGGAAAAGTAAAGGTCTACATGGAACGTGACAGCAGAGGGACAGAAGACCCGGGATCAGGAACCAGCAGGAAGGGGAGAGACAGTGAGAGCGGAATAAGACAAAGTAAAACGACCCGATGTATGAAAATACCCCAGAGAAACACATGAGTTCCATTCGAACTTAAGAAACAAAATTTAAATGGGGGGGAAAGTAGAGAGAAGACTGGGCTGGTAATGTTCTTTCTATGTAAGGGCGAGTGCCTGGCTTAGATCCTCGGGACACACATAAAAAGCTGGCCATGGTATCAAGCACTTGGCAGCAGAGCCAGGCAGAGCCCTGGGGTTCACTGTGCAGTCAGTCAGGGCTCCTAGGGAAGCCCCAGGCCAATGACAGATCCTGACTGGATATAAGGTAAACAGTACCCGAAGAATGACACCCAAGGTGGTCCTTTGGTGTACACGTGTATACACACACACACACACACACACACATATACGAGAGAGAGAGAGAGAGAGAGAGAGAGAGAGAGAGAGAGAGAGAGAGAGAGAGAGAAATATGTATACACATAGAAGCAAACACAAAAGAACATTAAGGGCCTGGGGAAATGTCTCAGTAAACGACGTGCTTGCTTATTGTTTGGGACACAACGACACACACCTATATTCTCAGTGATGATAGGAAACAGAACCTCAAAGCCAGCAGGGAGGGAGGGAGAGGACATCACGGTTATGCGGTGAAGTCCCAGGCCAAAGCACCTAAGGACTGACACCTAGGGATGTCCTCTGACCACAAACACATATACCATAAACATGGACAGTCATACCTACTTATTAGCACATACATGCATGCATGAAAAACATATACACACAAACAATAAAGATATTTTTATGAAATAATCTGCACCTTGAATTTACATGATTTTTACTTTCTAATTATAACTTAGGACAGCGGGAAAAAAATAAATATGAGACACATACCCAAAATCATCCTCTAAGTCACTGATATTTCTAACCCTTACATTTTTAAATTTTACATTCATTTTTTTTGTTGTTGCCTCAAAAGCAACATAGAGTATATCATCATTTTAGGTAACCTTAAGTAAACATGAAATCTGTGTGTAAGTATTCCTAGTATGTAAACATTTGTCTAATTAAAAAAACACTCAGCTGGGCAGTGGTGGAGTACACCTTTAATATCAGCACTCTGGAGGCAGCAACAGGCAGATCTCTGAGTTCAAGGCCAGTCTGGTCACCAGAGAAAGTTCCAGGACAGCCAAGGCTACACAGAGAAACTCTGTCTTGAAAAACAAAAACAAAATTCATTGATTATTTGAAGAATCATTTATATATATATATAATATATACGTGTGTGTGTGTATTTCCAGCACATACGATATGTATGTGTATATATGTGAATATATGTACCTGTGTATATATAAGTATACATATATATGTACATATATGTATACACACATATATTTCTAGCACAAATGGAAGAGATATTTCCACAAATACAGATGACTGGGATTACTTTTTCAAATTATACTCACTTTTACAAAATTCAGCAACTGTGGACCATTCTAAATTATCAAGGCAAGTTGATTTAACTGACAGTGAAGGTACTCTTTGATATCCTGGCCGACACTCATATTGCACAGTGCTACCAATCGGGAAATAATTCACATTGATATATTCCGTTTTGAGGGATGCAAAAGTCACTCTTGTTGGAGCACTGCAGCTTTCTAAAAGGATTAACAAAATGACAGAAAAAGTAACAACACAGATTATAAAATAATCGACATCTCATAATATCTGGCAGTTAAAGCACCCTAGTTTCATTTAACTATTTACTTATTTTTTAGTATGGATCCTTACCTCTTTATATATTCATTTTTAAAAAAAACCGCTGTGGTATTTGCAGTATATCAAGTGTATTCATATGCATGCCTTCATTTCCCGGCTACTAAGTATCTAAGTTTCCCCATTAAATGTTAATAATAATAATAGGAATAAAAATATCTTGTATTGATTGAATATTCCTAAGTGTTTTACACACACTTACTTATTTAATGTTACAGCAGCCCTTGGTAACGAGGGCCAGATGGACCAGCTGTACATCAAGCATGCACCAAGTGTAAACAGTGGAGCAATGAGCTCTCGCAAGGCAAGGAGTAGAGAAAGAAATGGTGGCTCAGTAGTCCCGAGGCCCAAGCTTGAAGCCTGGCTTTTTGGCATAAGAGATCCTTGTCTTGTGCACATTATTTAGCTTCTGGCAGAAGATTTCCTTAACTTTGAAACTGAGAAGAGTCCCCACATCCATAATTCATGGGGTGACTTGAAGGATTAGGTGAAGCAATACTGAGGGAGAGTTACCAACTCTAAAGCGTGGTAAAGGCTGGTGGCTGAAAATACAACTGTAGAGCCTGTTTCACGTATGGTTTCAAGAATTCGTTTTGAATGATTCTGAATTTACTGTAGCTTCTCCTAATTCAGGTCACTCAAAGGCAGCAATCCAGTCTTTTATCTCTACTTTTCTGCAGTCACAGAATGATATTCTGATCCATGATGGGCCACATACATAAATGTGGTTCCTGCAGGCTGAGGCAGGAGGATTTTGAGAGTCCATGAGTTCAGGTTAGCCTGAGCAAAATACAGTCAAACAAACAAACAAACAAAAAGATATGGTGAAAACAAACAAACAAAAAAACTAGTGCTAGTTCATTACTTTATAAAGAAAATTAGCATGGCCTCGGTGTACAGTGTCTGTAAAGCCTAAGTAGTGGGCAGTAATGCCTTATGCCCTGAGGGCCACTCCTCTGTCCCTAATGAGCTACAAATGCCAATGCAGAGGAACATGCTACACAGGCTAATAGTGAGAGAACAGGTAACAGGCAACACCACGGAACCTGGGTGGCAGACACCATCCAGTTCTGAATCCCTGTGCTGTGTTCAGATACGCCAGAATCACCTACAAACTGCATCTTAAAGCTAACATAGGGCTATATGTACAACAGATTTTTTTAAAGTAAGATCTTAAAATGTCTCCTAAGAGTTGTACTCTTTACTTAACAAAATGAAGTTGAAGAAAGCAGATCACCTGGGTGTGTGTCTCAAGGTACTTGCCAAATATATTCACATATAATTTACTCCCTGAACAGGACCTATCATTTATTTTCTCTATTAGACTATGCATTAGAAAGAAAAACTCTTTTTTATTGATTTTTATTGAGCTCTACATTTTTTCTGCTCCCCTCCCTGCCTCTCCCCTGCAGCACTCCCACAAGGTACCCATGCTCCCAATTTACTCAGGAGATTCTGCCTTTTAATACTTCCCATGAAGACCAGATACATATAAGTCTCTCCTAGTGTCCTCATTGTTGTCTAAGTTCCCTGGGATTGTGGTTTGTAGGTTGGTTTTCCTTGCTTTATGTTTAAAAACCACCTATGAGTGAGTACATGTGATAATTGTCTTTCTGTGTCTGTGTTACCTCACTCAAAATAATGTTTTCTAGCTCCATCCATTTTCCTGAAAAATTCAAGATGTTATTTTTTTCTGCTGTGTAGTACTACATTGTGTAAATGAACCACATTTTCCTCATCCATTCTTTGGTCGAAGGGCATTTAGGTTGTTTCCAGGTTCTAGCTATGACAAACAATGCTGATATGAACATAGTTGAGAATATGTCCTTGTGGCACAATTGAGCATCCTTTGGATATATACCCAAAAGTGGTATTGCTGGGTCTTGAGGAAGGTTGTTTCCTAATTTTCTGAGAAATCACCACACTGACATCCAAAGGGGTTGTACCAGCAATGCAGAAGTGTTCCCTTTCTCCACAACCTCTCCAGCATAAGTTGTCATCAGTGTTTTTGATCTTGGTCATTCTTACAGGTGTAAGATAGAATCTCAGAGTTGTTTTGATTTGCAGTTCTCTGATGACTAAGGATGTTGAACATTTCCTTAAGTGTTTCAGCCATTTTAGATTCTTCTGTTGAGAGTTTTTGGTTTAAGTCTGTACTCCATTTTTGTATTAGATTATTAGTTCTTTTGATGACCAATTTCTTGAGTTCTTTGTATATTTTGGAGATTAGACCTCTGTCTGATGTGGGGTTAGTGAAGATTTTTTTCCCATTCTGTAGGCTGTCATTTTGTCTTGTTGACTGTGACCTTTGCTTTACAGAAGCTTTTCAGTTTCAGGAGGTCCCATTCATTAATTGTTTCTCTCTGTGCTGCTGGGGTTATATTTAGAAAGTGGTCTCCTGTGCCAATGCATTCAAGTGTACTTCCCACTTTCTCTTCTATGAGGTTCAGTGTGGTTGGATTTATGTTGAATTCTTTGATCCTTTTGGACTTGAGCTTTGTGCATGGTGATAGATAAGGATCTATTTTCATTCTTCTACATGTTGATATCCAGTTATGCCAGCACCACTTGTTAAATATCCTTTCTTTTTTCCATTTGATATTTTTCGCTTCTTTGTCAAAAATTAGGTGTTCGAAGGTGTGTGGATTAATATCTGGGACTTTGATTTGGTTCCATTGGTCCTCCTGTCTGTTCTTATGCCTATTCCAGGCTGTAGCTTATGCAAATACCAGTACTGTAGCTCTATAGTAGAGTTTGAAATCAGGGATTGTGATGCCTCCAGAAGTTCTTTTATTCTACAGGATTGTTTTGGCTATCCTGGGTTTTTTTTGCTTTTCCATATCAAGTTGAGTATCACTCTTTCGAAGTCTGTGAAGAATTTTGCTGGGCATTGCGTTGAATCTGTAGATTGCTTTTGGTAAAATTGCCATTTTTACTATGTTAATTCTGCCTACCCAAGAGCATGGGAGATCTTTCCAATTTCTAGTGTCTTTTTCAATTTCTTTCTTCATAGATTTAAAGTTCTTGTCATACAAGTCTTCCACTCTTTTGGTTAGAGTTACTCTGAGATATTTTATTCTATTTGTGGTTATTGTGAAAGGTGTTGTTTCTCTGATTTCTTCCCCATCCCTTATATCATGTGTACAGGAGGGCTATTGATTTTTTTTTTTTTAGTTAGTCTTGTATCCTGCTACATTACTGAAAGTATTTATGAGTCATAGAAGTTTTTTGGTAGAATTTTGGGGATTGCTTATGTAAACTATCATATCATGAGCAAACAGTGAGAGTTTGACTTCTTCTTTTCCAATTTGTATCCCCCTTGATCTCCTTTTGGTGTCTTATTGCTCTAGTTAGGACCACAAAAACTATTTTGAATAGATATGGAAAGAGTAAACAACCTTGTCTTGTTCCTGATTTCAGTGGAATTGCTGGGAGTTTCCATTTAGTTTGATGTTGGCTGTTGGCTTGCTGAATATTGCCTTTATTATGTTTAGGTATGTTCCTTGTATCCCTGCTCTCTCCAAGACCTTTATCATGAAGGGATGTTGTATTTTGCCAAAAGCTTTTTCAGCATCTAATGAGATGATCATGTGATTTTTATTTTTCAGTTTGTTGACAGACTTCCGTATGTTGAACCATCCCTGCATCTCTGGGATGAAACCGACTTGATCATGGTGGATGATAGTTCTGATGTGTTCTTGGATTCGATTTGCCAGTATTTTACTTAATATTTTTTTAAAAGTAAGATCTTAAAATGTCTCCTAAGAGTTGTACTCTTTACTTAACAAAATGAAGTTGAAGAAGGCAGATCACCTGGGTGTGTGTCTCAAGGTACTTGCCAAGGACCTATCATTTATTTTCTCTATTAGCCTGTGCAATAGAAAGAAAAACTCTTAATGAAGAAGCAGGACCTGCTATAGGAAGTACCGCCTTCAATTAGCTGGAGTGTGAACTGCCAACACGTATACTCTGGGGGTTAATAATGCTAGAAAACTATCAATTACCAGTCACTCCAAAGAGGAGTAAAAATAACCTCAACAAGATACACAGTCCCATAACATTTCTAAAAAGAAATGAAGAACTTACTATTACAGAATGTGTCCAGACTCGACCATTGATCATTTTGACAGGACACTGTGTCTTGCTTGCCTGGAATTTTTCGATAGTCTTTATTACATGAATATACCACAAAGCTTTGTTCGGGAAAACTGGTTTTTCCATCCACCTCTGGCGTGGCATTAGGTATTTCTGGAGGTGGGCCGCAGTCACCTAGGAAGATGAGAGCAGATGTAAAGTAGACACCCTCCCCTCCCCCGACAGGATTTTCTTTCCCCACACCTGGAATAAGGAAAGCAGCAATGGCTCTTTACTTCCTCCCCTTGCTCAACCTTCCCAACAGGAACTTGCAACGCCTAGGCTCTCACCAACACAATACAAAATTAAGTAAAAGTAAATATTCGCTACCCCTAAAGAAGAGGTTCAGGATGTCCTCCACTCCGATACCACGGCTAGGCTCAAGTTAAGACACTAGAATGTATGTTGCCTGACGCTGCTTGTTGATGAACTCTTCAAGGGCACAGATGGTCCGCATTCGGTCATCCACCTTGAGAATTAAAGAACCCGGAGCAAGGCTGGAGATTCGCACTCAGCTCTCTCTTTTGACCCGGTCTTGGGTCATGGGATCCAGTCGCAGCCCAGACAGCCCAGCACTCCACACCCATCCCTCCTGCTGGCCACGGGCACCTGCTGGGGGGGGGGAGGGGGGCGGATTACGGGGAACAATGCCTGACGAGCATGCGCACTCCCTGCCGGCCGCTGCTCAGTCATTACCGGTGGCGCCCAGCTCTTGGCCACTCACCCCGCACGGTCGGGGACAGCAGCAGCAGCAGCGGCAGCAGGGACAGCAGCAGCGGCGACGGCGGCGATGGTGAGGACCGAGTCCCAGGGCCCATTGCCCCAGGTAAGAGTGAGAGAGAGAGTCCGGCTGCGGCTGGAGCTGTTTCCCGCCTCGGTTACTTGAGGGGTTGGGCGGGGCTCTTGTCACCATGGGTGGGGCGGCCCACGTGCAGAGGGCGTTCCCTCCGTGGCGTGGACGTGATTTGAGCGTCACCCTGGGGACCCTGCCTTGGGGTGGACCTGCTATGAGTTATGTGTCTGGAGAGGGACTGTGTGTTTTCTAAAGCAGGGGTAGGCGCGGTGGAATTTCTGGGTCAGTGGGAGAGCAGTGGGAGAACAGGGCACACCCAGGACCTCTGTAACTTCAGCTGCAAGATGTCAGATGAAGGGTGGGAACCAGTGACACAAGTAAGTTGTCTTCTAGGCCTCTCCATGGTGTCAAAACGGAAAGTAGGAGATGAGCCAAGAAGACAAGACTAGACTAAAAGAGAGCTGGAGGCTGTTGGGTCCAGGGGAATGGCACAAAGAAGAGAACACCATCAAGTCTAATAAACCAGAAACAAACTTTATTCCAGAAACCAGATCCCAGAAAAAAAACAGAAGCAAACTTAAAAATAAAAAACACTGCAGGGCACAGAAGCTTATCAGCTAGCTGAGACCACAGCCAGAGATGGTGTTTGTTAGGCTGTGGCAAAAGGCTAGTTTCTGAACCCACCTTTTATAGGTAGGGCACCAAGTATTAGGTATGAACAAAGGAATTTCTATGACCTTGCCCCCCCACACACACACCACAGGTCAGTCAAGGTAGACCCTAAGGAGGGGTGTGAGTCTAACACCAATGGGTAACTAAGTAGCTGTCATGAAATATGTAGATTACAGCAAAAGTCACTAATTGCAAGAAAACAGGTGTCTTTAGCAATTAGTGAGAAAAGGGACTGTTAGTAATACCAGAAGATTAATAAATTAGAATTAATTGGTTCTTAGGCTGGGAACTTAGAAGATAACAGAAAGCTTTTCACACTATCTCAAGGAAAAACTCAGATACTGACTGCCATACTTTACAACTTCCATTATCAAAGCTCATTAATTAAACCATTGTATTTGTCCACTGTCTCCTAGTACCTCCAGGCAATGTATACTGGTGCCCATGCCTCTCCTTTGGTGGCGCCAGTTTTCCATAACAGAGACAGTGTCTAACCCAGAGGTCACATATCTCTGTCTCCTAAAGGTTAACCCAGTTCACATCTGTCGTTTATCAGGGATGGCCAGGACACTACTCTCAATTTGCAGGGAACAACTCTGGCCTTGTAAATAAAGCATCCAGTTGTAAAATGGAATGACCTAAGCTAATGGATGCTTCCCAAGCATCTGAGATAATAACTCACTGTGTTCCTTGATCTGCTGAGAAAGCTGCTGAGAGTCTGTTTTCATTCTCCTAGACTTATAAATTTATATTTCTTTATTTTTACATTTTTATTTCTGGATTCTAAATTTTTATTTTTTTTTATTCTTGGACTCTTCAGAGGCCAGCCTGGGAGAGCTCTCTCAAACAATACAGAGTCTAGGGAGCCTGACTGATCCTTTTTAGATCTTGTCTGGGTGAGGAGTTGCTTTCTTAGTCCTGATTCAGGTTATGTACCAAGGACCTCCTTTGAATTCTACTTTAGGATTTAGTCCTGCTATAAAATGAAATTCAAAAAGATGTAATAGACCCTAAGACAAAGATTTGTTACGTGCTGTAAAATATAACCAATGATACCCCAAATGATCTGCACATAGGAATCACATGGAATCATTAAAAACAAAACAAAACAAAATCCGGAGGGTGAAGCTGTGCCCAGGACAAGCTGAACATCTTTGAGAACAGCTCTAGGAATTAGGATTATTTAAGGTGTGTCACTGTGCACCCCGGTTTGTGAAGCCCCTAATCCAGGTGATACCATCAGAGCAATCCTGTACCCCAGGGTGCTGCTGATGGACAGGTGGGAACACTTAGGACAGAGAGGGGGGGGGGGGGCAAGTTGCAGTTCCTCAAGGGAAGAGCTCTGAAGTTTAACTGTGTTCAGGTCTGGTTAGCAGAGTCCTGGCCTGAACTATCTATTCCCATAGCTGCTGTACCTGGCTGGCGAAGCCCCTCACCTGAAATTCTGTCTTTGATGGTGGGCCAGCTGTGGGAGTGTTTGTTACACCCAATGCTGACAGTCTTTCCTGAAGTTTGCTCATGGTTCCTTACAGGTTAGTATGATATTCTGAAGAGGAATCTTGTTTTCCACAAATGTTTGATTTGTTGAAAATCCTTTGATTCTTGCTTACTTAGTTCACCAAACACCATGTTGCCCAATGCAGAGATTATAGGAAAGGGTCTCCTATAGGAGTTTGTTGAAATCTAACAGTATTTAAACGTACTGGAGTTGATAGCATTCTGTAGTGACTCACACCTGTAAACTTGGAAGGGTGAGCAAGAGGTTTTGGGCTCAAGGCTTCCCAGTTCCAAGTTAACATGGCCAGTATAATGGGATCATTTCTCAAAAACAAACAAAAACATCCTAGAGTTTAGAAGTCTCACAAAGGTGGAGTGTTTTAAAACCATCAAGTGTGTTTCTCATACTCGATGGTAAAAACTGTACCATAGCTTAAGTATGTAAGGGCCCAGCAGAGACTGAGAAGTGATATCAGTGGGGCCTTCATGTCTTCCCTCAGAGCTTTCTGTGACCTCATTCCATACTTTTCTTCTGCCAGGCCATAGTGTCAAGGACTGGCCTTGAAAAAAATCACCTCTTGCCAGGATAGGGGCATGGGAATTGAAGAAATATAAGTAAAGAATATGATGACACATAAAAATAATAAGACATAAAACATATGATATAATACCAGGAGGGTATGCCAGTGATTACTGAACCATCCATGTTTATTTTTCCACAACTTTTATACCCGACATAAATGGGGGGGGCACAAGAAAAGACTTTATTAACATGATACAAAGGTTAACACACACAGTCAATCCCTTCATCACTCTGAGACATCAAATCATTAGTATTCTGTTGTCTAGTAAGCAAAACTGCTCTAGGTCGTGAATTCTGAAGACCGCCCTTCCCTAGGTGACCTCATAGTTACAAAATGTAACACAAAGGGGCGCCTGTTTGTTGGGGTTTTCTGTTCTGCCTGGTTCCCACAGCTGTTTAGCCCCAAAGGAAATCACACAGAGATCTCTATAAGTTATAAAGCTGATTAGCCCATTAACTCAGGCTACTTATTAGCTCTTGTAGCTTATATTAACCCATTATTCTGATCTACGTTTGCCATATGGCTCAGTACCTTTTTCAGTGGTACAGATCACATTTTACTGCTTCGGTGATCTGGGCAGGAGTGGGAGGAATCAGCTTCCTCCCTCACAGAATTCTCGTGTTCTCATTGTATCACCTCTACTTCCTGTCTGGTTTTCCCACCTATAATTCCTGCCTGACCAATCAGCGTTTATTTAAAACATGATTGACAGAATACAGACAATTCTCCCGCACCAACAAAAGAAGGAGCAGAAGTACATCTGTATCCTGACCACCTGTCAGGATGACTTCAGGCTATCTTAATTTCAAAAGAACCAAGCAGTCACATCCTGAGTTGGGACTGGCAACCATGCTTGTCAATCTCCAAACTCTCTGACCATCAGACAAGGTGGACACGGGCCTGCAGTTTTTGGCCTCCACACTATAGGTAGCTTGAGTCAAAACCAGATAGGGAGCTCTGAGAAATCTTTGAAAGAGTTCTCTAAAAGTGTGTTAAATGAACACTGTAGCTTTCTTTCTAGATAGAACAATGGACTCTGCAAAGTGTCAAAACCTATCTTCATCACCCAGCTTAGAGCAACAATGATTACTCTAAGCATTCACATTCTAAAGTACAGTGTTCTCAGGAATAAGTTCTTTGGAAATAAGCAAGGAGAAAAAATAATGGGTGGACCCTTAAGTAAAGCTTCTCAACACCCAAATAATTACAACACTCTGGGGGAAAGAATTAAGACTATCACATGTTTCACTTACTTAATTCATAAAAGGCATACATTAAAATGTAAGCATAACTACGAAAAGGATAAAACCTTCAAATTTATAACTTAGTGAGAGTATTTTATTTTAAATGCTGGCCCTGGTTTGCTATATTCTTGTTGCATTATGTGTGTACCATTTTACCGGCACAGCTTCAGAAAGCAGAAACGATATCAATATTTCACTGATTAGAGAACAAAATAGTTATTTCTAACAAAATCTGTACAGTTAAGAAGGGACTGTTATGACAATCTTAAGACGAGCCTCTTCTCTGACACAAAATAACTTTAATCAGACCAGATTAGACCAAATCAAAGATGCTCCCATTTAATAAATGCAGCACTCCTGGGTGGTCGGGAGCATGGACAGAGAGGGAGAAAACACGCAAAAGGACCACATGATCCTTTTTCCAGCACAAGCCTAAATAGCCTATGGGAGTGGTCCTGACCCTCCCTGGGGAGGAGTCAGCATTTGGTGGGCTTTTCTGGAGGTGGAGTCTGGCCCAAGGCAACTCCCAAGCCAGGGACTGGGGTGATGCATCCAACTTAATATTGCAGTGACCAGATTAGAATGCAAATCCAACTTAATTCTAAAGCTTAGACTTTCATGTGTGTGCGTGCACATTTGTGCTTGTGTATGCATGTGTCCCCTTGTGGGTAGGCAACAGAGGACAACCTTGGGTGTCATCCTCAGGAATATCTGTCTACCTCCTTTGAAACAGGGTCTCGCACTGGAACCTGGGGCTTATTGACTGGGGCAGGCTGGCTGGTCAGCAAACCCCAGGGACCCACCTGTCTCTGTCTCCCTGGTGCTGGGATTACAGATGTGCACATTTTTACAGGGGTCCTGGAGATCCAACTCGGGTCCTCATGCTTGTGCAGCAAGCATCCTACCAGTGAAGCCTCTCCCCAGTCCATTCTACGTAATGAACAATCATCAAACGTCTGTTTCTGCATAGAGCACAGTGAGTTAGGTAGTCAAAGAGGAGTTTTGAAACCCAGGGCGTTCTGGTGTGGACACTAATTCCTTGTTTTTATTCTGCACTCTGAAAGGGAGCCATGTGTCTTCCAACATCTCATTCAGCACTGATTTCAAGATGGCTGGGAACAATTTATAATCCCTATAGAGATCTCATGTCCCCAAATGATACATTTATGTAATTAGGTCAGGAAACATAAAGATACATACAAATATGTATAACTTTGAAGGAATGAGAAAGCATAGCTCTTCCCCAGGTAGAAAAGACTAACTGGGTGTTTTAAACATTTGGGGAATGTTTAAGACTTAGGAAGCATTGATATTTCCTTTCAAGAATTCCTAATCTGTCTTGTGCCCAGATTATGACCCCCAGAGGGAGACCACCAGAGAGGCCCAGAGTGTAATAAGCAAGGTTTATTTAGCATAATTCAAACATGTTTGGAACCCATCTCTGACCCTGCTGCAGTGAGTTAGAGAGGAGTTGTATCTCCTCTGTGGGGTAAACTTTTAAAGGCATAACTACAAAGAGAATCTTTGAAGCTGCTTTTGGCACGGCTGCAAGGTCTTTTGCTCCCTCCCACCCTGCTTCTTTATCACCAGGCTGGGCTGAGCTAAGAGACCTTGTGCTGGGAATCTCCTGGGTGGGAGAGGGGAAGGCCACTATCTTCCTGGGAAAATATTCTGCTAGGAAATTTCTTCTTGTCCCCTTGAGAATAAGGGGTGAGGGTCCTCCAATCTGCTCATGTGATAGCTGCACTGATTCTACCAAACAGGACTAGCGAGTGTGAGTGTGCCAGGCCAAGGATAAGGCCAGAAGGAAGAACAGTGTGAGCAGGTGGTTCAGCTCGCAGACAGGGCCAGGACTGAGAGACAGGCTAGAAGATTTGAGGAGCCCCTGTGTACAAGCTGCTTGTGCGTGTTAGCAGACTGTTGAGCTATTGCAGGGAAGCACTGGCTAATTTGGAAGTTGAGCAGGGATTCTGGGAATGCAGCGACTCCAACAGCACAATAGGTCAGAGGTCAACACCAGGGAACAGAAATGTCTGAATTTCAGATTTTTAAATGATGAATCTGTTAAGGAAGTAAACCTGATATTCTAAAAAAGAAAGAAAGAAAACCTCACATAATTATTATAAACCCTTGGGTTTCCGTTCTTGCTTAGACTAAAGACATTTTGAAGGAGGAGTTCACAGAATTTGACAACTGAACAAAATCTAAACAATCTTAAAGGTGACTCTAAAACTCAAGCATGTGTGTTAGGAATTTTTCCTAATTCGAGCTCTCTGCTGATGCAAAAACCACAATCAAGTCAAATCACAATAAGCTAAATTTAAAAATATTCAGATTTAATTGGATTCCTGTGCTCTCTTGTGGCCCTGAGGGGGAACCAGGGAGCCGCTAACCAACCACCAGGGGGAAGGAAAAGAGACCATGAGGAGACTTTCCAGGGAAGCAGTTTAAATAGACTGAGGGCATGGTCAAGATTTTGGCAGGCTCCTCTTGACCCTCCTCCTCCTGGGGGTCAAGACTTGGCGGGCACAGGGACAGGGACAGAGTCCCGGGATTACAGTAAGGTGAAGAGGCAGCTTTAAAAGGACCCTTATTCCAAAACTGGAAGGCAACGGAGGGAAGAAATCACCAGTTTAACTTTCTGCTGGTTAAGTGTAAAAAGTGGAAATGCACAGCATGAGATTGACGTGTCGGAGACATTGCTGGAGGGAGAGAGACCTGTCTTAAGGGGGTGGCGGGTATCCAGGGAGAGGGCAAACAGAAACTCAGAGGGAAGCCTTGAAGTCACACCTTAGACTCAACAGTACCAGGAATAGGTGCAAAAACGAAAGAGGATATTACAATTTCCTGAAAGACAAGGCTGCCTTACAGTCAGCCAGATTCTGTTGTTCTTGTAGGTGAGGGAGGCCACTGGAATTCAAAGTTGTTGTAAAATTTAAACCACTTAAACAGCTTAGAGCCTGAAGGTCTCAGGCCTCTCCACCTCTCCCCTCTCTCTTCCAGGAAGTCTCCCAGGTCAAAGGTCTCAATGGAGTACTTTGCTGCTTTCTGTCCTACACACACACACACACACACACACACACACACCTGTCAGTTCCTCCCTCCTAGGAACCTTCTCTGTGCCTTCCTAGCGGCCTTCAGTATTCCCTCATGAATCTGAGAGCACCCTACAAAAACAAGACCTTTGGGCTGAGGTTTTCTTTTTTTTTTTTTTTTTGTCACACAGCTGCAAATCTAGGCTGCTCTGCACTGCAAATGAAGTGAGGCATGTTTTCTAGAAGTTAATGAAAACTTATGAGCACACCCGATTCTTATTTACTAAAGAAACATCCCATACATCTGATCATGGATTTCCCCTTGTGCAAGGAATCCCCACCCTCCCGCTGACTTCACACCCTCTCTCTTTCCAGAAAACTAACAGGCAAACAAACAAAAACAACAGCAACAACCATAATATGAAGAAGAGAAAAACACAAGAAACACACACACATACACCCACCCCAAAAAACACAAAATTGGAAACCATAATATACAAGCAAATGATGGTAAGACAACAAAAGAAAAAAAGAAAAGAAAGAAAGCCCAAACCAAAGCAATATGAGACGAAAAAAAAAGTCTACAAAAATACTAGTGGGTTCCTTTAGTGTTGGAAATGTACTGCTTGGCATGGGGCCTACTCTTAATTAATGTATCCAGCGAGACTTCTGTGTAAAAGTAAATTTTTTTCTTTGCAAGTGGATGACAATTGCAGATTGCATCTAGTAACCCTATTTCTTATAGAAGAGGGTTTTTTTTGTAATTACTTTTTAAATTTTCATGCAATATATTTTGGTCATGTTCTTTGCCTTTCCCCAACTCCTCTCAGAACCCTCTACTTGTATCCTCATTTCATAGTCTTTCTCTTTACTAAAAAAGAAAACAAAACTGTGTGTGTGTGTGCGTGTGCATGTGTGTGTGCATGTGTGTGTGTATGCAAAGGACCCATTCACAGGAGTTCCATATCAGATATCTTGCATATCAGATATTTACATTACAATTTATAACAGTAGCAAAATTGTAGTTATGAAGAAGCAACAGAAATAATTTTATGGTTGGAGCATCACCACAATATGAGGAACTGTATTTAAGAAGTCATAGCATTAGGAAGGTTGAGAGCCATTGATTTAGCAGAATAATTATAGTAGGTCTTCCCCTCTGGCCCATGACCTGCCTGATCTCTGGTTCTTGGCTTCATTCTCCGACATTTGTGCTACTATTGGCCCAGTAGGCAGGTTGCTGTTGTAGCTCAAAGGGGGTTCATAGTTGGATGGGATCAGTGATTGTGTTTTCTTCTACAGCAGTGTGTATAGTACCTTTCAACACTATGAATACTAATCAGTAGAGGTGATGCTCAATGTCTCCATGAATGTGGTATCTTCAGGAGTCGGGTCCTAATCTCAGGTTGTGGAGGGTAACCTAACAGCATCAGTAATGACCTGTGAATTTGAAGGACTCTATAGGACTCCTTTGTCTAACAACTCAAAAGATGTAAACCCGGTCCTGGTAGTGGGGGTTTTATTAGGTATCATAGGATGTCCAGGTGAAGCATTGTCTCTCCCATCATATGGTAACTTCATTAAAATTATGTGTGTGTGTGTGTGTGTATGTGTGTGTGTATCAGACACACACACACATATATATATGGAACTGTTGAGAAATATTATTTTAAGGTGTGTTGCTTTTGTTTATGCTGCATTTGTTTAACTCTGTGAAGCTGTGATTCTTTGCTTGTGTAAAACTCCTGATGTCTAATAAAGAGCTGGATGACCAATAGCAAGGCAGGAGCAAGGATAGGTGGGGCCGGCAGGCAGAGAAAGTAAATAGAAGTTGAAAGCAAGTGGGGGGAATCAAGAGAACAAGGAGGGCGGGGCTTAGCCACCCAACCACAGAGTTAGAAGTGAGTAAGATATATAGTCATAAGTAAAGGAAAAAGGCCAGAGGCAGAAGGTAGTTGGGATCATATAAGTTAGAAAAGCTGGCAAAAACAAGCCAAGCTAAGTCCAGGCATTCTTAACTAAGAATAAACTTCCATGGGTGATTTATTTGGGAGCTGGGTGGTGGACCCCTTAAAAAGCCAAAAGAGTAATCATTGCACAACGGGAACTTCTACAGTAGTATGTTTCCATCTGGCTTTTCAAAAGGCCTTTAGTGTGAATTGTCCCTCCTCATATT
Organism: Myodes glareolus; assembly: GCF_982192425.1. NCBI lineage: Eukaryota > Metazoa > Chordata > Mammalia > Rodentia > Cricetidae > Myodes > Myodes glareolus. The sequence goes on along the minus strand of NC_142030.1, from coordinate 93,833,119 downwards.
CCCTCCTTTACTTACACACACACACACACACACACACACACACACACACACACACACCATTTACTCCTCCTATCCTGATTTTCTGTTTATCCCTTTAAAACACTATTTCCCCTTCCTTGGAAAACCCCTTCTTCCTTCCTGGTCCCTTATTAGCTACCTAACCCCTGTGGATATTCTACATGAAACACATTGCTAACACCAACATGCACATTTAAGAGAAATACAGTGTTTGTCTTTCTGGGTCTGGGTTACCTCACTTGGGTATTGTTTCTAACTCCATCCATTTTTCTGCGAATTTCATAATTACATTTTCCTTAACAGCTGACTAATATATCATTACATAAATAATATGCCATTTCAATATTCAAATTCATCACCTAATAGACATCTAGGCTGCTTTTAGTTAGTTTTATTTGCCAAGAATTCACTAATTACGGTGTGAGCATGCTCCAGAAGTTTGGGGCTTGATTATTTTTCACTAGGTTCAGGTTCAGCACTGTTGGGTTAGTGGAGCCAATAAGATGTAACATGTCCACCTGGCAGAACCACTTCAGCCTGCTTCTGGTATGCTTGGGGAGAGAGTCTCCAGGCAAGTGGGAGTGTAATGTTGACCTCGCATGAGCAAATGTTTCTTCAATGGGGCCTGGTTTTATGAGACTCCAGTGGATTGTCACTGCCAAAGCAGAGAAAGAGAAAGGGCAAGAAATTTCTAGCCTGTGGGGGGAGGGAAGTGTGTGTTTGTGATAGAGAGAGGGGGGATGAGTGTGTGTGTGAAAGAGTAGGGAGTAAGTATGTGTGTGCGTGCATGTGTGCGCACACACACACACACACCCATGATAAAAGGCAATGCAGCACAGGGCAGAGTTCTGGGATTCAGAAACACACGGGCTCTAACACTGACACTGCCTTTGCCTTCTGTGTGGCCCACTGTCAGCCACTCTGGGAAACAAACTGGGTATAACATGGTACCCATCTCACAGTATTGTGAGGAACAAAAGAAAGAAGAGGCGTCAAGCACCTGGTTCTTTGCTTCGCTTACAGTAAATGCTCAGTAATTCATTGGCAGTCATCAATGGCAGTGTCTGACATGAACTAACATTTCAGATACCAAGTGGGACCTGCCCATGGTCCCATGATCTGTCAAGACATAGACCGAATAAACCTGTTAAAACTGTCAGATTTTCCAAGGGAGACAAATGGTGCCGATGTCATCCAGTTGTCCTCATTCTTTCTCCACCGCAGTAGGATTTATTCTCTGGCAAAGATTATTATTTAGGTCATTTGTGCAAATATTCAAAACTGTTGAATCGCTGGGCTCTTTCTCGATGCCCCAGTCAGCCCAACTGTAGTGTATTTGCCCGAATTTCTGCTCTTGCAATCCAAGAAGCAGATCTCCGTGCTGTCCCAAGAGGACAGGGTGAAGAGAGAAGAGAGAAACACTGGTAAGGGCGCCATGTGCCCTTCTAGTTTGGGACCTTGCCTGGCTTAGCCATCACAGCGCTGCTGTCATTGTAAACAGATTTTACATTTGCTGTCTCATTCTGTCAGGAAGGGCAACCAAAACCAGTTTCCGCTGCTTCCTAACTTAGCACCTCAGCTTTGGTAACGCTGACCCTGTATTGCGGTTTGGGTGTTGTTCACATGCCCCTCCTGGACTCGGGTTTCCTGTGTTAGGCTTGGTTCCCAGGAGACGATATCTGGAGGTGCTGTGGAGCCTTGCTGGGCTTAGGCCAGGAATGGTGGCTCCTCTGTAAGCACCGCCCTCATCTCCTGACTCTTATGCTTCTCTTGCAGGACTGTTCTAAAGGAACAGGTGTGGCCCCACACAGCTCCTGGTGGGAGATGCAATCATTTCCATTTGTCCTTAGGATATATAAAATGTCTTATTTTACATCTGATTAATTCTATCTGTTGGTAGGGGGAATTATCTTTTCTTCCTGTGTCATCTATTTTCTGAGTTCCTTTGGGTCTGCAGTTGCTAGCTTGGCCCTTTGTTTTCAAGGGGAAACCTTCCCCAGGTGTCTTACACCCCATGACTTGGCTGTCTATGAAGGAATGACTATCCAGAAGGCTGGTGGGAAGTGCTGACTTTGTGGTTAAGACTGGCTTCCTAATGAGCCGAAGTGCAGGGCTGTTAGGGCTGGAAATTTGACTGTGTATATAACCATCTAAAAGCATTTTCACTCAGACTCACTTCTCTAGAAACAGAATTCCCAAAGTCCTGTCTAAGTGAGCATAGAAGTAAGTATATGACAGCCATTCTGGGTCCTAAGCCAAGACGATCAAGACCTCGGCATTCAACATCCACCACTTCTATTTCTTTCACCCTCCGTTTTCCAGTTTCAGGGTTTCTGAGTCTTTTTCCCCTTTCAAGCTCCCTACCCCGTTGAGACAGGAAGTCACTCACACACTGCACTGGAGGAGAGTCCTTCGGATCTGTGCGCTCTGGATACACTTTCAGGTGATCCTAGTTTCAGTTTCTCCCTCGTCCTCTTTGCTGAGGTTCCTAGGACCTTAAAATCCTGCACCATCAGTGGTTGGTTGCAGACTGTAACATTTCAGCTTTCCCTTCTGCCCTAACTCAGTACGCCCTTCAACACCTCGCTGGATGGTGTCTCCTCTCCTATGTTTTTGTGCCTTTAAGACGCCCCTTTACTGCCATTTTGTGAGAGGCATTTTTTCAAGGACCACAAATATGTATAAACAATCATTTAATCATTTTAAGCTAGAAGTGTATGTGTTTATTGTTTAACCATTGCATAGAAGATTCTGGATTTTCACCTTGACTACAGAGTCCTTTATCAGTCAATATTTATTTAGCATCTAACTAGAGATTTTTGACAAAACTTGTTATGTCAATGAAAACTTTTAAAATGAAGTCATAGGTTGTAGAATAGTATTTTAAGATGTGTTACTTTTTTTATGCTATGAAACATTTGTTTTAATGATGCAAAGATGTGTTGCATTGGTTTTTGTTGCATTTGTTTAACTCTGAAACTGTGTTACTTTACCTGTCTAAAACACCTGATTGGTCTACTAAGGAGCTGAACAGCTGACAACTGGGCAGAGAAAGGACAGGCAGGGCTGGCAGGCAGAGAGAATAGGAGGAGAAATCTGGGAGACCAAGGAGCAAGAAAAGGAGAAGGAGAGGAGGACATCAGGGACCAGCCACACAGCTACACAACCAGCAATGGACTAAGACAGAAAAGATACACAGAAATAGAGGAAGGTAAAAGCCCAGCATAATTTAAGAAAAACTGGCTAGAAATAAACCAACCTAAGACCTGACATTCATAAGAAAGAGTAAATCTGAACTGATTGGTGGGCCCCCAAAGAGCCAAAGACCAAAGAGGGAAAAAAAACAGGCATAACTTGGAAAAGAATCTCCTGTCCTTATGATGGAAGTGTACAGAATGCAAAGCAAATGATGACTCAGTCTCCCATTTATACAGCAGGTAGAGGGCTCTTAAAATGCTGCCTTAAAAGCAGGCAGGACACCTCTTCGGAGAGCCAGTTCACTTGAGAAGTATAAAGGAAAATACACAGGAGCTACCTGTTCCTTAATAACTGGAAATGCTAACTCACGTCTAGGCCTTGATGGGGATGGTAATGGCCCTGATAAAATAATTGTTTTCGTTAATTTAGTCACCATTGCTCGTGCCTGTACTTTGTACCTGAAGAAGGTCCTTCAGGTGTGGGACTAGCTCTTCTCATGGGGAAAGTAGCAAGATCTATTGAATCAAGGAATCTTTCTTTCCTCCCGTGACGTGTATGGCCAGTGGTCTGTGAGTGCCACCTCCACCGCTGCAATTAGGATGACCACACATGAGATTTGCTTTTTGAAAATGCTCAGTTTGGTTCCACAAACATTCCTTTCAATACCACACTGTTATAAGAGCTGCGGGAATCTTAGGTAAACAGACATCTCACCAAGAGGGAAATGATTTTCAGGCAGATAATACTACAATGTTCCATTGGAGAATCCTCTCTGGTAAGATTGGCTCAGGAGCTTACAGATTAGACCCATATCCACCGGGAGGTCCTTCAGCCTTCAGCTGTGGCAGGCTAGGAAGATGGCACTGTGGGAAGTCCCAGAAGCTCCTTGAGAGGGACAGCCAGAGGCTAGCACTGACAGTGGGCATGCATAAGCAAGGCAGTGTTCCAGAAATGCATGATTGCTGAAGCCAGAGCCCCAAGGTGGCCAGTCTCAAAGTCCCCTGTGGATGGATATCATCTCAGAGGCTTGAGGTGCCAGCCACCCCTTGGGGAGTCTGGCCTTGCTCTCCTAGGGTCTCCTGCAAATGTCCAATTTTTGTTTTATTCTGGTGGGCCTGTAAGTTATGTGCCATCAGTGTTCAGTTAGGACTGGTTCAACAACATCAGTGCCACAGGTCACACTGGAGTTGGTTCATTACCATATCAAAGCCTGCCTTAGGCTTGGGTCCAGATGGAGCTGGCTTGTGGTTAGCTTCTCTCTCACAAGCATTACATTACTCCAAGTCACATAAAAGAGTTCCACTAATGTCCCTAACACCTTTTCAAGCATCCCGGAAGGGTCATTAATAACCACCTTTGTGCTTTCTGTCCGTGCACAGCGCACCACCTGACTTCTAGCTGAAGTCCTAGATGAGAAGAAGGTTTTCACCATTAGAATATCTAGACTAGAATCTCAGCTTCCGAAAGGGACCCAATACAACAATTTTTGGATGATATTAAGCTATAATTACAGATTACTCGGCTTTTTTGAAAGATGTCAACTGTATTAATATGAAATGATGTAACCTACCTGCAGATCATGGACTCACACCAAAATGTGAAAATGAAATGTAAAGAGTTTTAGTGTGGATGCTGCATTTAAAACCAATTCACCTTTATCTTTACTTCTTCAACCAAACTAGACTCTGTGGACCATTTCTAGGACCTGTGAGTTACTGAAAACCCCCTGTATCCATCAATTTTGAGTAGCATTTTGTAATCAGACAATGTTTACTATGAAGAAAATATGAACTTTGGTGATAATTCAGGGTTGCTAAAGGAAGGCTTTTCTGCTGTGAAGGTTCCATGGAGACTCTCTGTGGAGGGCCAAGTGATGTTCTGAATATGAGTTTAAACAATAACAAGATTCCCTCAGATGTTGGTCCACTGAGGAGACAACACAATTCCACTGTGCGAGGTTTATTGCACTGAAAGGGCCTCAGGGTCATGATTTGGCCTCAAAGTGGGAGAAGAGTTACAAGAGTTATAGCAACAACATCTGGTTCTAAACATGATGAGGCCCTGAAGAAAAGGCAGAGCTTCTCTATAAAGCTTGGAGAGGCGCTTCATCAAGAATGGGGGTGCAGGGGCGGGGCAGAGGAGCCTCTTCAGTAAGCGACTTTCATCTCTGTACCAAAGCTCCCAGAACTCGCTCTTCCTGAGAGGTCTCAGACAAATGCCAGAGGCAAGGAAAGGCTGGAACTTTTAAAACCTTTGAGGGGTGGTGGAGTTTTCACATCATGTGTTGTGTTTAGTTAAGTACCGCGTATGTGACGGGCCACATGGAGGAGCCAGGTAGCAGAATTTGAGAGCTGTCAAGTCCCAGCCCAGATTGTGTCTTACTTCTCTGTCCCAGAGAGCTGCAGAGAGGCGTGGCTATAGGATAAGGCCTATGTGTACAGGGCTGTGTTCTGACAGTGTGAAGTAATTGTCCAAACTCCAACACACACACACACACACACACACACACACACACACATACACACACACACCACATCTCCTACGCCAGGACATTTTGAAATAATTATTTCTCTCTCTTATATCACCAGTTATTTGGTTGTTTTCCAGTGGTGCATAAGCTCATAATTCTCTGATCCTCTTTCTGCAAAGACCCTCTTTCTGGCTATATTGCCAGGTCTAGTTTTCCTGCTTAAAAAAAATGAAAGGAAAAAGAAAAAAAGAAAAGAAAAGAAAAGAAACACTTTATTACCATGAAGGCTAGGCTGGTCTTGAACTCATGATCTTCCCCCCTCAACTTCTGGAGTGATGAGGTTGCAAGTGTGTGTGACCAGGTCCTGCTTTCCTCTGCATCTTGAAATTGTTCCATATCACATCGTACACTACGGCTACATTACTGATGACCTCCTGTCTTGGTCTGACAACAGCTAGGACCCTACTGATCAGTTTCTTTCCTTTAATATGCTCTCTTCTCATCAGCACCAACTGGGCTTTGGGAGCTCAGGTCAGTACTTTGCTGCATGTCTCTGCCCCGTCTCCATTAGTTACTGGATGAAGGTTCTATGGTGACATTTAAGGTAGTCATCAATCTGACTATAGAGGATGGCCAGTTTGGGCACCATCTCCACTATTGCTTAGGGTCTTGGCTGGGATCGTCCTTGAGATGATTATTGAAATTTCTCTAGTGCCCAGTTTCTTGCTAGCCTCATAATGGTTCCCTCAATCAAAATATCTCTTTCCTTGCTCTCTGTTTCTGTCCTTCACCCATCTCAACTATCCAAAGGATGTTCAATCATACTACAAAAACAACCTAGATACACCTCAACCAAAGAATAGATAAAGAAAATGTGGTATATTTACACAATAGAGTACTATTCTGTGGGCGGGGAGGGGGATGGACAATGACATGTTGAAATGTGCATGCAAGTGAATGGAACTAGAAAAAAACATCCTGAGTGAGGTATGTACTCACTCATAAGTGGATACTAGCTATAAAGTAAAAAAATAATGATCCTACAGTCCATGATCCTAGAGAAGCTAAGTAACAAGGTGAACCCTAAGAGAAACACTTATAGATTCCCCCTGGGAAGGGGAAATAGACAAGATCACAGGGGTGGGGTAATAAAGGAGGATGAAAGGGGAGGAGAAGAGGAGAGGGGAGGAGAACTTGAAGGAACTGGATATTTTACTTTTCTTTACAACTCAAGTAATAATTCTGTTTTGCATATATACTACATTTTCATTATCCATTTGTTGAAGGGCATCTAGGTTGGTCCATTTCCTTGCTAGTGCGAGCAGAGAAGCAATTAACATGGATGTGCATCTATCCCTGTGGTAGGACTTGGAGTTCTCTGGGTATGCCCAAGAATGGATGGCTGGGTCGTATGGCGGTTCTACCTTTAAGTTCTTCGGGAATGAAATTTCTTTGTGTGTCTGTGTAATGGAGACTCTGAAGTTCATCTCTCCTGGCCCTTCTGGCTGAGCATTTGTGCTGCATTTTCTTCTCCTCTAGGTATGCTACGCCTGTGGCCTTGGTAAACCCCTCGATGCTGATTCCAAATTGTCCATTGATTGAACTCTGTTGGTTTTTCAAACTCAGAGACCAACTTATTACCAAAGACTATCATTGAGAGTTCTCAGCTCTCAGGTCCATCCTGCAAAGGTGGCATTTTCTTCCTGCTCCCTAAACAGCCACTCTGGCCTCTTCTGCTGTTTTCTCTCCTATGTTTGTCATTAGTAACATCACAAGACATCTTGTGAATTAGGGATGGACTTCCACAGTCATCTTGGAGTTAATCTCCTTTTTCCTCCTTCCCAACACTTTTGTTAGTTTGTTTATTTGAGTTTTTCCTTCATGAGTACTATAGTTACATCATTGCCATCCCTGACTTTCCCTTCTCCAATTCCTCTTCTGCCCCAACCTCTCTCAAATTTATGGTCCCTTTTTCTTTAATTATTATTGTTACACACATGCACACACATGCACACACACACACACACACACACACACACACCTTACCGAGTCAAATTATATTTTTTATATGTGCACATGTTTAGGGATGATAACCCAGGATTGGATAACCTATCATGGATCTTATCCATGAAGAAAACTGATTATTTTCTCAGTTACAAATCAGTTACCTATACTGCTTCGCTTAGGGTGGGGATTTTTGAAACTTGCCCCATCCACATTGTTATGTCAGCTGGAGTTGTCATTATGCAAATCCTGTTTAGCTAAGCATATTGTTTAAATTTCATGACTGGAGAAGTCATTGGCTCTAGTGGAAAGCCTATGGCTGCCATTCTGCTAAAACATTATAATTTCTAACTATATTCTAGATATACTTAAAGCCACGTGCAACATGCCTGTCACATCTAGAAGACTGTTTATCAGCAGGAGTCCCTGTCCTCTGTCTCTAATAGTCTTTCTGCTCCTTCTTCCATAATGTTCCCTGAACTTCAAGTGTAAGAGTGAATTAAAGATGTATCAACTGACACAAAACAAAACAAAACAAAAAACTAGGTGGTGGTGGGACACTCTTTTAATCCCAGTACTCAGGAGGCAGAGGCAGGCAGATCTCTGTGAGTTTGAGGCCAGCCTGGTCTACAAGAGCAAGTTCCAGGACAGCTAGGACTGTTACACAGAGAACCCCTGGCTTGAGAAAGAAAAATGTATTAGCTGGGGCCAGGCATCCCATGATCACCTGTTCTCTGTGTTTTGCCCAGTTGTGACTTTGGTAATTACCTCTCTCCAGTGCAAAAGGAAGCAATTTTTTTTATGATGAGAGCTACACTTGCCTGTGGGTATAAAGATATGTAGAATATAATTAGAAATTATGTTGGCTTAGGAAAACAGCCATAGCTGACTTTCTTCTAGAGTTTATGAACCCTTCAGCCATGGGTAGTTGGTTAGATTTATAGTACTGAACATTGAATTCCCTCCTATTGGGTAGGACTTAAGCACAATGTTGGCAAACCCAGAGATAAAAGTGTCACTACTGCTCCACCTGGGAACATACTGATGCTTGTTGTGGTTCTAAGACTTTTCATCCAGGTATGACAGCTGCTTGCTCCCCTCTGATGCATAGCACCATCTTAGACTATAAAAGAGCTGACCCTTATGGATAGGATTCCATGTCTCCAGCTCAATTCCTCCCAAGTCTTGTGTCCAAAGTGTGTGGTATCTTCAGCAAGAGAAACTTTAAGGTTCTGGGAGGCAATCAAAGACAGTGACCATAGCCTATATTGTTTTGGGAGTCTCGTGGGTCCCCTGACCAATTCAAAGGACAATTGCCCATGCTTGACACTGGAACTCTTGATAGATTGTCTATGGCTCTTGGAGGGAGGAGTGTTATTATCTCATGTATGGAACCATGTTTACATTTTAAAAATATATGTTTGTGTATGCACGTGAATGTATTATGTATTTTAAATGGTATTATGAAATAATGTGCTTCCCTGTGGCTTTTTCAAATATCCTCAGTGTTATTTATCTCTTTCCTCCCTCCCTTTCTGTCTGCATTACCCTTCCCCTCCCCAATTATACCTTCCATTTTTCTCCTTCCCACCTATGTTCCACTTCCCTCCTCTCTAGGGCTCCTTCTCTCCCCATGGTCCCTTTTTACTTTCCTGGCTCCTGGGATTCCTTCTCATTATATGCTCAAATCTGAAGATTCAGACTTGGATCGCTAAATAAGACAAAACACACAAAGCATTTTACTTTCTGAATATGGATTACTTCACTCCATACAGTATTTTCCAGTTCCCAAAACCGGTCTGCAAACCTCCCTTTTCTTCGTGGTTGAGTACAGTTCTGCCATGCATCTGCATATGACGTTTGATTATCCGTTCATCACTCGCATTTCCCAGCCACTGTGAGTAGAGCGGCAATGAATGTGGTAGAGCAAGCATCTCTATAGTAGGATTTCGAATCTTTCGGTATATGCCTAGGAGAGATGCAGGACTGAGTCATTCGATAGATTTATTTGTAGCTGTGGGAGATGGCCCCACGCTGATTTCCAGAGTGGCTGTACCAGTTTGTACTCCCACCAGCAGCGAATGAGGGTTCCACTTTCCACCTCGCCAGCACTTGTGGTCAGTTGCTCCCTTGATCTCAGTCATTCTGACTAGGGGAAGATGAATTCTTAAAGTACTAGTAGTTGGCATTTCCCTGCTTGCTAAGGACACTGAACCCTTTTAAAGTTTTTGTTTTGTTTTGTTTTGCTTTTGTTTGTTTTTAGCCATTTTTATTCCTCTTTTGAGAATGTTCTGCTCAAATCCACAATCCATTTTTAAACTGGGCTCTTTGTTTTCCTAATTCTTTGTTTTTTTGCGTTATTTCTATGGTTTAGATATTAACCCCTTATCGGATATAAAGTTAGCAAAGATTCTCTCCCACTCTGCGGCTTCCTTTTCTTTGCTGGAAAGAGATTTTAAGTTTCATGAGGTCCCGTTTGTCAGTTGTTGGCCTTGGTTCCTGAGCAAATGGAATCAATCCTATTCAGAAACCCTTCCTTCTGCCTACATGCTGTAGGGTGGCCTTATATTTTCTTCCTGCATTTCAGAGTCGCAGGCTCAAAATGACTTTAAAGTCATGAAGCTTATTAGAGTCGATTTTTGTGCACGGTGTTGGACATGTGTCTAATTTTATTTTTTTCATATATGGACATCCTGTTTTCCCAGTACCTTTTATTTGAATGCGCTCTTTCTGTAAGTGAATCTTTACCAAATGCCTCATGGCTCTAACTATGTGAATTAATATTTGAGTCTCTATGCCTGCTTTTGTGCCAGGACCATGCTGTTTTTATTACTACAATGCTCTAATAAAGCTTGAAATCTCTCGTGATTATCCTCCAGCATTGTTCGTTTTACTCAGGGTTGCTTTGGCTATCTGGGATCTTTGGTGCTTCACTGTGAATTTTAAGATTTTTTTTCTCTTTTCATGGAGAATGTCATAGATAGTTTGATTGAAATTACATTGAATTTACATGGACTTTACGAATTGTTTAGCAGGATGATCCTTTTGACAATATTAATTCTCCCCATGCGCGTGGGAGATCTTCCCATCTTCTAATGTTTTCCTCAGTTTCTCTCTTCAGAGATTTGAAATTTTCACTGTAGAGGTCCTCCACTTCCTTGGGTAGGTGTATTCCCAGATACTTTACTTTTATTGAGGCCATAATTGTAAAAGGGAGTGTTTGTTGTTGGTTTACAGAAGGATTTTATGAATTAATTTGCTGAAATCGTTGACCATTTAGAAGTCGTATGGTCGATTTTTGGGAGCACTCTTAAATATGATACTATATCATCTCAAATAGGGATAATTTTACTTTTTTCCATATGTGGATTCCTTTAATTTCCTTCTCTTGCCCTAATGTTCTGTCTAGGGCTTTAAGCACTATGTCGACAAGGTGTGGGGATATTGAACAGCCCTGTCTCATACTTGATTTTCATGAGTTTGCTCTGAAATTTTTCTCCACTTAAAATATTGTTGGCTTTGTGCTACCATTGCCCTAGTACATTTTGTAGATAGGACAGACTGCAGATCAAAGGTTTTGTGGCTAGGATGGTATTTATGTTTCTCTTTTGGTAGCCTGTAGAGTACCTTTCCATACCAAAGATACTAAAATGTGGGGGTCAAGATTCTATGTAGGCATCAGCTCACCAACTCTGTGTTCAGTGAAATGTGTGGAGTTGTCTTCAGCAATGGACCTTTCTAGTCTGGGAAGAGCAACCCATTGTCTTGGTAGCAGCCTCTCATTTACGTGGGCTTCTAAGAAGAATGTATATTCTTTGATGCTTTGGTGGAATGTAGTGGAATGTTATATATATACTGGTTGGGATCATTTGATGTGTGATGTTATTTAATTTTAATGTTTCTCTCTTTATTACTTTTTTGGCTAGGTGGCTTGTCTATTGAAAAAGTAGGGTATTGGATCACCTACTATTACTGAGTTGGAGATAATATGTGTTTTGAAGTCTAATAGGATAATTTTTATGAAATTGAATGTTTAAGAGTTTAGTGCATTTATATTCAGGATTGTAATATCTTCTTGGTTAATCATTCCCTTTATTAGAATGAAGTGTTCTTTCTTTCTTCTGAGTGATTTTAGCCTGAGGTCTATTTTGTCAGATATATGGATAGCTACACTTGCTTGCTTCCTGGTCCCATTTGATTCTAAACTTTTTCCATCCTTTCACTTTAACGTAGTGTCCATCCTCGAAGGGAAGATGAGTTTCTTGTAGATAACAAAAAGACGAATGTTGTTTCTTACTCCGTTCAGTTAGCCTGTACCATTTGGTCGGGGACTTGAGGCCATTAATATTTAAAGTTGCCATTGAAAGGCTTGTGGAGATTGTTGTCATTTTCTTTTTTTTTCTGTTTGTGTGATTTTCTTGTTTCTCTTTTGTATCTTAGTAATTATAATTTCATTTGTTTTATTTTTATTATTTGATTTTTATTGAGCTCTACATTTTTCTCTGCTCCCCTCCCTGCCTCTCCCCTTTCCCCTTCAACCCTCGCCCAAGGTCACCATGCATCCAATTTACTTAGGAGATCTTGTCTTTTTCTACTTCCCACATAGATTAGATCTATGTAAGTACCTCTTAGTGTCCTTCTTGTTGTCTATGTTCTCTGGGATTGTGTTTTGTAGGCTGATTTTCTTTGCTTTATATTTAAAAGCCACCTACGAGTGAGTACATGTGATAATTGTCTTTCTGTGTCTGGGTTACCTCACTCAAAATAATGTTTTCTAGCTCCATCCATTTTCCTGAAAAATTCAAGATGTTATTTTTTTCTGCTGTGTAGTACTACATTGTGTAAATGTACCACATTTTCTTTATCCATTCTTCGGTCAAGGGACATTTAGGTTGTTTCCAGGTTCTGACTATGACAAACAAAGCTGCTGTGAACATAATTGAGCACATGTCCTTGAGACATGATTGAACATCCTTTGGGTATATACCCAAAAGTGGTATTACTGGGTCTTGAGAAGGTTGTTTCTTAATTTTCTGAGAAATCGCCACACTGACATCCAAAGGGGCTGTACCAGCTTGCATTCCCACCAGCAATGCAGAAGTGTTCCCTTTTCCCCACAACCTCTCCAGCATAAGTTGTCATCAGCGTTTTTGATCTTGGCCATTCTTGCAGATGTAAGATGGAATCTCAGAGTTGTTTTGATTTGCATTTCTCTGATGACTAAGGGTGTTGAATATTCTCTTAAGTGTCTTTCAGCCATTTTAGATTCCTCTGTTGAGAGTTCTCTGATTAAGTTTGTACCCCATTTTTAATTGGATTATTCATTCTTTTGATAACCAATTTCTTGAGTTATTTAATATTTTGGAAATCAGCTCTCTGTCTGATGTGGGACAGGTGAAGATCTTTTCCCATTCTGTAGACTGCCGTTTTGTCTTGTTGACCATGTTCTTAGAAGAATGAAAATAGATCCATATCTATCACCATACATAAAACTCAAGTCCAAATAGAGCAAAGACTTCAACATAAAGTCAGTCGCACTGAACCTTATAGAAGAAAAAGTGGGATACAGTTGAACACATTGGCACAGGAGACCACTTTCTAAATAGAACCCCAGCAGCACAAACACTGAGAAAAACAATTAATAAATGGGACCTCCTGGAGATTAAAGATTTTAAGACAATAAGGGTCAGCACCTATATATATCAGAAAAAACAACAGGGCGGGCAGTGCCTATACCCAGCAGAAGGAGCATGTGAGATAAATCTATCTATCTGTCTGTCTGTCTGTCTATCTATCTGTCTGTCTGTCTATCTTTTGTCTATCCATCTATCTATCTATCATTTACCTATCTATTTTTTCATTTATAGATGATGAAATACCTAATAGTGTTTATTGTTTATATTTATTTTACTAATTTTAATAATTTTATACATTTACATCATTTCTATTCCCCCTCTAGTTCCTATTGTGTCTCCTTCCACTCCCTGTCAAATTCATGACCTTTTCTTAATTGTTACTATTACACACGCACACACACATTGAATAGGTATATTATATAAACACAGCCTGCTAAGTCCATTGAGTGCTGCTCATCTGTATATATGTTTAGGGCTGGCCACTTGGGATTGGATAACCTCTCAAGGGGCTCGACCCTGGGAATGAGTGATTCCCTAAGCTAACATGAATTGCCAATAACTCCTCAATTAGGACTGAGACCTTCTGAGATTTTTCCTAATAGTATTGGAATATTAAGATATCAACAGGTGTTGCCATTGTGCAGGTCTTGTTTAGACCACTGTATTGTTACTTTTTCATGGGTGCATTTCCCTGTCATAGAGAAGACCATCTCCTCCCTCATGTTTGATTCTATCCTAGGTCTCCGGGTAATCCTGCCTCTGGGTCCTCCAGGTGGTGTCAGGTGTGGGCTCCCTCTCATGGCAGGGATCTTAGGCTGGACCAGTCACTAGTTGGCCACTCCCACAATCTCTGTGCCACCCTTTCCCCAGCACATCTAGCAGGCAGGACAGACTGTAGGTCAAAGATTATGTGTCTGGGTTGGTGTCCCAATTCCTGTACTGGAAGTCTTGCCTGGTCACAGGCAATGACTGGTTCAGACTACATATCTTCAGTTGCTGGGAGTCTTAGCTGCAGTGTTGTAGGACTTTTGTACACTGTGCGAAAATGTACTGGTGTGATTTGTATAATAAAAATCTGAACAGCCAGTAGCTAGGCACGAGGTATTTGTGGGACTTCCAGAGACAGAGAGAACTCTGGGAAGAAGGTGGAGTCACCAGCCAGACTTGAAGGAAGCAGCATGAGGAGTACAGAGAGATAAGGTAATGAGCCAAGCAACAGAACATAGATTAAAATAAATGGGCTAATTTAAGTTATAAGAGCTAGTGGGACAAACCTAAGTTAAGGTTGAATTTTCATAATTAATAATAAGTCTCCATGTCATTATTTGGGAGCTGGCTGGAGGGAAAGAAAAGGATTCAGTACACTGGAGCAATCCTTGTAAATTCCTGGGAGTTTCCTATGCATCTGGTTTCTACTTGACCCTGGAAAGACTTCCAGTTGGCTCTTTCAGTACTATCCCCCTGCCCCACCCTACCTGATTTCTCACGTTCCCATCCCAACCCAATGCAATGATGCCTAATTGTATCCTGCTATACTCATATAGATTGATGCATAGTCCAAAAGTAATCAGAGAGGCTTCATCCAGCAACTGGGGGGGGGGGGGGACAGATGCACTGACACACAGTCAAACTCTAGGCCAAACGTGGGGAAGCCTGCTGAAGAGGGGGTGGAAGGATGGTAGTGGTCAGAGGGGTGAAGGACATCATAAGAAAATCACAGAATCAACTAATCTGGGCTCCTAGGGGCTCAGAGACTGCACTGACAACCAGGGAGCCTGCCTAGGCCCTCTACATATATGTTACAGTGATGTAGCTATGTCTTCTTGTGGGACTCCTAGGAGTGGGAGCAGGGCCTGTCTCTGATTCCTTTACTGACTTTTTGGACTCTGTCCTCCTGCTGGATTTCCGGGTCCACCCTTAATACCAGAGGAGGTGCTTAGTCTTACTGCTACTTGATATACCATGTTTTGTTAATATCTATGAGACGATGCCCTTTTCTATTCTGAATAGAAACAGAGCAGGAGTGGATCAGGGGAGGAGGCAGAAGGGAGGTGGGGAAAGGACTTGAAGGAGAGGAGGGAGGGCAAACTGCATTTGGGATGTAAATAAATAAATAGATGACTCTCTTTGAAAAGGCTCTGTCTTGTGGCTCTTCTTCTCTTCCCACCCTTCACTGCTGCTCGTGCAGCTTTTGGAGTAGGGGCTGTGTTACAGATGTATCCATTGTGAGCGGGCAACTATGTCGTTTCCACCCAGTTAGTTTCATTTTCACCCAGTAAGTTTGCAGTGACTTGATACAGTAGCAGGATGAGGCTAGGTTCAGACTGCGTTGATGACGGGGTAGCAGTCTTCTCCCGAAAGTCCAGTCACCAAGGAGAAGTCGCCCCAAGAGACCATCTCTCATGCCACATCTGATTTAAAAGCATGAGTATTTTATTAATTTTGTCATAACAGGGTCTTTCAGCATTCGAAAAGGCAGAAAGACCCCAAATGGCTGATACAGGCTATTTTTAAAGGAAAAAACCACAGAAGGAAGGGGGTGTCTGGGGGTTGTTCTTTAACTACTATGATTGGCTTATTCAAAAGGGCTATTACCAATAATTGGCTGGAGAGTGGTTGCCAGATCAGATGAGGTAAGGGGGAAACACCTGAGGGTCACTTTGCCCCTTTCTCAGGGCCTGAGTCAAAACTTCAGTAACTAAGTCAATACCTACAGGTTATCTTGCCCCTATTCAATAACTGAGTTCTATTTGGAGAACATTCACGAGGACTCAGGGAAATGATGGAAAGTTCCCAACATTTCATTACATGTGTGGACAATTTTAGGTTCTTGGTTCCCAGGGGAGGGGTGGAGCATTACTGCCGAGAGGCCTCAGAGTTGTCAGAAATGGCTTCAGAGTTCTACACTTCCTGCTCCAGGAAAGGGTTGACTCGGTACCGATGTACCCAGAGAGTATGAGTAGAGTCAGCTACTAGATAAGGTCACCCCAGAGCATCTGCCTCAACTCCCATGCCCTAGTCTGTACAGTTGCTTTGATGAGCTATGAACTGTGTTCTCAGGTGCGAAAATGTTTCAAAGCAGGTCTATTGGCCACGCTTTATTTAAGCTGGTCTCTGAAATTTTCTTCATATTAGAACAGAGACTTCTCATAAGGGGGTAATTTGAGGATATTTTATGATTTTTGTCTGCCTGATGCTGGAAATTATGCTCCTACTGTTGAAGGAGGTCATCAAGCAGAAGATGACCAGGAGGGGATATACATGGGTGACAGAGGGATACAGAGGCTGTGGTTTACAGAGCCAGTATGGGACATTAGTGGAGATAGGAACAGAATTACAACTTCAGAAAGCAAAATTGGCATCCTCATCAATCACCACTAATGGGATGGGTGGGATGGAGGAAGGTGGATATGGGAGCAGGGAAGAAGATATCTTAATTAAGGCAGCCATTTTAGGGTTGGCAAGAGACTTCACTCTAGAGGGATTCCCAGGTCCAAGGAGAAGTCCCCAGCTTGTTCCTTGGGCAGTAGAGGAGAGCCTTGTCCCATAGCCACACTGATGAATATCTTGCATATCACCATAGAATGTTCATCCGGCGATGGATGGAGATAGAGACAGAGACCCACACTGGAGCACTGGACTGAGCTTCCAAGGTCCAAATGAGGAGCAGAAGGAGGGAAAACATGAGCAAGGAAGTTAGGACTGCAAATGGTGTGTCTACCCACTGAGATGGTGGGACTGATCTAATGGAGCTCACCAAGATCAGGTGGACTGGGACTGAATGAGCATGTGATCAACCCAGACTCTCTGAATGTGGCTGTCAATGAGGGCTGACTGAGAAGCCAAGGACAATGGCACTGGGTTTTGGTTCTACTGAATGGACTGGCTTTGTGGGAGCTTGGTTTGTTTGGATGCTCACCTTCCTGGACCTGGATGGAGCGGGGAGGACCTTGGACTTTCCACGGGGCTGGGAACCTTGACGGCTCTTAGGGCTGGAGAGGGAGGGGGAGGGAAAGTGGGGGCAGTGGGAGGAAAATGGGAGGTGGGGATGAGGTGGAAATTTTTAATAAATAAATAAATAAATAAAACAAAAGGAGAAATGTTATCCTCGCCACTAGGTGGCAGTGTAGTGTAAGCAGAGGGAAATGTCTTTTCCCAGCTTCTGGTTCTCCTGCAATTGGAGAAAAATGCTCCACAGCTGCTTCCAAGGCAGGGGAAAGAAATCAGGCTAGTTAGAGCAGCCAGTGTGGGGAGCAAGGATAATCCCGATTCTGTTCAGGGCAGGCGAGTCCTGGGCAGGCTGAGTGAGCATCCATACATCAGTACTCTGTACTAGCTGCAGGAGTCTTCCAAGATGCTTCAGTCCTCTCTGTAAGGTCCTAGTTTCAACATATGCAGTGCACATGAATATTAACACCTTCCATGCAGTGGTGCTATAAAGATATGTGATCTTTGTGATTTTAAGATGTGGGGTGGAATGGGCAGGCACCTGCTTCCTTTCCCCCATCTCTTTGCTTGAAAAAGAAATAAATTTTGTTTTGGATCTGGATTTTATCTCTATAAATGCCTGTAATACAACCAAGGGTCGTAGAATGTAAAGACAGGTGATGTTTCTTTCTTTACTGTGCTTTGGTTTTTCTAGGACCGTCTCAAGACCTTCCCTCCTGCTGTCTGTGTTCTCTTCCTCATTTCCCTATTACAATCGAAGCTCATTTCCCATGAGAATAATGCTCAACTTCCACGGCGGTCTGAAATCCTAGACCAACATTTCTGATTGTGACCGAGGCTGGAGGTCATGGGCACAGCAATGATTGGAATTCCCCTCTTCTGCTTGCGTGAAGCTGGCATTCAGTTTCTAGGCACACAAGAGAGTGTTACTCAAATAGCAGAATTCGTCACTTCAGAGT
Source organism: Myodes glareolus (assembly GCF_982192425.1). Taxonomy (NCBI): domain Eukaryota; kingdom Metazoa; phylum Chordata; class Mammalia; order Rodentia; family Cricetidae; genus Myodes; species Myodes glareolus. The sequence continues at coordinate 93,814,886 of NC_142030.1, read as the reverse complement.
CGAAATGTGACTGGGGAAGATGCAGCCACCCAGAATGTACAAATGTGACCTTATTTTGACAAATAAACTCTTGCAGTCATAATTAAGATAGGATCCTTAGTTAATGTTACTCTAAATTATCTAGGTGGCCCCTCATAGACAGGCAGGCATCTGCAGATGGTGACTGTGAATTCTCGAAGACACATGGTCTCTCATCAATACAAGTAGGATTATGTTTGACTTGGTCCATTTTTTTCTGAATTCTCATAGATCTCTTGGCTATAGACTTAATTATCCCAACTTTACATTTCTGGAAGCTCTAGCTCAAAACATTAAATCCTCTCAGGGGCAGGGGGCCCATTTCTGTTTTTTGAAACACAGCCATTTCCACCGTTGGTGTAGTGCTTACATAATGGTCAAGCCCTTTCCAGGTGTCTTAGCTATGGTTCTGTTGCTGTGCTATATGCCATGATCAAAAGCAACGTGGGGAGGAGTTTCTTTTTATTTTACTTAGACTTCCTTTGAAATACTCTGATTTTATATTGACCGCTATCAGTATAAACCAGGCAACCAGGGCTGTTCTCCATGTGAGGCCGCCTACTCAGGTGATCCTAATTTGTGGCAGGTTAGCATTAAACCAGCTACAGAACCAAGTGTCTTTCTTGCTTGCAGGCTGGGGTCCTCTTCTTACTCCATCTTTTGATAGACAGCTGTTTGCTCAATTCTTTACCTTCACAGGGTGTTCTAAACTACTGCATACTTGAGTCAGGGCCGTACTGAGTTCCCTGGGTCTATGGAAGCAGTGCATATGGAAGGCTTACCTTCCACTTTCCCAAATTGTTGTGGGAGTATCTTCCGTTGCCTCAGCCAATAGTCGCTGAAGCATGAGCCCACAGTGCAACGGGGAGCGCCTTCCTCTCCGTCAGCCAATAGCCGCTGAAATACCAGCCCACTGGGGCGTGGTATATTTCTCTTTTAAAAAGAGCCACAGATCCCAGATCAGGCCCTCTTGGTTCCTGCGCTTGGTCCCGGCTCCTGCTCCCGGCTCCTGCTCCAGCGACTAGGCTCCCTTCCTGATGGTTTATGGTGTATGTAAGTTTTACCCCCCCAAAATAAATAACCCCTTAAAACATAACTGGTGTGGGATTGATTCGCCGATACCAAATATTGGACTTTTGGACCAGGTTATTTAAGAATGCATGCTTTGAGAGCTGTGTCTTCGTAGAGAACCACAAGACCATGTCTGGGTGTACTGAAGCGCTGCTAGAATAGGTGTAGTCTGAAACCCAACCAGGCTTCGTCTTCCAGTCCCAGGCTGTGTTTCAGAGTCCTTTGTACACTCATCACCACCAAGAGGAGGAATGTGCACACCGAGAGTGTCGTCCACTCCACAGATGGCATGGGTCTAAGAGAAGATTCTGCAGAGCTTTGGGGAACAGTCTAGGGATATTTGGATAAGGAACTATGAAGACTGGGCACCAACATCATGGTCTTGGAATGGATGGCGTTACCTCTGCGGACGTGTTTATTGGTCCCATGCAGCCTTATTCCATTGCACAGAGCGTGCTCTGAGATGAGTGAGTGGTGAAGCCTCATGGATGAGTCTAAGGGCAGCAGTACCTGGGGTTTCATTGGAGCCTGGATTCTCTATATAAAGAACACTGTGACAAATGACAGACAAATGGCATTGTCCTCAAGTCAAGCTGTTGTTTGGAGCTGGTTCTATTCAGCCCTTTAGGATTACTGCCATAGTACTCAGTGTTTCTTTGGAGACACAAGACCTCGAGACCTCCATTTCCAGAGCACATAATGTCAAATACAATGTCTTTTCCAGAGGACTTTGCTATATTTTATTTGAAATCATTGTGCATTTGAGACAAAGGAATGCATTCGTGAATGATGGAATTTCTAGACACAGTGGGAACTTCCTTGTTACATTTTCAATTTCTTTGCCAGCATTACGATAACAGATGGCCCCCAAACATAGTTGCTTAAGGACATATTCGCTGAAGACCTGTTGGGACAAGGTATTAAGACGTTAGCAGATACATACATCATCTGAAGACTTGGGGAGAATTCTCCCCTTCCACTTCCAGCTTCTGGTAGATCTTCTCCTTGGTCTTTGGTTGCATGACTGCATTACTCCAGCCCCTATCTTCATCTCAATATGGCCTTCTTGTTCTGACTAGTGACCATGTAACCACGTCTCTTCTAGAACTCTTGAAATTTGCTAGAATGAAGGATGGCATGGAATAGGACCATAGGATGGAACACACTCAAAAGCATCAGTTGTCTCAAGAATTGAAGCAAACGTTACCCATGCTGAACTCTGCACACACACAAGCCTATGTGATGGGAGCATCTGTAGAATTCTCATGATGAGAGGCCATCTGACCATTTAGAAGGGACTGCTTACCTGAGCTGCCCATTTGAAGACCCAGAGTTGGAAATGTGAATCAGAAATATCCGTTTGAGTTGACTCAGACAGAAACTTCTACGATGTCATACAAGGAGATGTATTGTTGGTTTTTAAAAAAGACATTTATTCTGTTGTTTTAAATTATGTTTCTCTGTGTGTTTGTGGATGGGTGTGTGCAGATGAGGTGCGGAGCCCAGAGACATTGGGTCCCCATGGAGCTGGAGCTGCAGTGGCTGGTAGCTGCCCCTCCTGGGTGCTAAGAATGGAACTTAGACCTCTGCAGGAGCAACATATTCCTACAACCACTGAGCTACTGCTCCAGTTCACTCGGGAATCTCGAATATGAGAGAACTTTAGGAGAAAAAGGTAAATGTTTTATGGTGGAACTTATGATAATTTATTAGAGCAATGTGAAAACAATAGGAAATAACACATGGTAAATAAATATCATAAATAAACATATAGCAAATAAAATAATATGGTAAACTAAGTGTTCTAAGTGGCATAGTCTGTTAGATTCTGTTCTCTCTTTTCTAATATCTGGAGAGATCCGTCGCCATTTGGGAATGATGGTGGGAGAGGATTTATTGTTGATAGCTCAGAATTCTTTATTCTGCCCTTGGAACAGAACCTGTTTATTTCCTCTATGGATAGTTTCCCCCAGGAGCCCTCATGTGGTGGCTGGGGAGATCGCTCTCTGGTACCCTGATCTTTATAGCCTTTGTGGAATATGTTTGCTTCCTAGCCATAGTTACCAACACTTATGTTTTATGTAATAAAATACCAAGCATTTCTAAGCAAAGGCCTGTACTCTGATGAAGTCTATAGAAGGTCAGCCTGCTTGCTGAGGGCACTTACCAGCAGGACGGGGCAAGGCGGGGTTTCTTTCTCATGCCCACCTTCTGTCTGGACCTCCTGTGTTCACTCTGTTCACTCCTTCAGTTGACTCTTGTTCTTCTCAGCGCTCAGGTGCTGGGGAGGTGTTCAGAACCATGACTCTCCTCTTTTGACGTGCAAGGAGAGACTTTCCAATTAGGTCGTAGCTAAATATCGTTTCTCTATTAAACGGAAACATAAATACCATTTTATTTCCCGTGTAACACTATTAAGCATCCTCTCTGGCTACAGCAGTCCAGCTGCTGTGATTTCTGCTGTTCCTCAAAGCTGAAGCACACAGCATAGCATCTGAGGAGGAAAAGGCGAGGAAGCACACAGCATCTGAGGAGGAAAAGGTAAGGAAGCACACAGCACAGCATCTGAAGAGGAAAAGGCGAGATTGGCAGACAGTGGAGCACCGGACAGGATACCGCAGCTGGATGGAAATGAACAATTCTGAATCCCTCTCTCAGGCCTCAGCCACTGAGACATTTCTTGAGAGACTGTCAGCTGTCCGAGTATAGATAGCAATGACGGATGCTGGGCTCTGAAAAGGCAGGGAACGCGCTGAACGTCAGAGTCCCAGAAGAGGACCTGCCCTTTCCCTTGAGTGTAGCAGAAGAACAGGCAGCAGTGTTCAGAACAGGGTGGGGTGCCTGGCATTCAGGGGAGGCCCGGGGGGCTGTGTCATCAGTTTGCCGTCACTGTAACAAAATGACTGAAATAAACTACACAGAGTAGAGGTTTGTGGTGCCTCATGGTCAATTGACCTTGTTGCTTTGGGCATGTGATGAGGCAACACGTGCTGAGGAGAACACATCCTGGAATGAAATCACCTACCTCAAGAAATAAATAAATAAAAACCAGAAGGTCCAATAAAGAACCCAGGATCCCGCATTCGATTGAGGCACACCCTCAGTGACATAAGGCCTCTCAGTAGGACCTGTTTCTGTTCTGTTAAAGAATCTATTTTCCAATAGCAGCACCTATAGCCCTTCATGTAGAGACCTCTGGGGGACTTCAGACATCCAGTACAGAAGAAGGTGTGTCTCAGCAGCTGACCTTCACCCGCAGTCGGCCTCACAGCAGCAACAGGGCTGGTGTTGCCTCAGCTCTGAGCAGCACAGCCTCACATTCCACCCAGCCTCTCATCTCCTGGTCTTTCCAATCACTGTTCCCTTCACACTGAAAACCAGAAGAAAATTTAGCTCACTGCCAAGAAGTTTTCTAATACTGCTGTCCAAAAATAGGACAAACTTTTCTCCAGATGTAGTTTCCACCCTACACCTCATAAGGAGCCCCAGCTGAGGCATAATAACCTGTTGTAAGGCAATTGGAAAGAGAACTAAACCCCTGCAATTAAGGAGATGAGCATTGGAATGCAAAGGATTTAAGTTAAAAGTCTCTCTTTACTTAGATATTTTATGTTGAGCGATCGGTAGATTCTGGGGCTGAGTGGCCTAGTGTCAGAGGCTGTCCTGCTCCCCAGGACTGTGTCAAGCTTGCTGTCCTCACTCATCTACAGAACTCACTGATCTCACCTGTGAAACATGGGCAGAAATTGTTATTGTTCTTTTTAAAAATAATATGATGATGGGATGTCCCGGGCAGCTCGCGGAACAGCTGCTAGTGGCTGTGGGTCCCCGCAAGATCTCCAGGGTGGCAGCGCCATGCAGCTGGGGGAGTCAGGAGTCAGGGTTACCAGGCGAGCGGCAGCGTCAGGCGGCTGGATGCAGTGGACGGCAGAGTAAATGGACATAAGGCTATACATAAAGCTAGACATTTATTACTTAAAGAAAGGGAGATATAGACAAACAGAGAGAGAACAAAGACACACGTACATATGACACGAAACAAACACACACACACACACACACGAGAGAGAGAGAAAATATTGCGGCGGGGGGAGGTGGGGTCAGAAGTGGCTGGGGTGGGCGTGGATAGTTCTTAAAGTGTCCCAATGGAATAACAATTGTGCTCTGGTAAGTGCTTTTTCCAGCAGCGTGTGAGAACTGAGCCAGTCAGAAGGCCTAAGTCTTGTGTTACAGATCATCACCGGGAAACACTACTGTGGTTATTTGGTCCCCACAGCCCACGTTTCCTTCGCAATAAACACGGAGTTTGGTTTGGTTTATTGCGAAGGAACCATGAGCTCATATGCAAGCATAGGCTCAAGTGTGTGAGCACTTGGTGGCCTTGTTTAGGAGGTCACGGAATCTTCAGGAGGAGCCTTGCTGGAGGAAGTATGTCACTGAGTGCAGGCTTTAAGGGTTTGCAGTTTCACCCACTTCCGGTTCCCCGTCTCTGCTTCCTGTGTGTAGATGAAAACATGATCTGTCAGCTTCCTACTCCTGCCACCAAGCCACACATTAGAGTGGAGTCTATGCCTCTGGACTCACAAGCCAGAGTAAACTCTTTCTTCTTTATGTTGCTTTTGGTCATCACAGCAGTAGGACTGTAACTAATACAGATGGCATGAACCACATTGATTTTTCTTGAAAATCAATAAAATATCTAGAGTATTTAGCATGGTACATGACATACTGACCAAATATATTTTTAGTTTCAGGAAATATTGAAATGTCAATATATAAAATTTCTTATGAAACAGATTCTGAATTTTATTGAAGGCACCGTCTGCATCTATGGCAAACCATCCTTGCATCCTTGGTGGAAAGTTAGTCACGTTTTTTGATGCACGTTTTTTGATGCCATACTGAATTCAACTCGCAATATTTTACTGCAGATATTCATGTCTACATCCATCAAGGAAATTCTTCTACACTTTGCCCTCCCTTATCTTTAGCTGGTGTTTTGTCAAAGGGTGAGAGAATAAGTCTGGAACACTGCTTCCACATAAGAGGAAATATTTCTAGGTTACTTTAAGGAATGGTTGCAAATTCTTATTTTCTGCTCTGAAAGCATCAGTAGTGAATCCATCATTTTAAAGCTCATCTTTGTAGATATTTTATTAATGCTTTAATTTCATTGCTCTTTATAGATCTATTGTTTGTATATTTTATTCTATTTTGGCAGGTCATATGTGTTTACACATGAGTCCAGTTTTTCTAGACTTTATAGTTTCTTAGAGTAAAGGTTTTCTAATCACTCTCTCATGATCTCTGTATTTCAGTGGCATCTTATTAAATCTACCTTTTTATTTCAAATTATACTAATTTGCACCATCTCTTTCATCTTTAACTGGGCAGTTGGACTGAAGGTTTGCCCAGGGTGTTTATTTATTCACAAAACAAACTATTTGCTTGATTGATTGACATTATTTAAGTCTCTATTTCATTTGTTCATGCCTATTTTCATTTTTTTAATTATGCAATTTTGGCTTCTCCTTGCTTTGCTGAGGTATATTTTGAGATATACCAGGGGGTTGGTTATTTGTTTGAAATATTTGCCCTTTCTTTTCAAGGGTATGCAGTCATGGCTACAAGCTGCCTTTCAGAACTGCCCTTGCTGTATCCCAGAGTTCTGGAAAGTTGTGTTTTCATTTTCTTTTGGTTCTAGGATGGGTGAAGTTTCTCTATTTCTGTTTCAATTGCTCACTTACCTTTTAAAGTTGTGTTGTTCCATCTCCATGCATTTGTCAAGTTTCTATTGACTTCTACTTGTATTCCATAATGATTTGATCAAAGATAAATCACTTCAATTTTGATATTCACTAAGACTTGTTTTATGGTTTAAAATAGGGTTTATTTTGTAGAACGTTCTACAAGCTGCTACAAACGTGTTGCAGATGTTCATTATATTCATTTGACCTCTGTAAGTCTGAGGTTTCTTTGCTGATTTTTGGGGGGTTGGGTCATGAACTGAATATAGTTCTCAAAGAAGTACAAATGACCAATGAATACATGAAAAATTGTTCAGTCTGTTTAGGCACCTGTGAAATGTAAATCAAAACTTCACTGAAATTCACTTTACCCAGCCAGAATGGCTATCAGGAAGTAAGCAAAACAGAGCTGGTCAGGATGCCATAAGGCTGCTGAACCCTTATTCACTATGGATATGAATGCAAATTAGGGTAGGATTATGTCAGTCAGTATAGAGCAGAGTTCCTTCAAACAATTCCAATTGGAGCTTTCATGTGCTCCAGCTGTTCCCTTCCTGGGTGTGCATTAAAAGGAAGCAAAGCCAGCACACAAACACCCTTGCACCAACATCCTGTGTAACACTATTAACATTGCCTCACACTAGGACCACTAGGACACAGTCTTGCTGCCTAGGTGTGCATCAGCAGACGATGGGTGAGCAAATTATGGTGCACATACAGGACTGGTGTTATTCAGCCACAAAGAAGAATGAAATTATGTCATGTGCAGAAGAAATGAAAGAACTGGAGATCTTCCACTAAGTGACATCAGCCAGGTTCAGGACAAACATCCTGTTTTCTTTCATATGAAGACTCTCCATTGTTTCTTTTTTTAAAAAGCGAGATGAAAGTTGAAATATTTAGGAAGTGGTCTCCTGTGCCCATGCATTGAAGGCTACTTCCCACTTTCTCTTCTATCAAGTTCAGTGTGGTTGGATTTATATTGAGGTCTTTAATCCATCTGGACTTGAGTTTTGTTCATGGTGATAGATATAGATCTATTTTCATTCTTCTGCATGTTGACATCCAGTTACGCTAACACCATTTATTGAAGATGCTTTCCTTTTTCCATTGTATAATCTTAGCTTCTTTGTCAAAAATCAGGTATTTATAGGTGTGTGAATTCATATCCGGGAATTCAATTCGATTCCATTGGTCAACATCTCTGTTTTTATGCCAATACCAAGCTATTTTCATCACTGTAGCTCTGTAATAGAGTTTGAAGTCAGGGATGGTAATGCCTCCGGAAGTTCCTTTATTGTATAGGATTGTTTTGGCTATCCTGAGTTTTTTGTTTTTCCATATGAAGTTGACTATTGTTCTTTCAAGGTCTGTGAAGAATTGTTTTGGAATTTTGATGAGGATTGGATTGAATCTACAGATTGCTTTTGGTAGGGTTGCCATTTTTACTATGTTGATTCTTCCTGTCCAAGAGCAAGGGAGATCTTTCCATTTTCTGGAATCTTCTTCAATTTCTTTCTTCTAAGACTTAAAATTTTTGTCAAATAGACCTTCCTCTTCCTTGGTTAGTGTTACCCAAGATATTTTATGTTATTTGTGGCTATTGTGAAAGGTGATGTTTCTCTGATTTCCCTCTCAGCTTCTTTATCCTTTGTGTATAGGAGGGCTACTGATTTTTTTGAGATGATCTTGTAACCTGCCACATCACTGAAGGTATTTATCAGCTGTAGGAGTTCTCTGGTAGAGTTTTTGGGGTCGCTTATGTACACTATCATATCATCTGCAAATAACGCAAGTTTGACTTCATCGTTTCCAATTTGTATCCCCTTGATGCCCTTATGTTGTCCTATTGCTATTGCTAAAACTTCAAGAACTATTTTGAAGAGATATGGAGAGAGTGGATAGCCCTGTCTTGTTCCTGAAACTGCTCTGAGTTTCTCTCCACTTAATTTGATGTTAGCTGTCAGCTTTCTGTATATTGTTTTCATTATATTTAGATATGATCCTTGTATCCCTAATCTCTCCAAGACCTTTATCATGAAGGGATGTTGGATTTTGTCAAATGCTTTTTCAGCATCTAATGAAATGATTGTATGATTTTTTCTTTCAGTTTATTTATATGATGGATTACATTGATAGATTTTCATATGTTGACCCAGTCCTGCATCTCTGAGATGAAGCCTACTTGATCATGATGGATGATTTTACTGCTATGTTCCTGGATTCAGTTTGCATCCGTGTTCACAAGTGAGATTGGTCTGTAATTCTCTTTCTTGGTTGAAAGAGTTTCTTTGTGAGGTTTTGGTATCAGGGTAACTGTAGCCTCATAAAAAGAGTTTGGCAATGTCCCTTTGTTTCTATTATGTGGAACACTTTGATGAATATAGGTATTAGCTCTTCCTGAAAGTTCTGGATAACCCCAGTAGCACAGACACTGAGAGCAACAATAAATAAATGGGACCTCCTGAAACTGTAAAGCAAAGGACACAGTCAATAAGACAAAAAGGCAGCCTACTGAATGGGAAAAGATCTTCACCAACTGCTCATCAGACAAAGGACTGATCTCTAAAATATATAAAGAACTCAAGAAATTAGACGGTAAAATTCTAAATAACCCAATTAAAAATGGGATAGTGAACTAAACAGAGAGTTTCAAATTTCAAATGGCCAAAAGATACTTAAGGAAATGTTCAACTTCCTTAGCTATCAAATCAAATAACTCTGAGATACCATCTTACACCTGTCAGAATGGCTAAGATCAAAAACACTAATGATAGCTTATGCGGGAGAGGATGTGGAGTAGAGGGAACACTCATCCATTGCTGGTGGGAATGCAAACTTGTACAACCACTTTGGAAATCAGTATGGCAGTTTCTCAGAAAATTGGGAATCAACCTACCTCAGGATCCAGCAATACCACTCTTGGGAATATACCCAAAAAATGCCCAATCATACTACAAAATCATTTGTTCAACTATGTTCATAGCAGCATTATTTGTAATAGCCAGAACCTGGAAACAACCTAGATGCCCCTCAACTGAAGAATGGATAAAATAAGTATGGCACAACTACACATTAGAGTACTATCCAGCGGTAAAAAAAAACAATTACATCTTGAATTTTGCATGCAAATGGATGGAAGTAGAAAACACTATCCTGAGTGAGTTAACCCAGACCCAAAAAATATGAATATGGTATGTACTCACTAATTAGTGGATACTAGCCATAAACAAATGACATTGAGCCTATAGTTCATGATCCTAGAGAAGCTAAGTAATAAAGTAAGCCCCCCCCCCAAAAAAATATATAGAGATCCACCAGGAAATTGGAAACAGGCAAGATTGCCTGACAAAATTGGGATCATGGGGGCAGGGGGTAGTAGGAAGGAAAGAAGGGGAAGAGGCAGGGAGAAAGGAAGGGTTGAGGGGAACTTGGGGTAATGGGATAGTCAGGATGGAGAGAGGACAGATTTGAGAGCAAGGAAAGAGGTATCTTGATTGAGGGAGCCATTATAAGGTTAGCAAGAAATCTGGCTCTAGAAAAATTCCCAGGAATCCACAAGGATGACCCCAGCTAAGACCCTAAGCAATAGAGGAGAGGGTGCCCGAACTGGCCTTGCCCTGTAGTCAGACTGATGATTATCTTAAATATCACCATAGAACCTTCGTCCAACAACAAATGGAAACAGAGACAGAGACCCACATGGGAGCACTGGTTGAGCTCCTAAGGTTTGACTGAAGGGTGGAAGGAATGAGAAAATGAGCAAAGAGGTCAAGACTATGAGGGGTTCATCCACTGAAACAGCTTGCCTAAGCTAATGGGAGCTCACCAACTCCAACTTGACTGGGAATGAACAGCATAGAATGAAACTAGTTTCTCTGAATGTGGTTGACATTTGGGGCAGACTGAGGGGCCACTGACAGTGGCACTGGGATTTCTCTCTACTTCATGTAGTGGGCTTTTGGGATCCTATTCTCTTTGGTTGTATATCTTGCTCAACCTAGATGTAATAGGGAGGACCTTGGACTTTCTACAAGGCAAAGTGCCTTACCCTTTCTTAGGGTTAGAGAGGGGTGGGGTGGGAGAGTATGTGAAGGGAATGGGAGGAGGGGAGGTATATGGGGATTGGTATTTTTAAAATTAATAATAAAAAACACATACAAATCAAAAACAAAAAAAGTTGAAATAGAAGAAGACAATTTGAGGAGAGAAGGTGATCAATAAGGCAGGGGAGGTAATGAGGACTGAATATGCCTGAAAGTATCATACTGAACTCCCTTACTGTATACACTTCAGATACTAATAAGAAAAGAAAGCTATTTTATATAATTTATATTTATTAATACAATTTTATTCAAAAAGAAAGATTTAAAATATTGGTAAGTTAAAATTAAGATTCTGTGACTGAATGGCTGACCAATGGCCCAATATCAAAAGGAGTTTTCCAGTGTGCTCTCTGGAAATAGCTACCAATAAATTAAGTTTGTACACAAAATTAAGTACGTGCCCATTCCCTCTAATTTAATACACTGGTGATGGGTGGAGGAGGTAGAAAGGAAGGGGAAACCTGGACCACAATGAAAACCAAAGTATGCAAATCCCTCTCACAGGAGAAATGGGGGAAATTGTATCACACCTCATCTGACTTATATGGAGTATATTTATTAATCCCACCATAACTGTATTTGATATTGGTTTTGAAAAAGTATGGAGTTTTTCTGTTGAAGGTCAGAAACTAATTTTAAAATCACTGTATGATTTTAGGCTGTATTCCAAAACCTATAAATGTCTCTCATTCTAATCAGCTACTGTGTAATGTCAGAATCTAGACATATGTGAATTGTTTTTCCCTGTGAATTATATTTTAGATGCTATTTCATGACATTGTCAATGCAAATGTTTCTGATATGCATTATTTAACAACTCCCTTTTATTCAATTTTTGAAATGCTAAGAGACAAGCCCGTGGTCTCCTAGTTTTCAGGTTCTATGAGCTGGACCAGAGGCCTACCACTGAACAACTTATTTTTGTTTTCTATATGAGTAGTTTCTTCATACCCTGACTTAATGAACACTGTCTGGAACCAGGTTTATAGAAGACACAGTGAAAATCTAAGACCTCATTCCCAGCTTCCAGATTCATAGGCTCTGGCTGAGGTGGGTAGAGGAGGGCAAGTATGAAGTGTGTCTACAAAGTAGTTGAGGAACAGCATAACCTTTCGCTGTTTACCCTCAGCCTACGGGTTCAGAGATCACTCGGGAGTGAAGAGGAGAGCTGCTGTCTTAGGGGCTGCAGCGATGGGTTGATAGACTGATCCTAGGCACCGGCACATGATGTCTGTTCTCGATTTCTCACTGATGTTGGGACAAAACACACATCTCTTCCACCTACACAGTGGCCATGATGATGTCTGCTTTTGACAGTGACTGCAGGAGCTAGAGATGAAGCACGGACAAGTCTGCCACGTGGAAGTTAGTTAGGAACTGTGGCTTTACTATGTCTGTCCTTGCATGCGCTTGTGTTAATACCCCAAAGGATGGTATGGTAAATTGTAAAAGAATGGTCCCACAAGCTCAGTCACAAGGGAATGGAACTCTGCCGTGATTAGAAGGTTTGGGAGATGTGGCCTTGGCTTTGTTGGAGGAAGTGTGTCACTTGGAGGGTGGGTTTTCAGTTTCAAAAGTAGAAACCAGAGCCGGTGTTACTTTCTGTCTCTGCCTATGGAGCAGGATGTAGAATTCTCTGCTACTTCTCCAGCACCATGGCTGCTTGTGTGCCACCATGTTCCCTGCTATGATGATAATGGACTGGCTTCTGAATTAAATACTTTCTTTACAAGAGTTGCCTTGGTCGTGGTGTCTCTCTTTAGCAAGAGAACAGTGACAGATGGGTCGGATTTAGAGATATTCTCAGGGATTTGAAATCTGAATGTGTTTGTCATGTGGAGGGGAAAGGAGTAAATAACAGGAGCAGAAGTTCCCCACTAACAGTGTCAAAGGTTAGGGGCATTTGAGACAGGACCTGTAAGCAGGGGTCTGTGCCACCTTGACTAAAGGTCAGAGAGTTGGAACTCACTTCTGTGCCTTCAAGGTTATTGTCAACAGTTCAGATTGCAGGGAAGGCTAATTCCAGACTTGGTATTTCAGATTTAAGAAGTAGATCTGTTTCTGTCTCAAACAAAAGTGTAAGGACTCGACTATGTTCCTACTCCCTTAGGGAGATAATTATGGATTACACCCAGGGAGCGGTTTGCCTATAGACAGCGGTTTGTCCAGGGTGTGAGTATTACTTGCCTTGTTCTGACAACAGAAGTTTTAACTAAGAATGCGGCCCATAAACTTTCAAGTGCTCCATTCATTCCTTGTATCACATAAATGCAGTTTTTTAAATCTTACTCCTACCTTTTGGGATCAAGGGTATTTAAGCAAATGGAAATTAAGCACAGGAGACTTTCAGCATTTATTAGAATTTCCTCCTGATACTACCCTATGCTTCTGTTTTATTATCTTCACTAGTGTCTTCGTTCCCTTTACTTATTTTTCTAAACCCCTTGTCCCTTTCCTGGTAAGTGGTATCCTTCTTGAAGCTTGTTTGTGACACATTTGGGGAAAAAGGAAAACTTTATTAAGCAATTATAAAAGAATAATTGGTATGAATTGTTGTTGCTTAAAACTTGGAATATATCATTTTGATCACTTGTATAAACCTTTTCATAGAACATTAGGAACAAAACTGAATATTTATTTTAAATGTAAAATACTCATAATTATTAGTCCAATTATTTTTTGTTATCATGGGTGCTTCCTTCAAATTCCCAGTTGGGAACTGCAGTAATGTGGGATTTCTCTTGTCAATATCTATTTCACTAAGGTTATACCCTCTCCTTAAGTGTAAAGTTCCATCCCCACCCTGACTGTGGTAAGGATAGGGGAGCAGGCAGATCAGTGACAAATGTTTGTCCCGCTGCCCAGGAGCCCTGGTATTTATTCAGCACAGCAGGTAATAGAACCAAGCAGAGGTAATTCTGTTCCTGTATAATTGCAAGCATCTGGTGACAAGGAGCGTGAGCATCCACATTCACAGGTGACTGGCCACACCCCAGAAAGATGACCACTTTGAACACAGAAGAAAGAAGTAAGAGAGAAGCCAAATCCCTATTTTTACTTCTCTTTGGGTGGCAGGACCCAGCCCACCTTCTTCCTTGAATCTGACAACCTGGGGAATGATTTCAATTGCTACACAGGAAATTTACTTCTCATTTAGTGATTCTCTTCCCTAATGGCAAGCATTCACACTTCACAATGAGCTAACAGGATCCAAGTTCAGCTACTTCATCTCCAACTGTGTAAGTGTAAAGACAGCATCCAACTAACAAAGATAAGCAACAGTTTTCCAAGACAATGACTATGTTAGGTCACGTGACCAGTGCCATGGCGATGTCACAGACAATGGGCACAGTGATGGCTGTCACCACATGGCTCACAGTAGATGGAGCTGAGACATGAGCCAGGGTATCAGGATATTTTCTTCTTCACTCCTTCAAGATTTCAAACTGCTTCTTTTCTTCCCCACCCCAAGATTTCACAGTATGGACCACCCCACCCCTGACTCCAGAGGTGGTCTCCTCAGTTCCTTTTACCTCCTTACTCTGCATCTAGAGGGGGAGCTCTCTGTCTCAAAATCAGATTACAGGAAAAGAAGGAGGAGGAGAGAGGAAGGGGAGGGGGAGGAAGAAGTGGAAGGCATGGTGCCTGTTTGAAGGGTAGGTGGTGACTGCCTTTTAGAGATGCAAAGTAGAGATTTTTGAGGCCCCTAGAGGACTGGTCTCCTGGGACTGGCCCTGGGAATTAAACTTTGAGTGTCAGCACAGCAGGTAATAGAACCAAGCAGAGGTAATTCTGCTCCTGTGTAATTGCATAATTAAAATAATGACACCTCAGCTTCACTTAGTGCTTTATCACTTCCAACTCTTTACATACATTGCTACCTTTAATCACTGTAATATTTTTTAATTTAGGTGATATTGAACCTGCTTCATGTTATAAAAATATTTTAATGTGTTTTTATTCCAGAGATGAGAGAACTCGATATGAGAACAAATCCCAGCCTTGCTGTGCAGATAAAGAGACAAAGATTCATAAAGTTTATGTAACTTGCCCAGCAAGTATGCAGGCTACGTTCTCTCGTGATGTCTGCTTGCATGACTAGTTCTTTTACAGGTCTGAATGGAAATTCTTGGGGAAAAGCTGTGTCTGCCGAAGTTGGTTGACTGTTTAGAATCTCAGTGATAAAGAGAAGTTGGAATGTTGTAGGTCCAGAGCCCAAGGACAATTTATCTCTGGCCATCTTTAGCCCCCTAAGTAGCCATTCCTTGCCCACCTCTGTGTCAGGTCATCTCCTGATACTGACAGCTAAAAAGCCTTTGGACACTGTTAACTTAGCCGGCTACAAGCTCTGTCTCTTAACTAAGAAAGTCATCAGGGGGCATCAGGCCTGTAGCTGAGGAGTCTCTGCTTCTCTGTAATCACACTTCCGATGTTTCCGCCAATTATTTGAACAGTCTGGATTTATGACTTCCTTTGTTTTGTTACTTTATAGCTTCATGAAACTGTTCCCACATTGGAACACGGGCTTTGGAGCAGCCTAAACCTGAATTCCAGGCCATGGTTACTCATACTTGACTCCAGAATAAATGATCTCTTCTCCACCTTGAGGTAAGGGCCCTGCTCTCACAGGGAAGTTACCAGGAGCTGTTTCTGCACTTTTGAGCTGTGCCAGGTCCTGCTGTGTTATGTAGTGCATGGTAGTGTCAGGGCACAACACAATTCATTCAACTCTTGTGTGTGTGTGTTATTTATTTTTATTTACATAATTTTTATTCTTTGTGAATTTCATATCATGCAACCCAGTCCCACTAATTCTGAGTCCTTTCCATGTGTGCCCTCTACCCTATAGCCTTCTCCCACAAATAAAATTTTGAAAAATGTAAAAAAACAAGCAAAACCAACCAACTAACCAAACAAAGAAACAACAACAACAACAAAATACTTCAATCCTCATCTTTCCCACCTTGCCATCACCTAATCATTTGCTGTAGTGGCCTTGGGAGCTTAGGTGTGTCACACGGTGGACCATTTTCCCAAGCATAACCTGCAAATGTTCATTGCAAGAAGTTGTTGGTCTGGCTTGACAGGTGACATCTCTTAATAAACGTTATAACTGGTCTTTCCAAGACCTGGCCATTATCTCAAATTTTCTCTCTGGGACCCTAAAAATACTTTGGCCACATTCAGCAAGAAGCAGTCTAGAGAATACAATGTCCACATTCCCAAGAGAAAAGGGGGTGTGGGTGGTCTTTGATTATTTTGTAGGTCATGGATGGTTGTTATATTTAGGGGAAAATAGGAATATAGGATAAAAGGACCACTATTAATTCAAATGTTTTGCATTGGTTTAGATTTTGGTATGTGGCTACAAATTCAAAGTCACTTTTGTTACACTCTAAATGTGTTTACTCTTGTTTAAAGGACTTTTGTGTATTGATACAAATTTAAGGTAATTTTCGTTACAACATACTGTATAAATGTCTCTACTCTTGTTTAAAGGATTTTGTATATCAAAATCCAATTTTAAGGTTATTTTGTTACAACATGTTGTATATATGTTTTTGATCTTATTTAGAGTATTGTACCTATGCAGTTCATTTTAAAACGTAAGGTAAAATTCTAGTTTTTGAAAACTATTATAATGAACTATTTAGGATAATCAAGAAACACAGGTCACTAGTCATCCACAATAATCAAATTTGTAGATATGCTAAGTATGCTTTCCAGATCATATAGACATATATATTTAGACAGATGGTCTTCAAATACTTTAAAGACCTATAAAATATGGCATTTTAAATGTTTTGTTACTTTAAAGTTTTTCATGACAATGAGACACATCTGCTCCAGGCAGCACCAATTCACTTCAGAGAAGATATGGGCATTGAAGAAACTCCTTATGGAGTTTTCTTTCACTGTGACAAGGTTAGCCACTGGGCAAAGAAACTGCTCTTGCCTTTGACTTCTGACTATGTGCTGACTTCAGACTGAACATGCAAGACCCACAGGAAAGTGACTGTTGCAAACTTTGCCAGAACAAGGCAGGATGGTCCTTCAGGGTTTCTGCTTTACAGAAGAAACTGCCAGACATTCTGCAGGACACAGAGGAAAGTAACTGACAAATGACCAATATAGGCAGGATAGTCTTTCAAGTTTCCTGATTCATTGAAAAGTCTGCCAGATAGTATGGGCCTGTAGGCTGAAGATGGATGCCCCAACATTGCAAAGGAACTTTCAATGACTGTCCAGGCAGTCAGATGTCTCTGTCATTTCTAGAGTTTTAGAAGTCATTTGCTATGCACTTTTTGTTTATTCAAATATTATATCCTTCTAGTGCCTTTGATGGTGTTGAAGACTAGATAGTTATAGCTACATTTTTTTTAGATATGATAGAAAGTAAGTTATGTATAAAATTTTGGATTTACTAAAATAGGATAGACTATGGAGAATTTTTTTTAAGTTTACCAGACAGAAATGAACTGGAATTTAATAAATTGTGAATGTAATCTTTACTTGATAATTGTTTTTATTGTATACAGCCTTACTAAAGTTAAAATTATTCCTTTTTATTTAGAAAGAAAAAAGGGGAAATGTTGGAAAATATTATTTTCAGGTGTGTGACTTTTGTTTATGCTGTATTTGTTTAACTGTGTGAAGCTGTGTTCTGGTGCTGTCTAAAACACCTGATGGACCAATAAAGCGGTAAACAGGTAGTAGCAAGGCAGGAGCAAGGAAAGGTGGGGCTAGCAAAAAGAAAGAATAAATAGAAGGAGAACAGAGAATGAGGGGAATGATGAGCAACAAGAGAACAGGAGAGGACATCGGGGCCAGCCAGCCGCCCAGCCAGCTATGGAGTAAGAAGGAAAGTAAGGTATACAGAAATAGAAAAAGATAAAAGCCTAGAGGCAAAAGATAAAATAAATTAAGAAAAGATTTTCCAAAGCAAGTCAAGTTAAGGCTGGGCATTCCTAACTAAGAATAACCCTCCATGTGTGATTTATTTGAGAGCCTGGTGGTGGTCTCCTCCAAAAAACAAAACAAAACAAAACAAAACAAAAAAAAGCCAAAAGAGCAAAAACAACACTCAGCAGCTGAGCCATAGAAAATTCCTGGATCCTAGGGGCCAACCTCCGTGATCATCTCACTCTTGCATCTTTCATGCCTGTAAAATCAGTACCACAGAGATGATGCTTAAAGTTTCTTCTGTTAGCTAGAGATACAGTCTGGTGTCCTTGGACCACAACTATGTTGGCTGTGTGGGTCTTAGAGACTAACAAATTTTCCAAAGTGGCCATTTTGGAGCAAAGAACTACAGCAGCCTTCCTATCCCACGTTCTCTCTTTTCAAATGCATTTGCTTTATCATCCGGGGACTTGAACAAGGGGCTTGCTTTCATGCCGCCTATTCTCCCAGTTCAGAACATAAGGTTTCTTCTTAATGGTGCTGATGTAACAATCAAAGATACTTTTCCCTGTCTGCAAGGTGGAGACTTTTCCCCTTTCTAAACTGCATATTTTCCATATTTTTGTGCTCTAATTGCTGGGCTATCATTTGAGATTCTAGACAAAAGAAGTAGTAGCTGGAGGGAGATGCTGGCAGAAATGTAAAAGGCTAAAAATGTAGGAAAAATAAAGAAGAAGAAAAAGAATGAAACAGAGAATTGGAATTAGAGTTAAGACAAGAGTTAGAGCTAAGAAATTATAGACACTTAGGACACAGAGAGAAAGATAAAGAGCACGTGAGGAGGAAGAACGTGCTGTGAGAAGATTCTCTTTCTGTATCCCTCGGACCCAGTTCTTCTGCTTGTGGTAGCGCCCCTTTTAGAGCCCGAGCAAAGACTTTTAAGGCTGGACCTTAAATCCTTCAATGTGCTGTCTCTCTGTAGATCTGGATAAGAGCAGTAACCGTGCTGCAGCCTAAATGATGTCCTGCAGTAGAAGTTGCTATTCTGGATAAATCTGTCAATTACATTTAAAGTCAGACTTGCTTAAATTCTCAGTATGGAAGGATTTCATCTCAGTGTCTGGTAGAGTCAGTCCTTCCCTCAGTTTTGAAATATCATGAATATTACTTCCACTGATTGTGTTTCTTTCTGTGTTCTGGCCTTCCAAATTCTTAGCAGAATTCCCCATGAGGCTCTGCTTAGTGTATCCTTAAGTTTCTCTAGCCTTCACCTCTAGTCTCTTCCACATTCCTCTTACGAACGTTTTACAGACGTCTTCAGTGTTATGTGGGCAGGATAATTACAATGGTGATTCTATTGCTGATACCCATTTTCTTTTTGATCAAGTCTTCTTGGAAAAGCCCTTCCTGAAATGAGTCAAAGAACTTCTCCACAGTCTCTTCAGTTTTTTTGCTCTTGGTTGTGGCAGCCCAGCTTCCTCTGACCTTCACAGAAGCTGCATTTATACCGTCCCAGAAACTTCTCTGTCAGGTAATTCAGGGACAGTCTTTGATCCTCAATAGGTTTTACCCATCATGAAGAACATTTAATACCAGGACTATTTTTAGAAAGGACTTACCCAAGTGTCTAGACTGTAGTCCTTAGGAAGGCCTGCTTGTGAGTTTAGCCCACAGCTGCAAACTTAAGTGTGGGTCTGTCTTAGTTAGATTTCTATTACTGCTAAGAGAGACCATGGCCACAGCAACTCTTATAAAGTAAGCATTTCATTCGGATGGCTGACTTACAGTTTCAGAGGTTTACTCTGTTATCATCATGACAGGTTGCATGGAGGCATGCAGGCAGCAGTGGCCCTGGAGCTGAGAGTGCTACATCTGCAGGCAACAGGAAGTCAACTGACTGTGACACAGAGTGAAGCTTGAGGAAAGAGACCTCAAAGCCCCACAGTGACACACTTCCTCCAACAAGGTCACACCTGCTAACAGTGCCACTCCCTTCGGGGACCATTTCCTTTCAAATCACTACATTCTACTCCCTGACCCCCAAATGCTTATAGCTGTGTCATAATGCAAAAAAAAAAAAATCATTCAGTCCAGCTTCAAAAGTCCTCATAATCTGTCACAGTCTCAACAATGTTTAAAAGTCCAAAGCCTCTTCCTTGAAGCATGGACATCTCTTAACTGTAATCGCCTATAAAAATCAAATTCAAAAAGCAGATCACATACTTCCTACTTGTAATGGCACAGGATATACATTACCACTCCAAAACACAGGGAAGGGAACTTAGTGAGTAAATGCTGACCAAAGCAAGACTGGACACAAGCTGGCAAACTCCCAACTCTGCATCTCCATGTCTGATGTCAAAACGCTCTCCACATCTTCAATTCTACTCAGGTTTGTTGACTGCAAAACACTTCTTTCTCCTGGGCTGGTTCCACTCCCTGTTAGCAGCTCTGCTCAGCAGGTATCCAACCCCTCTGACTTCTCTAACATCCTGGGGTCTCCAAGGCAACCCAGGCTGAACCTCACAGCTTCACACAATGGGGTCTACTAGGCCTCCATTCAGGACTCCCTGACACATGCCTGGCCTCACTAGCAGTCCACAGTCACAGAGGCAGCTTCTATAACCTGTTTCTTCCATCTTTAACTCTAAAGCCATAACCACATGGCCAAAGCCACCAAGTTCTGCTGCTCGCTGGGGCTGGAATATGGACCTCTTGTTTATTACATCTTCAGTAGCTTTCTGTTTCCCTTGGCTATCGGCTATCCTTGAACTTAATCTTTAGACCATGCTGGCCTCAAACCCAGAGATCAACCAGCCTCTGCTTTCAAGTGCTGGGATTAAAAGCATGCACTATCACACGGGCTCTTTAATTCTTTCTACAAGTTTGAAATTTAGTTGGGTGGGGTCTTGCCCTGAGGTCACCACTCCTTTTATTCCAAATTTAAATCTGTTTATCTCCTTGGACACTGAATTTCGCTTCATACTGCTTCCTGGTGCTCTTTCTCTCCTAAAATTATCCTTTTCTTAAATTTACCATGATCAGCTTGCTACTTTTTATTATAAATCTTCACCAGCGTTACCATTAATATCCACATGACGGAGTCTATACTAGGCTGTTTTGAGATTTCTTCTGCCAATGAATTTGATACAAAACTCTTTAGCTTTAGGCAAATTCCAAAAGAAAAGAAAAGAAAAGAAAAAACAGAACAAAACAAAAGGATGACAAAGTAAAAATGGTGTCTATAAGCAAGGCATTTCATTTACTCTGAAGAAGAAATTCTGTCATATTATACATGAATGAACCTGAGACCTGAGAACATTATGCTAAGTTAAAGAAGCCAGGTGTGAACATAAATGATTCCCCTTCCATGAGGTATCTAAAATATTTATGCAAACTCAGAAAAACAGAAAATCAATAAAATGATGGCTACTGTGGGCTGGTAGGGGCTGAGGATCTGTTGTTCAGTTCCCACTTTCACAGTAGGGAAGATGGTTCAGCTCAAGAACTGTGTCCCAGCATAGAGTCCAAATGTAACCGTATTATCGTGTGTACTGTAATGTTCTGTTTCCCGCTGCTGAAACAATGTATCAGGGCTGTTTACTTAAAAAGAAAGTAGGAGAAGGGAAGACAGAAATCTAGAAGAATCTGGCATATACATTACCGAAATCGGAGGGAGTTATGGAGAAGTGTGAAGGTTGGAAACACAAGCAGCGTAGTGCCAGCTCTGGTAAGGATTCCCCACCAGGAGGATAGCTCCCTCGTGGTGGACGGGGGCATCTGTCAATATTGCAAGAGTCAATATTGCAAGACAAGACAGCCAGGGAAGGGCAGTAAGGACATCCCCCTAGACATTGCCTCTCTAACGGCGTGGCTATCTCTTGCCATCATAATGCTGGGTTCCAATCACTTGAACCCTGATGGGACAAATCATAGCTCCACTGCGACTTGCACGTAAACCTTTGTTAGGAAGGCAGATCTTGTGCTAAGGTCGTCATCAGAGAAACAAGCAACAAAAACATAAAAGGAAAATGTCTGTATAGATTTATCTATTACTTTATTTATTTATCCATTACTTTAACATGAAGGTTTGTGGATGAGACAAATATCTTGCTGTGAACAATCAATATGTACAGATTTTGTGTCTCAAATATGCTCCTATAAAAGTAGTTAATAATAAATGCAGAATGACTAATAATTCTTAAGCTACTCACGCACATGGTGTGCTGACATCACCTTTTCTACAGGAATTGGAATTTGTGTGCACTCCAAGAACTATTTTCCTGTTTGAGCAGTTCCCTGTAAACTATACACTGAGTTCCTTCATAACAAGGTTTCCATACAGGAAATACTTCAGATATATTGTTGCTGGGATAGATGTACTGTGCTAATGTAACTCTCTAGGAGAAGGCTTTGGGAATTTTCACCTGCCTGGATCTGAACTTTCTTCATCTGTCTTTACCCTGGCATGATTCCAAGTCATAGTCCAGTCATTCATAGAATCATATCAACTTTCTGCTGAGTCCTAGACAAGAGAGTTGGAAGGTGGTCTCAGACATCACACTACCACTTTTAAACCTCTCTACATCTCTGGAAACATTTTCTTGCTGTATTTCTGACACAATTTACTTTTAGAGCACTTTCCTCTAAATGTTACTGCTCTGGAGGTCCAGCTCCACTTACTCTGTGCTGTCTTATGACCCTGTTCTGCTCTTGATCTGTCAGTGACAGATCTTATAGCAGGATTCCTAAAAGCATGGCCTCCCATAGCTCCATAGCTCTTTGGAGTCTATATTCTTATTATATATTTTTAAATTTTTTGAGATCATATCATTCTGCACCTTCATTTTCCTTTCTAATTTTATGCGTTAACATAGATAATGATCCAGCACGGTATCCCCCTCCGATCCTTAAATCTTCCATTACCTGCTCATCATTTTCTACCTCCTATGTCCTACACACAGCAAATTCTAATACGTCTTTCTCAAAGCATTTCTTCAGCACATCAGATTCCCTCTAACACACGAGCATGATGTGTTTCAGGTACATCCGTGGTCTTAGCATATGTATATATGTCCACTTCTGTTCTCCCCCTGCAAAGTTGCTGAGAACACAATTCAGCCCATAGCAACTAAGTTTCTAAGTTGAGGCCCTAACTCCCATATAACCTGATTTTGACAGAGGGCTTTAAAAGAGACAGCTGAAGCTAAGTGAGACCACAAATGCGGCACCCTGATCTCATAATATCTGTCGCAAATATAAGAAGAGAAGGTTCACTCCCCCCCCCCCAAATCACTATCCTTCCTTCTTCTCTCTTTTCCTCTCTCTCTTTTTTATTTTGCATTTTCAAGACAGGGTTTCTTTGTAGCTCTGGAGTCTGTCCTGGAAATTTCTCTGTAGATCAGGCTAGCCTCGAACTCACAGAGATCTGCCTGTCTGCCTCCTGAGTGTTGGGATGAAAGGTGTGCACCCCCACCACCTGGCCTCTTCTCCTTTCTCCCTTTACTAACAATTTCACCATCCAGCATCTTCTTACCACATTGTTTTTGTGGTACCTAAAGCTCAACACAGATGTTTCTAGTAGTAGGCCAATCTTTTCAGTCCCTGTGGTCTTAGCTGGACCATCTCTTCTGAGAGGCAGACATTCTTTGCTCTGCAAACTTCTCAGTCTTTCCTCGTTGTCCTAACCACCTGCTTTGCTGTCCTCTCTGTCATTGGAAGAGCAGCTGTGGACATGCACACATTGTGTCTTCAGGAGATGGCATCATGGGTAGACAAAAGTACCTGCCAGATTAGACTGGAAGCCCAAGCATTGCCATACTGGTGTTCCCATTCTATTGCTTTCTGGCTCTACCATCTGCAAACTTGTTATTACGGCAAATCACATTCAAATTAGTAGGATAGACAAGGCTACCTTCAAAAAAATCCCACTGTTATGTGATAGATGATAGTTTCCTATAAAGGTATTTCAATTCTTACCCTTCATCCAATATACTTTAAGCTATTGGTTTTACTTTAAATGGGATATTTCCAGCAGCAAGAATATTTTTGAATGCTTCAATAAGTATAAAATCTGGGGATTTGCTAGCAATCTTTAAATTCTTTATTCCTTAAATCATATTTATGAGAGACCTTGAGAAATGCGACTCCAGCATCCTATGGATCTTTGTGCTTTGTCTTTGTTAGATGAAGCAGGGCATCACTCTTCTTTTCAAGGGGTTACAGGCATTTTTTTTGGCTCACACATCTTGAAATGCGTTAGATGAAGCGTTCTGTGAGTTAACTAAGCTGTGTGCATTCTGCTGTGGCTGACCTATAATATGCCCTCCAGTCCTCGATGTTGACATGTTCTCCCTTCAAGCTTCCTCCTCTTCGATGTACTCGCTGCTCTCCATCTGACCTTCAACCTCCCGTCTCTAACACGGGAGCTTTACTGTAGTGACTCTACCATCTTCATCTCTTTGTTAAATTCATCTTTCTAATCCCTGTTTCGAAGCTTTATGATCTTAGGGGTGAATAGGTCCATTTTATAATTTGACTGGATTTATTTATCTCTGTAACAGGTCAAATGCTTCACAGAAGAACAGTATAAGCCATAGCAGCTTAAACACACACGATTGAAAACATGCATTAGCTTAGGGATCTACAAAGATATTCAGACTGGGAGAGTGCTACAGAATCCAAATCATCATATCACAGACTAGTCCAGGCTTCATATCTCATTTCTGGTTTTGGCTTTAGATACTCACATTGAAAACTTATTTCCTTGTCATGGTTGTGGAGTACTTCAGTACCTCCCAAATCATAGCTCTGTATCAAATGTCCACTTGCAAAATGGCTTAATTTTCTTGTTTTCTCTATATTTACATTAAAAAACCAGTAATTAAAAGTCAACAAAAGAAAATGCAGTATCTCTCATGTACACCAATTGTTATTATTCATTGAAAATGAATATAACAGCTAGCCAGACTTGGGGTGTGAGCTCATTCCCCAACGTCATGGAATATAAATTAATAAAGAAGTTTTCTAGAGTTGTGGGGGGAGATCAAGGATGGCTCTATCTATGGATGTTCCATGTCTATATGGAAATGACAAAGTGTCCATGAGGAGACATCACCAACTCCTAGTTGAATGGCTCACAGACATTTTGTCTCAGTGAAGTAAAATGTAGTGAGACAGCAGCCAAGTCCTTTAAAGGTTTCTGAAATTTTATACTTGGTAAAGATGTTGAGTTATTTTATATGTTGATTTTTTGCTTTTGAATATTTTTTCCACTTCACCCTGGCAATGTCTGGCTGAGATGTTTAGTTTTAAAAACATGAGACCTTCTTTTGTGCTGAGATGAAGAGTTGAAGGTAAATTTGAATAAGGTTCAGTATCAGTGGTCCGCCTCTCACCTGCCCCTAACTAGAAATTCTGTCGAGTGGGGGTAACCTTATGTCAGTCATTGTATATTGTAAGAGGTCGTTAGTTTGTTTCTGGCTGCTCAGCCCCAAAATAATCACACAGAAACCAATTATTTAAATCACTGCTTGGCCCTTTAGCTCTAGCTTCTTAGAGGCTGACTCTTACATCTTAATTTAACCCATATCCTTTAATCATGCATCACCACAAGGTTGTGGCTTACCAGCAAAGTTTCAGCGTGTCTGTCTCCAGTGGTGGCTCCGTGGCTTCTCCTTAATTCCACCTTCTTTCTCCCAGCATTCAGTTTCGTTTTCTCTCCCTAGCTAAGTTTTGTCCTGCTATAGATCCAAAGCAGTTTCTTTATTCATCAATGATAATTACACCATACAGAGAGGAATCCCACATCAAATATCTCTTAAACTTAAGAGAGGTACTGTATTTGTTACCTGCTACTCAGTGTAAACTAAAACCAGGAAAAGCTCTCACTGTCCAACAAAGCAAGCAATCAGGGTACTCTCAGAAGCAAACAATAGCAGTTGATAGAGAGAGTCCAAGAGGAAGATGCCTTCTGTATAAGGCAGTCTTGGAGGTGAGAAATGTAGCCCATTACTTAGACAGGAACCTCAGGGAGCTTCATGGGAGAGTGAGGAACTAAGGCAGAGAAGGAAAAGCCAGTCTCAGACACATAGCAAGCCAGTCACAATGTGGGTAACTGGGATCTGGTCCTGTTGAGAACTATGAATATTAATCAAGGGCATGCTCAGAGTTATTGTCCAAGGAGAAAAAACCCCAACCTTTTATCTTTGCTTTTGTCATCCGATTGTCTAAAGGCTAGACACAGATCTAATGTGAGTCTCTTCTAAGCCTACAGAAAGCATTAAAAAGAACCACAAATGTTTGTCCTAGGATTCCATAGCTATGATCTTAAATGTGGGCAATGAGAAGTATGGGTAGAAACTCATCATGTCTGCTATAAGCTGTTAACTAAGATTGCCCTAGATAAAATAGCACACGTGATCGCCATACTAATATGGCTTCATTATTAGGAATACATGTTTGCCCTTCTCTACCGGAGTCGGGCATGAATCTATAGGGTTCAAAACTAACATTTTAGGGGAAGGAATAAAGCCTTCCACTAGTAGAACTCTACCAAGATCTCTTTGTGTGTGGCTCACACAAGTCCAAGCCTCTCTGACAGCTCACTGGAACGCTCTGCTCCTCAGTCAATTACATTTTCTCCATCTGCACTTGATTGTGAAAACTCTGATTATCGAGCACACATTTAATTAAGCACCTTTTTAGTCACTTAGCATGGAGTTGTGAAAGTTGTTAGAGTGGAAATGAGTCATATGAGATGAATAGCAAAGAGCATAATAGACCCACCTGTTCAACATTGGTGGGATTAAATGACTGTCTTGAGCATTAAATATTCTGTGGAGCATCTTCTATTTTATTGTTTTCACAAAATGGCTTTTGAGTTATCATTAATGCTCTCAGTAATTAATGAACACCAGATGGAAGATGAAACAGACAGGCCACATCCGTCAGTAGGTGTTTTCTCAGAGATAAATGAGGCTGAACTCAGGAAGTTTTCACATCCTTTAGTCTTAGTTGATTGAAGGCCCAGAGTTCCAGTTTTACGGACTGGGTTGCGGACTGAATGCATTCTGTGGTCTCTTTGATATCCAGTATAGCACAGGATCCCTTCCTTCCATCTGCATCTGTTGTAAAATGCCACATTCTTACCCCAGATGTCATCAGGTAATTTAAATTTTCCCTGCAAGCTAGAAAGAATAATTTTGATAGTCTATAAGATAGGTGAGGAAAAAAAGACAACTGCCTGTTTGACTCCCTGTGGACGAATTTCTAAAATGAATGCCTACCATTCTCTGTGAATGTATGCCTGAGAGGCCAGGTATGTATTCACAGCTGAGTCCTGCTATTGGTATTAGTGCTTCTAAGTAGGAATAGCAACAGATGTTCTGAACTTCTTTACGGCTGTGGAGGACAGAGAACAAGGACACAACCTATGGTATCCACAGGCAGAGACATTGAAGACAAGAGGATGCGAGCAAGGGCAGCAAGTGAAGGTGTAGGTAGGACTGGTGCCCCAGAGGTCAGACTAGAAGAGGGCCTGTGACTTAGAATTTTCTGGTTTTGTCTCTAAAGCACTGGGATATATAAACGAGAAGAGAATAAACTCCTAGGTTTCAATAGTGCATATTTTGTTGATGGTAGCTTTGAAGAATTTAGATGGAGAGGAGTCTATCAAAGCCCATTGTCCCAAGGCGTGAGGAGCACACAATGTGTTCACGTATCTGTTATTGTCCTAGGTCCTGAGCTTGCTTCTCACCTGAGCTGTTCACACACTGGACATTGGTGCTGTAATGTTGATCTGTGTCTCCTCTTATTCCATGTGTTGAAATCCTAATCATGAAGACAAGACTATTAAGAGTAAGAGTTGGTACCTTTGAGGGTAGCTATGGTACAGCAGCAAGGTTCTCATGAATCTAGTTAGTTCCCTTACCCACGACCCTAGAGAGTCTCCTGACTGTGGAAGATGAACAGAGCAGATGACTGTTATCTATGAACCAGGAGGCAGGCTTCTATCAAGCACAGGACAGGGATTCAGTCTGCCAACACGGTGACCTTGGTCTTCACATCCTCCAGAACTATGAGAAATGAATGAGTGACTATTATTTGAGATCTGACCCTGGGACTTTGTTACAGGTGCCTGCAGGGAATATGACATGTGAGATGGAGATAAATAAATTTTACTCACTGTACCTGAAGATACATGGAGCCCCTCCTGACTTTACTCACTCAAATCTGGGCTACTGTCATGAACCCTAGATAACTTAATAACCATTTCTGATTACCTTGATTCTTTCATCCATCCCTGTAACACCAGACATAAAGGCCCAAACCAAAGTCAGCCACTGCAGGGAAATTCTGCTGTACTTTTTTAAGTGGTTTGTTTGTTTGTTTTTATTTTTTATTTATTAAAAATTTCCACCTCCTCCCCTCCAACCATTTCCTTTCTCCCTCTCCCTCCCCCCTCCCTCTTCAGTCCTAAGTCAGTGTACCCTGCCCTGTGGGATGTCTAAGGCCCTCCCCGCTCCATCCAAGTCTAGGAAGGTGTGCATCCAACCCGACTAGGCTTCCAAAAAGCCAGTACATGCAGTAGAATCAAAGCCCAGTGCCATTATCATTGGCTTCTCAGTCAGCCCCCATTGTCAGCCACATTCAGAGGGTCCAGTTTGATCCCATGCTCCTTCAGTCCCAGTCCAGCTGGCCTTGGTGAGCTCCCATTAGATCAGTCACACTGCCTCAGTGGATGGATGCACCCCTCATGGTCCTGACTTCCTTGCTCATCTTCTCCCTCCTTCTGTTCTTCATTTGGACCTTGGAAGCTCAGTCCAGTGCTCCAATGTGTGTCTCTGTCTCTATCTCCATCTATCTCCGGATGAAGGTTCTATGGTAATATTCAAGATATTCATCAATGTGGCTATGGGAGAAGGCCAGTTCAGGCACCCTCTCCTCTGCTGCCCAAGGACCTAGCTGGGGACATCCCCTTGGACACCTGGGAAGACCTCTAGAGCCAAGTCTCTTGCCAACCCTAAAATGGTTCCCTTAATTAAGATATCTTCTTCCCTGCTTCCATATCCACCCTTCCTCCATCTCATCCATCCCATTCTCCTTAGCTCTCCCCAATCCTCCCCTTTTCCCTTCTCTTTATCCCTCTCCCTGTTCCCCCACCCAACCCCAACCCCTGTGCTCCCAACTTTTGCCCGGCAATCTTGTCTATTTCCAATTTCCAGGTGGATAAATATATGTTTTTCTTTGGGTTCACCTTATTATTTAGCTTCTCTAGGATCATGAACTTATAGGCTCAATGTCCTTTGTTTATGGCTAGAATCCACTAATGAGTGAGTACATACCATATTCACCTTTTTGGTTCTGGGTTATCTCACTCAGTAAAGTGTTTTCCATTTCCATCCATTTGCATGCAAAATTCGAGATGTCATTGGTTTTTTTTACCGCTGAGTAGAACTCTAATGTGTATACTGTTGTACTTTTTGAATGCCACATTTGACAGCCATGATCTGTCCCTCACCTCGTGACTAAAATACAGTGCATCCTGCAGTGCTTACCATGAGTTCCTATGGATGGCCACACCGTCAGCCTGACGCTGGGTTACTGTGCTCATCCCTGAGTATTAGTATCTTTGGATGTAAGCAAGCATTGAACATAGAGAAACAAAGATTCGTGGAATGGTGGGGCCAGAACAGAGGTACTGTTTTATAACTAATATTTAAAGATGAAGCAACTGAAAACCAAGAAAAAGCAGAAGAGCTTTATAATTCCTTTTGAACTACATAGTATAAAATGATGCTTTTTCAGTTATGCCGGGTCACCTCCAGGATCTGCGGTGGAACAAGATAAATAAAATTACCTTGTAGTTCCTCTAAGTCTAGAGGCATTCCCTACCCTGAAAGGAGCGATGCTCATATTGTGTTGTGCTCAACACTGGGAAACCAGAGTTTTCTCAGTTTATCTGGTCTAAGCAGTTGGCTTTGTTTTCCCAAACCACTGTCTCTGTTCTTTAGGTCTTTCTAATAATCATCAAGGAAGGTTAACCCTACTGACAAGAAATCACCTGTTCTGGGAAGCTCCCTTTTCCATCTCCTATGGAAGTTGGGACATGTACAAATGTGAGGCCAAGAGGCAGGAGCTGCAGCTCTAGCTACCACTTGCTCCTTCAGAGCCTCCTGTCCCTTCCAGCAGGGATCACTCACTGCCCTCCAGGCAGCACATGAATTTTCTTTCTTTTTTTTCCACTATGAACAGATATTTTTATTTTATTTTTTTAGTTTCTTTTTTATTGTTCTTACTTTATAAATAATAGGAATCAAAACTTGCACTCCTCCCTTCCTCCTACTTCCCTCCACTTCCCCACTCACCTTCCCCCTTTCCCCCTCCAGTCCTAAGAGAAGTCAGGGTACCCTGCCCTGTGGGAAGTTCAAGGACCTTCCCCCTCCATCCAGGCTTAGGAAGGTGTGCATCCAAATAGACTAAGATCCCAAAAAGCCAGTACATGCAGTAGAGACAAATCCCAGTACCGTTATCATTGGCTTCTCAGTTTGCCCCAATTGTCAGCCACATTCAGAGGGTCCAGTTTGATCCCATGCTCCTTTAGTCCCAGTCCAGCTGGCTTTGGTGAGCTCCCATTAGCTCAGGCACACTGTCTCAGTGGGTGGATCAACCCCTCATGGTCCTGACTTCCTTGCTCATATTCTCCTTCCTTCTGCTCTTCAACTGGACCTTGGGAGCTCAGTCCAGTGCTTCGATGTGGGTCTCTGTCTCTATCTCCATCTGTCGCCGAAAGAAGGTTCTATGGTGATATTCAGGATAGTCATTAGTCTGACTATGGGACAAGGCCAGTTCAGGCACCCTCTCCTCCACTGCCCAGAGTCCTAGCTGGAGACATCCCTGTGGACATCTAGGAACCCCTCTAGAGTCGAGCCTCTTGCCAACCCCACAATGTGTCCCTTAATAAAGATATCTTCTTCCCTGCTCCCATATCTGTTGTTCTTCCATCTCAACCATCCCACTCCCCCAAGCTCTCTCCAACCCTCTTCTTCTCCCTTCTCTCTCCCCCTCTCTCCTTCCCCCAACCCGACTCCAGAATATATAAAGAAATTTCTTTCAAAGAGAAAGAGCTAATACACAGCATGAGAAGAAAAAGACAGGGTAGATAAAAACACCAAGCAACAGAAAGCACAGAGAAGTCTCATCTTTAATGGTGCTCATCCTGCCTGTCCCTACTCTTAACCTCACCCACACGAAGCCTCAGAGGCCGCCAGGATAGGTGTGCACCCCTGAGAATACAAACACCCAATTTCTACAGTCTCAGAGCAGAGATTAGTCTCGAGGTGTCTTACAGGGACAGAGTACAATGAGAATAGAGCAGAGGCCACTTGGAAGGAACAATAGCAGTGCCATTTGTGTGGTCTGTGAAATCTATATCTCTGTAAGTTCTTCTTTGGTCAATAACCAAACAACAGAGCCTTAACTGTAAGGAAAAAGAGGAGAAAGATTTCCCTCCACTCACTTTTAGGTTTAGAAACTTAAAGGGCAGCTGATTGCTTTTTTTCTTTTCCCCTTTCTCTTAACTGTGCTTCCTTCAAATACTCTCTCACACTTTATTCCCTCCTCAAATAGATTTATAATTATGTGTTAACAATGTGCCAATTAATAAAATTCAATTCACGTATGAGTGAAATACTAGGTTTATGTTTTGAGTATCTCAGGAAAAAGTTGACATGTTAAATGACAACTAAAGAAAATTCAAATAGTCTATGCTTATTCCAGTGTGAAGTTCACTTTCTGTGGTGATTTGAATGGGAATGGACTTCATAGGCTAGTATATTTGAATCCTGAATCATCAGGGATAGGTGATACTTGAGAAAGACTATGAGATGTGGCCTTGCTGGAGGAAGTGCATCATTGGGGGTGGGCTTTGATATTTCAACAGTCCAAGTCAGGCCCAGTGGCTCTTTCTCTTCTTTCTCTTCCTGCTGTCTGTGGATTCAGATGTAGAACTCTCAATTACTTCTCCTGCACCATGTCTGCTTCTGCCATGATGATAATGGGCTAAACCTCTGAAAGTGTAAGCAAGCCCCAATTAAAGGCTTTCTATTATTATTATTATTATTATTATTATTATTATTATTATTATTATTATTATTATCATCATCATCATCATCATCATCATCATTATATTACTTTAAAAAAAATACCAAACCAAATTCACACTTCCTCTTTTCCTCCCACTTCCTTCCCATCTCCTCCATTCACCCTCCCTCTAACCCCCCTCCAATCTTAAGAGAGGGCAAGACACCCTAACATGTGGGAAGTCCAAGGCCCTTCCCACTACATCCAGGTTGAGCACGGTATACATCCAAAGAGACTAGGATCCCAAAAAGCCAGTACATGCAGTAGAGACAAATCCCAGTGCCATTGTCATTGGCCCTTCAGTCTACCCCAGCTATCAACCACATTCAGAGGGACCAGTTTGATCCCATGCTCCTTCAGACCCAGCCCAGCTGGCCTTGGTGAGCTCCCATTAGCTCAGGCACAGTGTCTCAGTGGGTGAACCCCTCATAGTCTTAACTTCCTTGCTCTTATTCTCTCTCCTTCCTACTGCTCTTCAACTGGACCTTGAGAACTCAGTTCAGTGCTCCCACGTGGGTCTCTGTCTCTGTTTCCATTTGTTGTTAGACGAAGGTTCTATGGTGATATTTAAGATAATTATCAGTCTGACTACAGGGAAAGGCCAGTTCAGGCATCCTCTCTATTGCTTAGGGTCTTAGCTGGGGTCATCTTTGTGGATTCCTGAGAATTTTTCTAGAGCCAGGTTTCTTGCTTACCCCAAAATGGCTCACTCAATCAAGATATCTCTTTCCTTGTTATCATATCTGCCCTTCCTCCATCTCACCTATCCCATTCCTTCAAGCTCTCCCCAACCCTCCCCTTCTCTCCTCCTCTTCCCCTTCTCCTCTTTCTTCTACCCCCTGCCCACATGTTCCCAATTTTGTCAGACAATCTTGCCTGTTTCCAATTTGTAGGTGGATCTACACATGTTTTTCTTTGGGTTCACCTTATTACTTAGCTTCTCTTGGATCATGAACTATAAGCTCAATGTCCTTTGTTTATGGCTAGTATCCACTAATTAGTGAGTACATACTATATTCATATTTTTTGGGTCTGGGTTAACTCACTCAGGATAGTGTTTTCTAATTCCATCAATTTGCATGCAAAATTCAAGATGTCATTGTTTTTTACCGCTGAATAGTACTCTAATGTGTAGATGTGAAAGGC
Organism: Myodes glareolus; assembly: GCF_982192425.1. NCBI lineage: Eukaryota > Metazoa > Chordata > Mammalia > Rodentia > Cricetidae > Myodes > Myodes glareolus. The sequence goes on along the minus strand of NC_142030.1, from coordinate 93,781,753 downwards.
TTTCTTTTATAAAAAAGAGTTGCTACAATTGTGGTGTCTCTTTACAACAACAGAACACTGACTAGGACACTTCTTTTATGTACCCCCCATTTTCTTATTGTGCTGAATCAAAAAGATTGTTGAAATGAAAGTCAATAAATCTATGTCCTTACATTCTACTAATTATAAAGCAGGTTACAACTGAAATATATTATAAATATATACATGGACATATGTATATGTTTTAATACTTCCATTAAAATATTAGAAACTGAATGTCTTTTAAGGGCTTTATGGACTCACTTATGACGTAATAACTACAAATATATTTTACTTTCAGTAGGAGGATGATTTCCGCAATATTAATTCTATCAGTCAATGAACACAGGATCCAATCCCAACAGATCCATCTTCATCATAGTTCCTGAATCTATGGCTCAGGAAACATCTTCGAAGAGGGCATAGAAAGATTGCAAGAGCCAGACTACCAAGAAGTCTGCTGTAAAGTAGTCTCTCCTAGAAATGACTACATAAGCAAGACTGAACAAGGAGGATATCAGTGGACATGCTAATATTAAAGGGGGAGAATTCGGAGTGGTCCCACCCCTAGACAAAGAACCACACACAAATAATGACTTCTGGGAGAAGATTTGCTTCTTCCAGGAATACATCTCCATATTGTTTGTTCAGTTCAGAGTGGTCACCCTTGAAGCCACATTCACATAAACAACAAAAACAAACCGAGCAGGCTGTATTTATATATAGTTATGCCTGCACATACATGCATATACAAATAAACATGTAACAATAATTAGGAAAAAGAGGCTATCAAATTGAGACTTGGTTGCAGCGGCATTTCACTTGTATTTTAATAAATAAAACTTGCCTGAGCATCAGAAATAAAACAGCCACTCTGGCCAGCTTTATGAATCAGGCAACAATAACACACACCTTTAATCCAAGTAGACACACTAACTTGCCATAGAAACCAGGCAGTAGTGGTGCACGCCCTTAATCCCAGCATTGGAGAGGATTATAAAATGGGAAGAGACAGCTCTCAGATACAGTCTCGTTCTGAGATTCCTGGAGGCAAGATTGCCATTTCTGACTAAGGTCAATGTAAGAGCCAATGGCTGATTGTTTTGCTTTTTGGACCTTCAGGTTGAACCCCATTTTCACTCTCTGGATTTTTATTAATCATGCTTCACTTCGGGGCATTAAAGGGGTTCAAGGGAGGTGTTGAGAGGGGCTGGGGGAGAAGTATGAGGAGGGAGGTGGTGTAATTCTAGTTCAGATTTTGAAAAAGAAATGTATTTAAAAGTTTATTGGGAAAATACCTAATCAATTTATAAATTAGTAAAAATAAATATATCTGTGTTCTCAAGGGATAAATCCTTGAGAACCAAGGCAGTGCAGCAGGTTTGTTTATTGATTTCCTTTTCCCTTTGAATCTTCCTTATGTTGATGACAGTTATTAGTTCTATTAAAAATCGGAGAAACAACTCAGCATATTTAATTATCTTGATTAAAACTTCAGATTCATTTATAGTATTGATCACAAGAACTCTAAAATCACTGATGCGCTGGTGATGTGCACACTTGGCTTGTTCCGCTTTGTTGATGTGCAGTCATGATATTCCTGCTATTAGTAATATTTTAAGGACCTAACAATAATGTTTGTCTATTTCCTAACACTATTATGCATCATCTAAAATGAGAGTGGTATTTACGTGTGTGCAAATGTCAGAGCAGACTTCAGGACAATGCAATGTAATTTGTACTGCATGTTCTAAGTCTTACAAGCATTTGTAGTCCCTGTGACTTGACTTGTAAGTCAGGGTTGGGACCAGCGTGAACACAGTGCAGCTGTAGGGCACAAAATTTAAGAGTTATTTGCTCTCAGCCCTGACACTGGCTTGCACGGCCTCCAGAGCAAGTACCCCCTGAACTTTCCCATCCTTGCGACTTTATTTACAGATTCAGACCACAATGGCAAATTGGGCTCCATGGTCTTTGTCTGACAATGATTTCCACTCTATATTAAACTGAGTGCTATAGTGTCATCTACCCTGACTCAGCCTCTTTTCTTACCATGAATCAGTTTTTTTAGTAATGAAAATACATGTGCCTTATGACTAGCGTGTTGTAAGTCATCAGCTCTTTCACAGAACTGCTGAGAAAAATATAGCTGTTTAGTGTTAATACATATATGAACATGTGAGAAAGTCATACTCATCAAAGCTAAAAATTGACAAGGAAATTTCTCTGTGTATTTTTCTCAATCCTGTCCTATACCATTCTGAGTTTGAAGTTTTGTATATATAAAAACTTCAAGGATATATCCTTAGAGGGGAAAAATCATACATTCTTTTTAAAATGAAATAAATAATGAATATGCTTCCTCCAAACCTGCTGTCTGCAGGAGACAGACGGCTGCTGTGCTGAGCGGGAACTATGTGAGCCTTTATGAGCAGTCTTGTGCTAATGCAGTTCCATCTAAATTTTTAATTCTAATCGTGGGCTCCAGAGGCGCAGCCCGTGTGGCGTTCTGGTGAGTGAAGCAGAGTCACTCTCGGGAAGACTTTGGACTCAAATGGCAATTAGGGAGTAATGAGATGCTCCGAGCTTCTGCCCCGTATGCACAGGTCTGGATGTGTCCAGCACGGTTGCCTCACCCAGAATAGGGAGACGTTGCTCAGGGCACCAAAGAGAGAGCACCCATGGTGAGAACAGATACCTCCGAGTCTGGCATTGACTCCTAGAGCCTAGAATTCTCTACAGTGCTTCTACATTTATGGAAGCCATGGGGAAACAGGATACAACAGAGAGGAAATGGCCTGCTGTACAAAATGTTTGAATAGCAGAAGTGTTGGTTGTGACCGACAAGGGGATTGCAATGCAATGGCTACAAAATGGTCCAGCATCACCGCCTCTCTTTATTCTTTCCTCTCCTGCCTTCTGTGTTCACAGAGACTCTCAGCTTTCCTCTTGTATGCTGTAGAAATGCCCCCTCCCTTTTCCTTGTGGTGAATGGCTTCTCTAGTGCCCTGTGTTGTAAAATGAGTCCTATTTCACATAGAAAGGAGAGCAATTGCCACAGATTTAGAATACATACCTTGAAAATGATTCCTAAGTTTTGTGTTCCTAAACCTACCTTTTATGCTTGAGTAAAATTGGTTCCAGATTTCCAACATTGGCTAAATACTAATGTCTTCCTGAAAAAAAAAATCTTTCAACATTATTTAAACCATTTATTTTGGACTTACTGTGTGTTGACCAGGATGTCAAGATGGCAATGCATCATTATCTTTCATTTCTGCAGGAATTCTCCAAGACAGACATGCCCATTTTACAAAGAACCAAGGCTCAAAGAGCTTAAGGAGCAAGTGTCACTCAGAAATACTGGCTGTGTATTTTCTAGTCCGTATATATTTCTATCATCATATTCGTGCTTCACATTACTGTTATTTCCTGTGAAATTCTGATATGAAATATTTACTTAAGTAACTATTTGACCAACTGTAAGCATTTATTTGATTATTCAAATGGGAACTAGCACTATTTTCCGCCTTGGCTATGTTAAGAAGGAGGCAGGAAGGCTGGCTCTTCTGGTAGATTTAGACCTACATGATGAAACGGCACACTTCTTTGGAAAGTGGGTGTTTTAGGTAATTCTTGGCCCTCCCAATTGAACGTCTAACTCCAATCTCCTTCTCTGTGAAAATATTACTGCTTAGCCAGGAGTTCCAGGCTCCCTCCTGACACCCCCAAAGCTCATCAAGGAAGGTAGATATTATATGACTTTTGTGAAGGCTGGGGATTAGCAGGCCTTTGATGAGACATTTAATGTAGGTATCAGCTCTCTCTCACGCTGCAAGTACCGATGAGCTCTGGATTATATCCCCGGTCTGGGCCTTTAATCACTGGATGCTTCTTTCTGACTTGTTAAGGTGACTTTTCAGCTTAGCATATAAAACAGTAAGAATTATCAGAGAGGAAACGAGTTGCATGCCAGTGAACAGCCCCGCAGACAGAAGCACTGCCTAAACGGGTTTAATGAGAGGCATCCACAAAGGGCTCACAGTGGGATTAACAGTGAGATGTCAGGAGGCAGAATCTGCCAGCTTCCCTGGGAAGCCCAGACTCAAGAGCCTCTACTCTTGTTAAACTGCTTTTATCAGGAGCACGCAATAATCTGCTGCCATCGTGCGTGTATTTTTAGAGCAGCTTGCCCATCCCTTTTCCTTCTCTTTCCTGTTCTTCCCTCTCCTCCCCAGCTGATCACAAAGACCAGATGCTGAGACCCTGGGAGCTCCTCGGAACCCAAACCACCCTGTAGCCCCTCTTCCGTGACCCCAGCAAGGCTCTTTCAGGCAGCCCTCATGGGTGTGAAGTGAGGGTTTTGCTAGGTAAGGAAGCACTTAGCTTCTATAACTTCCGTTATGCTTTTCCTCTCCTTTGAAAATATTACAAAAGAAAAAAGCTGGTGTTACAGAGGAAAGGGAATTAGTATGGATTGCAAGACGGGACAAACAGTTATCCGAACGCAGTCATGGCTTTCAACAAGGAAACAAAGTTAGTCTGGGCTTAGAAGTCACGCCATTTCGGCCTCCCTTGTTGGAGATGAGTTACATGATATGGGACAAGCGTAAGCTGGAGGGTCCTGAAGTACATCAGTTCCCAGACACCGTCTCCAAACCCTGGTGCACGTTTGAAGGACACCTGAAACTAGGATGCTAGCATAACTTTTCTCTTCTCTCCGTGGACTCTGAGGTGTATGTGACTTCCTAATGAATTCATACCATTTATAAATCTCAAAAATAATATTGCAACATTGAAATTCTTCCAACTTCTGAGCAACCACTTCCTCTTCTCTTCACTCAGCTCCTAATTACTATAAAATTTTGACAAGCAGTTCACACATTGAAAAATCCATGCTCAGCTCTTCACAGAATCTCCCAGGCTTTAATCATCCCAGCCCTGTCAGTTACGTGAGGGAACAACCAGGGAGGTGTACCCCAGCCTGCTCGGGCTGCAGTGGCCTTGTGCTTCTGCCCTTCAAACCTAGAGAAGCAGACAGGGCATAAAGGGAAGCACAGGCACAGAGCCAGAGGTCTCTTCAAAGAGCAGCTGAAATCTAAAGAAAGAGGAAACTTTTTATGAAGCTCAAGAATCAGAGAAAGCAAGAACTACTGGGAAGCGTCTTACTTTCAGGAGTCAGGGAATGGCACCTTTTGGTCAAAGAAAGTTCTGGATTTGGAATTTATGGCCAGATATTTTACAAGTCCAAGGATTTGTGTGAAATTCCACAGGAGAAGCCATGAAACTTTTTTATTTCTCAACACTTTAAAGTTATTTGTCAGGTCACGGTTTTGTGAACAGTTTGACTTACCCACATTGAGCTTGTTTTGTGTGTTTCTATGTTGCCGTGACAAAGCACTGACCAAAAGCATCTGGATGGGGGAGATTTATTTCAGTTTACTCTTCCATAAACTGTGGGAGCCAAAGCAGGGACTTGGGGGCAGGAACTGAAGGAAAGACTGTGGAGAAGGGCTGCTTACTGACTTGCTCCTTGGGGCTTGTTTAACTGGTTTCTTATATAATCCAGGCTCACCTGCCTAGGAACAGCACTGCTCACAGTGGGCTGGGCCCTCCCAAATCAATCTGCAATAATCATAGACTTGCCCACAGGCCAATTGGATGCAGGCAGTTCCTCAGTTAAGGCTCTTTTCATCCAGGTGACTCTGGCTTGTGTCAAGGTGACAGAAACTAACCTGCAGAGAGGTGATGAGTAATAGGAAGCATTCATTCATTTCTTTGCTCAGTAAACCAGTAGAGTCCCTTTGTCAGACACAAGGTACATGGACAGACAGACAAATGCACAGGCAAATAAATTCAATAAATGACATTTTGACTAGTTATTGGAAAACTACATCTAGTTACATTCTTATATCAGAGTATACTATAAAATAAATTTTATTTAGAGATTCGTATTGCCCTTTGATCTAATAATAATAAACCCAGAATAATTCTTAGCATATCTATTCTATTTTTTAAGTCATAAAAAAAGAATAGTTAAGTAGGAAACATGTTACTATGAGGAAGACTTCAAGATCTTTCAGTATCTCCAGGAATAGGCCTGCAGAGGGGAAATTAAGGCTCTGAGCAATGGGCTTAAGTGCCTATGTTTACACACCAACTCTGTTTTCTTTCAGTCTACACAAATGTAGTCAAATTTACTTATTTCTTTTTTAATTTATTTATTTATTAAAATTTCCACCTCCTCCCCACCTCCCTTTTCCCTCCCCCTCCCCCCCAACCCCTCCCTCTCCAGGCCTAAGAGCAGTCAGGGTTCCCTGCCCTGTGGAAAGTCCAAGGTCCTCCCCCCTCCATCCAGGTCTATGAAGGTGAGCATCTAAACAAACTGGGCTCCCACAAAGCCAGTCCATGCAGTAGAATCAAAATCCAGTGCCATTGTCCTTGGCTTCTCAGTCAACCTTCATTGACAGTCACATTGAGAGAGTCTGGTTTGATCACATGCTCCATCAGTCCCAGTCCAGGTGGCCTTGGTGAGCTCCCATTAGATCAGTCCCACCGACTCAGTGGGTGGATGCACCCCTCGTGGTCCTGACTTCCTTGATCATGTTCTCCCTCCTTCTGCTCCTCATTTGGACCTTGGGAACTCAGTCCAGTGCTCCAATGTGGGTCTCTGTCTCTATCTCCATCCATTGCCAGATGAAGGTTCTATGGTGAAATGCAAGATATTCATCAATGTGGTTATGGGACAAGGCCAGTTCAGGCACCCTCTCCTCTACTGCACAAGGAACAAGCTGGGGACATCTCCTTGGACCTGGGAAGCCCTCTAGAGTCAAGTCTCTTGCCAACCCTAAAATGGCTCCCTTAATTAAAATATTTACTTCCCTGCTCCCATATCCACCCTTCCTCCATCCCACCCATCCCATTCCCCCAAACTCTCCCCAATCCTTCCCTTCTCCCTTCTCCCTACCCATCTCCCCTGACACCCCCCCCACTGTGCACCCAACTTCTGCCTGGCAATCTTGTCTACTTCCAATATCCAGGAGGATAACTATATGCTATTCTTTGGGTTCACCGTCTTATTTAGCTTCACTAGGATCACGAATTATAGGCTCAGTGTCCTTTATTTATGGCTAGAATCCACTTATGAGTGAGTACATACCATATTCATCTTTTTGGGTCTGGGTTATCTCACTCAGTAAAGCATTTTCTATTTCCATTCATTTGCATGCAAAATTCAAGATGTCATAGTTTTTTACCCCTGAGTAAAACTCTAAAGTGTATATGTTCCACACTTTCTTTAATCATTCTTCTATTGAGGGGCACCTAGGTTTTTTCCAGGTTCTGGCTATTACAAATAATGCTGCTATGAACATAATTGAACAAAGTCAACCTACCTCAGGACCCAGCAATTCCACTCTTGGGAATATACTCAAGGGATGCCCAATCATACTACAAATTTACTTATTTCTTTGCACGCCAGTCTCGCTGTTCTGCAAAGTGCATGGCAATGGTACATATAGGGTGTCTGAGTGTCATGTAAAATGTATAAAATACTTAGAATGTTGCTTGGTCCTTAAAATGTAATATAAAATTGTATGCAGTTGCTGTCAGTTGTGATTTATCTTTTCACAAATAAAATATATTATATGGAAGTTACATATGTATATATAAAATAATACAAACACACATGTGCTCAGGCATGTGCTCATGCATGTAATATAGAAGCAAACATGAAACTTTCAGAAGTATATATGTTGGGTTGTTAATAATAATCCTTAAATAGTTACATCTTGTAGAGCAAATAGAGAAAATAAAAGTAAGGTGTCTGTTCAATGAATATGTCGGTTTCTACTGTACTCCTGATTTTGAGTTGATATTCCTGAGAGACGTGAGGCTGGTTGTGGTGGGGTGTAGTGAGGAGCTGCAGGCAGGCCTGCTTTTCCTCCCGCCTGGCTCCCACACGGCTAGCTTAGCCTCGGAAATAATAACACACAAATTGTATTCATTTAAACACTGCCTGGCCCATTATCTCTAGAGAGTTAGTTACTGACTAACTCTCACATCTTGATTAACCCATTTCTAATAATCTGTGTAGCACCACAAGGTGGTGGCTTACCGGAAAAGATTCAGCATGGTGGCTGGCTCCATGGCGTCTGCCTCATTGCCCTCTTCCCAGCATTCTGTTCTGTTTACTCCGCCTACCTAATTTTCTGTCCTATCAGAGGGCCAAGGCAGTCTCTTTATTAACCAATGAAAGTAACAATAGATAGAAGACCCTTCCACATCAGTGGGGTGTGCAGCTCATTAGCAAGTACGGCAGTGCTATAGTAGCTGGACAATCCAGTGACAGTGTAGTAGTAGGTAAAGTGATCTGGGTCAGATGGTAGTGGGTCCTACACCACCCTACGGGAGTCTGATTTTTATCATGGTCATTATTGTGTATGTGGCTGCTAGCTGTCACTGCTCTTGGTCTTGGCATGCCTGATGCGTGTTGTTTCACCACAGAACCTGAGTTTATTTCTGAATGCTTAATTTGATTTAATTGTTCTCTATGTCTGGCACAGCAGTACCACTTAATTTTGAAACATTTTAAGGAAGTTTTAAAATCAAAAGAATAACCTTCCTACTTTGTTCCTTCTAAAGATTCTTTGGACTATTCTCAGTCCCCTTAGAATTAATTTCATGTAATTAAAATCCTGTATTTTTTAGAGTAAGCATTTTGTACTTGCCTAGACCATGCTTATTTCTAAATGCTTACTTTCTTGATTTTTTAATAGATGGAATTGTTTTCTTTTTCATAGTTCAGGTTGTGCAGTGCAAGCGTTCGGAATGCAGTTGCTTTGTTCTATTCTATCCTGTGTCTTCCTGTCAGGCTGGGCACATTGCCTTTTGTTTTAAACCCAATAGATTCTCAATGAATCTGTGAAGACATTTTATATATACAGTTATAGCAATTGCAAACACTATGGTTTTGCTTCCTTTTTTCTAAACTTAATGTCATTTATTTCCTTTTATAGTATAATTCTTACTGCTACATCCTCTAGTGCGGTATTGAGAAGGTGAGGAACATAAACATCCTTGTCTAGCTCCTGATCTCTGGGGAGAAAAAATGGCTTTGGCCATTTAAGATGACGTTATCTACACATTGTTCACAGATATCTTTTCTCAGAAACTTCCCTCCAATCTGACTTTGCTTAGTGTTTTCATTTTTCATCACAGGAAGGACTGGATTTCATAATTGTTTTTCTGACTCAGTTGAAATGATACATTGTTTCTATGCTTCTTCCTGTTATGCTGTATTTCATTAATTCACTTCCTATGCAAAATATCTTGGAACTTTTTTACATAAATAATTCATATGCATGTTTTCTTTTGTGTCTGACTTCTTTTATTAACATGGCCAGTGACTGAACTAGATGCAGCCCATTCCTGGCACTGGAGGTTCCACCTGATGACATTAGTTATCGAGTTGGGGCGTTGTCTCCCCCATTATTTGGTAATTCCAGTTATATTTCTTTCATGTATGTGCATATTTTAAGAAGTTTCGCTGTAATTGCTTTCCATATGACTTCACAAATGGCTTTTAGTTAGGCGGCACTCCCCATATTTCTTCCCTTACCACTCCCTCCCATCCCCCTCTCCATTTAATCCTCCCACTCTATATTTCTCCTTCTGCTCTACAACAATATCTTCTAGTTTCCTTTCCTTGGGGACTTTTTCTCTTCTTCACTATTCCCTTACTGGGTACACAACCTCTGTGGATATTTGATGTGAGCCACAAATGTTATACAGTGAATGTACAGCTGACAGATTCATTAGCCAAACCCTCAAGTGTACAACTTATGGGGAACCTGACTTACAAAGCTATGGGAACACCTGTCTTTTGAATAGTCGCTGTCAATTCTGTAGAAATCTTATGTAATCATGATGTTTCTCTCTTCCGTAATAGGATTCATCCCAAATTTCCCAGCAGTGTATGAATCATTTTTTATTCCTGAGCTATTCCTATACTGGCAACTGGATACCTATCCCATACCATAGGGCCCTGGTGTGAAAGCATTCACTCAGCTAAACCTGGTGTGGAAAGTCCTTCTGTAGATGGATTGTTTTTATTAGTTAATGAATAAAGAAGCTGCTTTCAGCCAATGACTTAACAGAGTATAGCCAGACCGGAAAAGATAGAGATTAGTCGGAGATCAAGGCGATGCCATGTAGCCACCACTGGGAACAGACCAGCCGGAATCTTGCCAGTAAGCCACAGCCATGTGGTGATACACAGATTAATAGAAAAGGGTTAAATTAAGATGTAAGAACTAGCCCATAAGAAGCTAGAGCAAATAGGCCAAGTAGTGATTTAATTAATATAGTTTCTGTGTGTTTATCTCAGGAGTCTGGGCAGTTGGGAAATGAACAAGCAACCTCCAACTACCACCAATTGGTGCTCCAACATGTGCTAGCAAAATTCACATAAAACCTGCGAGGGCTTGGAAAAGAATTCTAGACTTTAAAAAACAAAGTTTAGCCACATTTTTTTTCTAGATGGACTCTGCTTGCTGGCGACAAGCTGCCGTGGCTTTAAGAGAGGCCTTCCTGATTCAGCACTAGTCGCAAAGGGGAAAAAAATGCACAGTTTCCAAACAGCAGCACAAACCATTCTGGCTCTTTCAGGCGTCTAAGCACTGGAATGGTCTTTGTAGGCCCGGGTGCTTGTGTGCCCACTTGGGGTTGGGAGGAAAGTAGCTAAGGCCATGTCCATGGCTCAGTGCTCCCCACCTGGGGAGGCAGTGGAATCAGGTCTCCTAGGGATGCACAAGCAGGAGAGCATGGCAGATTTCTGATGCCATACACAGAGATAGTTCCAGGCCACACAGTGCACTTCATGGCAGATTTAGCTATTACTCAGATCAAAAGGGTTTATGTGCTGCATGCTCCTTCTCAGAGTTAAAGTGGTGAGCATGGCTCCTACCTGGTAGTCCCAGAGCTGGTGGTAATAGCACCTCTGCCTTTGAAAGGCAGGGAGAAGTGGAGCCTATACCCAGTGCCTCTGCGACCAAGCTGCTTACCATTTTAAAAGCTCTTTAGGACAGAAAAGGATTACAGATACATAATAGGACAGATTCAGACATAAAAGATCACTAAATGAGACAAAGTGTGCTTAAAAAATATACGTAGGCTTGGGAGAGAGAAGGAAAAGAATAAAGAGACAGTAAAGGTAACATAAAAGAATATAGACAGACATAGATTAAAGGAATGAAGATAATAAAATAAATATTAAACTTGTAGAAAAAGTAATAGAATAAAAAATTAAGTCTTGTGAAGATAGTACATACACAGAGAGTCTGGATTATGTATACTATAGTGTTTTCTTTGAAATTTTTGCCTGTTAAAGAGCTATGTACTAAGAGATATTTCATTGTATGGACTGCTAAGTTAAACCAACGTAAAGGTATCTTGACTTTACAATTTAGGTCTAAGGATCTGTTGCTTTAAAAAAGAGGTTCTACTTTTGTTTCCACAGATGATGAAAACCTGTGGATTAATTCCAGACTAATGTGGTTTGATAGGCCCAAACTCCTGAAAGGTCTCTATGAATCTCCCAAAAGAAAATACCTTGTCCAACAAAAAAACAGGAAGAAGTTTGAAGAGAACTGCACCCAAATCCCCCAAATATTATTTATAAATGTTTCTTTAAATTTAAAGAGGGATTTGCTATAGAGATGTATACTTTGCATTGATATGAATCTTGGTCAATTGATTCAAATTTTTGGTCAGTTTTGTTATATGTGTATTTTTGCTCTTGATTAAAGTACTGTGTTTTGTGTAGCTCATTTAAAAATGTAATGTATAATTAAGAAATATAGTTTAATAGATTAATCTATAATAGTCAAACTTGTAGTCATGTTAGTTAAGTTTTCTAGATATATAGAGATATATTTCAGTTAGTTGGGTTTTCTTCAAATCTTTCAGAGACCTTCAGAATATGCCATTTAAAATGCTTTAAGAACTTAGGAGTTTTCACAGCATTGAGACACATCTGCTTCTGCCAGCACCAATATACTTCAAGAGGATGATGGGCATCAAAGAGTCTCCTTATGGAGTTTACTAGCCATTTGGATAATAAACTGCTCTTTCCTGAACTGCTTGATGTTATGCTGTATGAGATGGACATGCAGGACCCAAGGAGAACTTGCCTAAAGGTGAGATATTCCTCTGGGGTTCCTGCATCATGAAAGACTCTGCTAGACATTCTGCAGTACACAGAATAAAGTGATTGACAAACTGCCAATATAGGTGGAACTCTGTGAAATTTCCTGTTTCATGGAAAAGTCTGCCAGGATACTATGGGTCTGTAGGCTGAAGATGGATGCCCCAGCAGTACAGGAGAGCATTGGTGGTTGTCCAGGCAGCAAGATTTTCTGACAATTCTAAAGTTTTGGAAGTTGCTTACAATGCACTTCCTGTTTACTTAGGTAATATATCCTTCTGGAGTCTTTGATGGAGTTGAAAAATTGATAGTTATAGTTTTCCTTAGTTATGATAAAATATAAAATAGATATAAATATAGTAACTATAATTCTTACTTGATACCTGTTTTGTTATATGTAATTTTACTGTCTTAAAGTTAAAACCTTCCTTTTTGTTTAAAAAGAAAAGGGGAAATAGTGTGAGAAGTTCTGCTGTATATGGGTTGCTGTCATTGGTCAATGAATAAAGAAGCTGCTTTTGACCAATGGGTTAACAAAGCATAGCCAGGTCGAAAAAGACAGAGAGAGAGAGAGTAGGTGGAGTCAAGGAGATACCATGCAGCTACTACTGAGAAGAGACAAGCCAGAACCTTGCTGGTAAGACACAGCCACATGGCGATACACAGATTAATAGAAAAGGTTTAAATTAAGATGTAATATCTAGCCAATAAGAAGCTAGAGCTAACAGGCCAAGCAGGGATTTAATTAGTACAGTTTCTGTGTGATTATTCCTGGAGTCTGGGCAGCCAGGAAATGAATGAGCAGCCTCCTTACAGCACAAACCTTTGTTTTCATAGTCAAATCTACATAAGTTGGACCCACACAATTATCCTTATTGACAGGACTTATTGTCAAGAAAGGAGCCCTGAGCAGGAGCCACTCAGCAGGAGAGACAGCATGTCTGCTGTTATTGATGAACAGGTCTGGGCAACCCTGAATTTCTTAACAGCTAACTCAGGAGAGAATAATCTACTGGCCTTTTCTCTACCCTAACAAGCTCTCAGTTTTCTTTTTACCCTCACTTTTCATCTGCTGGGTAACTTCACAGCCACGCCCCTTCTAGACATAAGGTGTCTACCTTGTCAGTCTTTTCTCCTTCTTGTTAGTCCTAAGAAATGGATGCTTGGTGCCCCTGTCACTGCCTGTGGAATTGCTGACTATGCCTATGTGGGTATATAAACTGGAAACACTGTGGGATTGGTAGAATAGTGAGGAACATTGAAAGGGAAACTTCAAGAAAGCATAGAAAAAAGAAATGAGACATGATAAAAAGACTTACGTGGGCTAGTTTATTTTGTCTACACTTAGACCTTATTAATTAGGTTTTTACCTGCTATTACAATCTTTCTGAATCCTGGGAGATTTAGTCGGGCTTCACCACAACATAAACGTTGATAGTCATTCAGAATGTAGCACACATACTTGTAACATGAGGGCCGGCTTGTTGGGATTTCCGTCCCGCCCGGTACCCCAACAGCCGGCAAATCCCAAAGAGAAATTACACACAGGACTCCATAAGGTTATAAACTGATTGGCTCATTAGGTCAGGCTTCTTGTTAACTCTTATAACTTATATTAACCCATTATTCTCATCTATGTTAGCCATAATGGCTCAGTACCTTTTCCAGCAGGGGCAGCTTACATGTTGCTTCTTCAGTGATCTGTGCAGGAGTGGCTGAGAGAGAGCTTCTGCTTCCAGAATACTCCCAGTCTCTTTGCTCCACCCCTACTTCCTGTCTGGCTTTCCCGCCTATACTGCCTGCCTGGCCAATCAGCGTTTTATTAAAATATGATTGACAGAATACAGATAATTCTCCCGCACCATTTCCCTCTTTTTTTTTAAAACAAAGGAAAATACCCATAATCCATTTGTTGGGAATGTGGGCGTAGTATTTCAGGCTACTTCCTGCTGGTTGGGGGCGCTGATAGTCTTAAGGGGACCTAAAGAAAATTTAGAATTATCATCAAGTCCTGACTGGAGTATCCTGTGAGTCTTGATCATCTCAGGCAGCAGTCTTGAACCTGTTCTGGATGAAGAACTCAGACATCTGGGCCATCTGTTCCTGTCGGAGATTTCTCAGGTGGCCTTCCTTGATCATACTGGATTTTTCTTAACTCAGAATAAATCCAAAGCCTCTCGTTTTCTGTGGAAACAAAAGCAAAATCTCTTCTCCAAAGTAACATACCTTTTGACTTCAGTTTTGAAGCCAAGGTATTTTCAAAATTCCTATCTTGGGTTAGTTCAGCAGCATTTATAAACAAAAGTCTTTTAGCAGTTGTTGCTCCTTCCTCAGCAATCAAACAATTTAAAGAGAGCATAATAGCATACAGTATGAAGATTCTCTGTGCATTTTCCATCTTTATGTGGCTTTATTTTAACCTCTATTTTTTTTATTTTTACTTTTACTTTTTGAGACAGGATCTTTGTATATCTTTGTCCTGGAATAACACTGTAGACCAGGCTGTCTTTGAACTCACAGAGATCCTCCTGTCTCTGCCTCCCCAGTGCTGGGATTAAAGGTGTATGCTACCACACCTTGAACTCACAGAGATCTGTCTCTGCCTCCCAGGCATTGGGATTAAAGGCGTGTACTACCACACCTTGAGGTCACAGAGGTCAATCTACCTCTGCCCCTTGAAGTCACAGAGGTCAATATGCCTCTGCCTCCCAGCATTGGGATTAAAGGTGTGTACCACCACACCCAACTACTCTCTTTCTTTCCTTTTTACTTTAAGAACTTTAACTTTTAGCCTGCATATACACACTGTAAACCATTTAGAGGTTTTTTTTTCTCTTTGAATCTCTCTTTACTGTATATTTTTCTTTTTTTGACCATATGAGTCTTTAATTTACTAAGCAATATGGAGAGCCGTGGCTTTGACAGCTAGATCCAGCTCATTCCTTAGCATTTCAGCTTCAAGGCTGAGGTACCAGCCAGAGCTGTGTTCACTGCCACAACTCTATGGCGTTTCAAAGTCCTTGCCAGCAAGCAAGCTGCAGCATTCTGCTCACAGACCACACTCAGTCGGACTGCCTGCCTGAAAGAGTCAGAGTTTGCTCTGGCAGGACAGCCCAGAAAGCCGGCATTTTAAAACAGCACAGCTTTTTTCCTGCTACGACTGAAAACCGAAAAGCATGTGTTCAGCTTTTCACCAACAGCATTTAAGTGTTTCGTGGCAGGACCTCTTAATGAGCTGCAAGGTTTTGCAGTTAAGGCTGAGTCAGGAAGCCTCTCTTAGAGGAGAGCCTTGCTTGCCTCTAGCAAGCAAAGTAGACCCGAGAAATTGCTGCTACCAACAAAACATGCTTTACTCTATTCTTTTTCAAGCTTTCTGTGGATTCAGTTATCCACGTCTGGGCGCCATATGTAACATGAGGGCCGGCTTGTTGGGGTTTCCGTCCCGCCCGGTACCCCAACAGCCGGCAAATCCCAAAGAGAAATTACACACAGGACTCCATAAGGTTATAAACTGATTGGCTCATTAGGTCAGGCTACTTATTAGCTCTTATAACTTATGTTACCCCATTATTCTTATCTACGTTAGCCACATGGGCTCATTACCTTTCTCAGTGTGACAGCTTACATGTTGCCTCTTCGGTGGTCTGCCCAGGAGTGCCGAGGAACTTCTCTGCTTCCCAGAATTCTCCTGTTCTCATTGCATCACTTCTACTTCCTGTCTGGTTTTCCCGCCCATACTGCCTGCCTGGCCAATCAGCGTTTTATTAAAATATGATTGACAGAATACAGATAATTCTCCCACATCACATACTGAAGGATAAAGAGAGAAAATGTGCAACATTTGTCTGTTGGGGCCTGCATCACCTCACTCAAGATGTCTTTTTTCTAGTTCCATCTATTTACTTAAACATTTAATAGATCCATTTTTAACAGCCAAATAATGTTCCATAGTATATTAACTCAATAACCAATTGAAAACTTTTATTATATAATATATATATATATATATTATATATATAAATTTTAGCCTCCCAAGCATTTGTTAAAAAGGTCATGTGAAATTAAATTTTTATTTTTCTAATTTTTTGGTTTTTCAAGACAGGATTTCACTGTGTAGCAGTATGGCTGTCCTGGAACTTGCTTTGTAGACCAGCTTGGCCTTGAGCTCACAGAGATTCACCTGCCCCTGCCTCCCAAGTGCTGGGAATAAGGGTTTGTGCCACCACTGCCTCACATGTAACTACGTTTTAGAAAATTATGTAAGATGATTCACTAATTTTTGTCTTAATTACTGGGATTAGTACTAAGAAAAGTTTTGATCTTAAGTATTTTTCAAATATGTTGAAATCTTCATTTTATATTATCTAATGGATAATTTCCCACAATGTACCAATACATAAATAAATAACAAAAAATGTTAATGAAAAATTAGCTATTTCCAATGTTTTTAATTTTATACCTTCATGGGGAAATTATATTTGATAATTCATATATGTCTTTTTCAGGCTATTATCTAGCCAAGTAGGAGAGTAAAAAAGGATTAAAGTTGAGGACTGAACTGACTGAATCCACAGCATATCACTCATTTACCAGCCCTGTCAAGTTTTCAATTTTCCTAATGCCTTTGAATCTTTTTTTTTCTCTTAAAACTTTCCTCCTCTCCTGGTGTCACTTGTTCAAGAGTTTTGTTGCAAAAGTTTATTGTGTATGGATGTTGCTCCTGCTTGTGTTTCTATGCATTCCTTGCATGCCTGGTATTTGCTGATGCAGGAGAGAGTGTTGGGTCCTGTATACCTAAAGTTATAGACAGTTATGAGCTTCTCTGTGAGTGCTAGGCTCAGGACCTCCGGAGGTGCAGAGACAGCCCTTAATGACACTGAGCTATCTCTCCAGCTCCACTTGCTCAAGGTTTATATTCGCAGGGAAGAGCATCTAGTTGAGATCTTAAACTAGTTACTACTTCACATAAGCAGTGAGATCTGAGAAGAAAGAACCAGGCTCCCTGGAGCTGCCATAGTCCAATGATATAGAGATGAAATAAAGAATCTGTCTTGGGCCTGGCAGTGAAGAATAGAGGTAGACGGGGAAAACTAAACTGAATGCTGGGAGAAAGAAGGCAGAGTCAGGGAGATGCCTTTGAATCTTATATAAGTCATATATAATACAGAAATAATGCACATTATATGGTTTGCGATGAAATGTTTTGATTGCAAAAGCATTAAGGCAGAAACAGACACATATAAGTTATTTTGTTAATGGCTGGAACTTAAAAAATGTTTTTAATTGAAACAGAATGGCAGCACTTTTCCCCTTCCTTCCCTCCCTGCAGCTCCTCCTAGCTACCTTCCCTCACACTTCTAAACAGCCTCACTCTCTAATTGATATCTTCATTTTCTTTATTGTTGTTACATACATATGTGTGTGTGTGTATGTGTGTGTATGCACAAATATATGTAAATACAACCTGCTGAGCTGGTTTTTGTTGTTTGTGTATATGGTCATGTTTCCAGGCTGACCACTTCTGCACTGGACAATCAATAAGGGGACTCCTCTCTGGGAAAGGCTGATTCTCCCGGTAGTCATTAGCGGAGTGGGACTGTTTAATGGTTCCCCCCACTTGGCAGCTTGTATAGTATATTTTGGAACCATGGCAGCTAGACCACAGGAAGGAGGATTTCAGGTCAAATCCAGCTCAAATCATCTGAGTCCACTCTCCTAAGTATATGGTGCCTTCTGCAACAAGAGTTTACCTCCAACCCCTGAGAGGCAGACAAGTACTACATTGATAATCTATATTGTTTTGGTAGTCACCTGGACTACCCTGAGTGACCATTTGAAAGGAGTTTTCTCATGCTGTGTTCTGGGGTCTTGTTAGTCTATGGTTCTGATGAGGAGCAATGTCATTCCAAGAGGCTTAACTTCCTTTAATACATGCAAAATTATATATATTGGTATATAGGTCTATTGTATATTAATGTACATTGTATATATAATGAGTGTGTGCAGAATGTATTACTATATTTATTTTGCATAATTTTAGATAAACATTAAATAATACCCTTCACTGAGACTCTATCACACACCCTTGGTGTTATTTGCTCCTCGTCCATCCTCTCCATCTGTATTGACTTCCCTCTTCCTTTCCAGCTGGAGACTTCTCTGTTATCCCACTTCCCACTTTATATCACCTGTATCCCGCTGTTCCCTTACCAAGTCTTCCCCCGACTATGGTCACCAAATTTTTTTTCTTCCCACATGATATAAGGAAGGGATGAAGAGAGAATGTTACACATAGGTGAACACAATGGATATTGAATGAGATTTCCCTAATATGTGGGGAGCAATTTCATGGTCATTATTATGAGTCATCAAGATGTGGAATAAAAAACCTTTAAAAATAACAAGAAAAATTAGTGGTTTTCCACATCCATTTCTTCAAATTTAAAACAGCAATGGTGGTTTATATTTTGAGTACACTCAAATATTACCTAAACCTTCTAAAGTGAGAGTTTGTGCACTCCTACATCAGGTAACTCAAGCTAAGCCCTGCTTTCGTATTAAACAGTCCATAAATATCAGTGTTTTTCATAGCTTAGTTTTAGCTTGTGTATTAGGAAGAGTTCTCTAAGGGAAAAGAATATGTCCATTGAAGAGCATTATTAGACTGCCTTGCAGGATGTGGTCCAGGTAGTCCAACAATTGCTGTCTCATGACTTAACGACTGAGAGAATGC